>NC_054388.1:35736608-36052583 GCF_017654675.1 Xenopus laevis
TCTTTCCAAAAATATATTTCTGGGGTAAACCCACTGTTTCAGGATTTTGTGGCCTTGGAATCTAAAGTATGCAGTTTTCTGCCTCCTGCTTTCAAGATTCGGTAATATACTGCTGGGAGTGTTTGCTGTACAGATGTCCTAAATCTGTGTAAAACTATACATATCTGGTATTGGCACGTTGAAGAGACATGAGGCTTTCCAAATCAGTTGGATTTACATGCGTAAAATGAAATATTTTTCTGATATAGGTTCATATATTGTGAAAAATAGTAATTTTTCTTTTTGTATTTAGCACTATAAATCTTTTTGCCGAGGTGGAAATACATGAAAACTCAGACAGATTTAGAAAGCTCAGTTTCTCCCGAAAAGTAGGTAAACTATAGGTTTCCACTCAGAAAATGCCCCTAAAATGAGAGAGCACAAAATGTTTCAAAAACGTCTGGCATTTCGCGTAACCAAAATGGTCAATTCTGCTGGCACTTAAAGGGTTAATTATAAGCATACAAATTTGCTGCCATCTTTAAGCTGGCCATAGACGCAAAGATCCGATCGTACGAATCAACCTACAATCGGACTTTCACATCTCCCGACTCGCCACTAACCATTCAGATCAAAGTCTTACCATTCCGATCAAATAAAGTAGTTAAAGAACAGATCAGCCAATGTTCTACCTCTGACAGCAATCGTATGATAGTTATGTCCGACCAAAGCTAGTGACAGTCTCCCACTGAAAATCGTACGATCGGCAATACATGCAGAGATATTATCGGCAGCCGACAGAAATTTTCTAACCCGTCCTATCGACTGAACGACCGTTCTCCGCTGGACGAAAAATGTCGGGACTCTCCACACACGGTCTGGAAATTGTACAAATCCACGATTCGTACGATCGGATTGTTGCGTCTATGGCCAGCTTAATTCTAATAACTCATAAAACCACATATTGTTTAGCATAAAGGGTCTGCTTTGGCTTCCCTCAGCCACCTAGAATATACAATTAAATGCTTTAGCAGGGGGAAAAAGGCATGGCTTCATAAAGAACAGGATGAGAAGAGAAGGAAAAACATATATATATATAAAAAAAAGGAGAGATAAGAAAAAAGAGAAAGTTGCTTGGTCACAAACCTGCCCAACATTACTGAGAATGCCAAATCTGACACCCATTTATCTTTATTTATTCACGCTCCTAGTCCACATGTGACTACTGTTGGCCCTGTTCCAAAAACACTACCCACGGAGACCAGGTCTTTATGAACACCTCCTGCTTCTCATGTATATAAGTAAGTAGTTCCTCCATTCTCATAACATTCCCCATTTCAATTATCCATTCTGAAATAGTTGGAGGGTTAGTAGATCTCCAGTGGCAGGAGATTACTGTTCTAGCCGCCCCTAAACAAAATCCTACCAGCGATCTTTTGCATTTTGTGGGGGCTCCAGGGAGCATTGATAGTAAACCTATGGACGGGGTCAGTTGCCATTTCAGTCCTGTTACCTGTTCCATTGTTTGGAATACCAAGGACCAGAAAGGTTGTATTTTATCACATGACCACCATATATGTAGAGGGGATCCGGTTTCTTTCTTGCATCTCCAACATAAATTTGACACATTAGGATATATTTTGTGTAGAAGGTCTGGACATCTATACCATCTGGATAAGATTTTATAGTTTGTCTCTTGAGCTTTGCATGCAATAGAGAATTTGTGATTCAGCAGAAAGCTATTAAGCTGGCCACAGACGCAAAGATCCGATTGTACGAATCAACGTACGATCGGACTTTCCCATCTCCCGACCTGCCACTAACCATTAAGATCAAAGTCTTACCATTCTGATCAAATAAAGTACAAAAGAACAGATCAGCCGATGTTCTGCCCCTGACAGCAATCGTACTATAGTTATCTCCGACAAAGCTAGTGACCTAGAGCGGTCTCCCACTGAAAATCGTACGATCGGCAATTAGGGATGGGCAAATTTGAGCCGCTTCATTTTGCCAAAAATTCGCCCCCGGCGAATTGTCGCCAAAGCCCATTAAAGTCTATGGGCGTCAAAAATTTTTTGTCACACACCACCATACAAGTCTATGGGCGTCATTTCCGCGGCGACACAAGGCGAAAGAATTCACCCATCCCTATCGGCAATACATGCAGAGATATTATCGGCAACCTTTTCGATCGACCAAACCACCGATCTCCCCCTGATGAAAAATGTCGGGACTCTCCACAAACAGTCCGAAAATCGTACGAATCCGATTCGTACGATCGGATCTTTGCGTCTATGGCCAGCTTTATTCCACTGTTCTTTTGTAAACTGCATTTGTAGTTGTTTCTCCCATCTATCAGTATATTTGGGTAGCAATTTGTCCTTTTCAGGGTCTGGCAAATTATACAGTATTGAGATCGCATGTCTCACTGGTGCAGTCTGTGAACACAATTAATTCTTCAAAAGAGGAAAGAGGCTTATCTAGAGTTTCTTTATTTTTTATGCTTTTTAACCAGTGCTGCAATTGAGTGTATTTCAATCGCAGGAGAAATGTTTCTGTTTCAGAGGGCAGATGGTTGTTAAAGGTAGAAGCTGTTGGTTCTGAGTGTATGTGAGGATTTCATTGTATCGTTTCCCAAGAAAAGTGCCTTTTGTCATTCCAGGGGGGAACTCAGGATTTCCTATTATTGGGGAAAGCGGGCCATTCCTTGTGATTGAAAAAGGGTCCATTTTTTTAATCTGCTTGTAGAAGAGTGTCTGCATATTTTTGGAAGCGTACTAATATCAGGTCTTTGCAGGGGATTTAGCCACCGTAATTGCTTGCAGTGGTCTGTCTAGTAATGCTTGCTCAATTTGAATCCATTTTTTTGCTCTTGCGGTGTTGAAACCATTCTAAAAACCTATTCAATATTGTTGCCCTAAAATATTTTCTTAAACAAAGTAGACTTAGACCGCCATGAGATTTATGTTTGGGTAGGGTTTTTTTTTATGTTATGGGTTGAATTCTCCTTTAATGTGGGATTTCTGACTACACAGAAAACCGGGCTTGTACCCTGACAATAGGCTGCTAAGTGGAAGAGTTACACTGAGCTTAACTCCATTTAAAAAATCTTTGGAGAAAATGTGGTTAAAAATGTCATTTTCTTCTCCGTTTTTTATTTTATTTTAAGGACATAGTCACAAAAGTAGTAAAAGAAATAAAAGCGCAAAGAGACAAAGGATCTTTTCTAAGTGCAGTATTTAGTTGTTGTTCAACATATCCCTGCATAAAAAGTTACACTCACAGGATAAAAAATTTCAATATCGCATATAAATTTCTTTTCTGTCCGTATGTTTCCTTCTCAGTCCCACTCTGTGTGTGTCCAGCGCTTGGAACCAGTCCTGTGCCAGCATATAATCTTTCTATGGTCAGGATCTTGAGCTCTCCTGTTTAACACTCATTTGCGGAGGGACTTCAGACAGATAAACAGACTCCTCGCTCTTTTCCAACACGTTTCACGTAATTAGATCTGCTTTCTCAAGGACTGCATGTCTTCTACATCACTTCCTTCCCCCTTATACTGGTCATCATTAACCCTTACCATTGTTAACCCATCCCTTAAATATTTTTATACAATTTATTGAATATCATAACCCCATCATAAATTAATTTAAAACCAATTATGGTTTTAAATTAATTTATGATGGGGTTATGATATTCAATAAAATGTATAAAAATATTTTAGGGAAGCGTTAACAATGGTAAGGGTTAATGATGAATTTAATCGGTTTTAAATTAATTTATGATGGGGTTATGATATTCAATAAAATGTATAAAAATATTTTAGGGAAGGGTAAGGGTTAATGATGAATTTAATCGGTTTTAAATTAATTTATGATGGGGTTTTGATATTCAATAAAATGTATAAAAATATTTTAGGGAAGGGTTAACAATGGTAAGGGTTAATGATGACCAGTATAAGGGGGAAGGAAGTGATGTAGAAGACATGCAGTCCTTGAGAAATCGGATCGAATTCTGTGAAATGCGTTGGACAAGAGCGAGGAGTCCGTTTATCTGTCTGAAGTCCCTCCGCAAATGAGTGTTAAACAGGAGAGCTCGAGATCCTGAACATAGAAAGATTATTACAAACAAGGGAAAGTGCAAGGGGGGTGCAATGAGGCTGTGACCACAAAATACATATAGACAAATACAAGAGGTCCTCTGCACTCAACCCATTATCAATATATTTAAGACAGACATTTTGTGCATACTGCTACTGAAAAATGCCTTACCCTTTAAAAAACACAGGGATTGTTTGTCCATATATTGCAATATATTTAAGCTGGCCAACTACGTCAAAGTCATCCCATATCTGGCCAGTCCTATGCTCAATTTTCATCTGGTTCATTAAGAATTCTATTGCTTCATTATACATTTTACAAATTTTACAGATGAAAATTGAACATAGGACTGGCCAGATATGGGATGACTTTGACGTAGTTGGCCAGCTTAAATATATTGCAATATATGGACAAACAATCCCTGTTTTGGTTAAAGGGTAAGGCATTTTCAGTAGCAGTATGCACAAAATGTCTCTGTCTTAAATATATTGATAATGGGTTGAGTGCAGAGGACTCTTGTATTTGTCCATAGAAAGATTTGCTGGCACAGGACTGGTTCCGAGCGCTGGACACACACAGAGTTGGACTGAGAAGGACACATACAGACAGATAAGAAATTTATATGCAATATTGAAATTTTTTATCCTGTAAGTGTAACTTTTTATGCAGGTATATGTTGAACTACAACTAAATACTGCACTTAGAAAAGATCCTTTGTCTCTTTGCGCTTTTATTTCTTTTACAACAGATTTCTATATACTCGGGGGGGGGGGGGTACTCCAAAACTAAAAGCTGCAGAGCGGGGAAACTAACATTATTGAAACAAACAGTGATTCCCAGTAACCTAATCTCCAGGAGCACCGCAGGTGGTAAATTGGTGTTTTTTTATATTCACAAAAGTGTCTGTAAATTGTTCTTACTTTCACCAGAGTATGGAAAGTGGAAGCTGAGTCAGTATTTTGTCAGATTTCTGTTTGTAAATATGGAGATTTTATTTACACCAGTTTTAATGCCATTGCTGCACTTGAAGAGGGACAAATGGAATACACAGAGCCTTATTATAGAACATGACAAAGGGAATATTTTCCACAATGATTTTTTTTGGTATAACAGATTGTTTGTATGAAAACTATTATAGATAAAAACAGGATTTTGGGGCCAGTACTCGGGCAGTTTAGGAAGGGTGTTCCAAAAGCCTCAATTTCTTACCCCAAACTTAGTATCCACTCATATGTTCATGTGTTTTCAACTTCATACACTGTGTTATTTCCTTGTGTGCAGAAAGATCAGTGTTTCAAACACCTCTGTGTTTCTTATGGTCTTAATCAGAGATGTAGCTATAGGGGCACAGAACTTGTAACTATAATGTAGAATGGGAAGCACTCACAACAGCAGGATGACTGTAATTAAGCTTGAAAAATGGCCTGTGAGCCCGAAACATGTCATGTGGATGCACAATAAAAGCTTAATTGCAGTTATCCTGCTGTTTTGAGTGCTTCCAAAATCTACATTATATTGGATGAACATCCTCCCAAACATTAAAGGGAAATTAGAGACCACTGGGTCCTTTTTATGTTCACTAACTAGCCCAGGCTTCAAATCGTGTGTGTTATATAGTTGTAGATCAATGTAATAATGCAGTCTATAACCACTTTATACAGTGCCAGCTGCAACAAGCGCATTTTCATAGGCCACTCATTGAAGTAGTGCTTCTTCACTTTCATCCTGGGGCTGCCTCACTTGGGGCCAGCTGGGAACTTCTGCTTCAGCTACCAGGTCACTTCACAGGGGCGCTCATCCCAGCGCACTCTTCCATTTGGATTACACGCTTAATAGTTCAGGGTATGCTCACCTGGTCTAGCCCGCTTCTCCCTGCTATTAAAGGTGATTGGTCAATGTAGCTATCTATACCCTGTGTACCTCAGGAACCACCTCTTAAAGGTACAGAAACAGTGTATCACTCAAGCTCTGCTAGAGCTCATTCAAGGTACTGTATGCCTACTGAAGTGAAGGAAAATTGGCTCAGGACCTTCTTTGGGTAAAGAGAGCTGAGGATACGGGCTTGCCTCTTTCCTTAAACCTAGTGCCTACTTCACTCTCCTCTGGCACAGGCCAGCCAAGGTGCAAACACAGACTCAATACCAACAAGTAGAAGCAGTTTAACGTAAAACACATACTGCACACCTTTCGTGTTTACAAAGTTTCCTATGACAGCTATTTGTTTTGAACTCTACCCATTCTTTCCAACCACAACTTTCAAACCCTGCATGGGACATGGTGAGCCGGCCAATTAAGGTAGGTTATGGGAGAAGGGGCTGGTGGTAGAGTAGACGCCTGCCAAAAACCTGAGCATCACCTATCAGACATTGAAGCATTACACAAATCCTAAGAACAAATCAGGAAATGTTTCTCTGCCTGGTCGATGTGAACCCCACAATATGAACCCCCATGTATTTTAAAAGGGGAATGGATTTGACACATATACATTTATTACCTGTGTGCCACAAATCCGAAGGATTCCCCTATACCTCTGTAATGCAAATGTATTCTGAGCATTACTGCTCACCTACCAATATTTTGTGTTAATAGGAGAAACAACTACATAGTAACCCTACAGATTTAGGCTTTGTACCCACAGGCACACAGGCATCTTCACATCTGACTATGAAGATTTTGTTGTGCATGTTAACCTTCACTGATTTGGGCTCAGGTCTGAAGAGTTTGCTCATGTGCATTATATTCCCTATGGGGATGGTACCTGACCAGCTATGAAAGGGAGAGTGGGATCCATTCTTTATTCTGAATACGGCTGCAACATTTCACAATTTAGATATCCTTAGGGCCTTAAATACATTCATAATTTTGTCTTGTGCTTTTATAACTTTTTAATCTTACTTTGATACATTAAAGTGTTACTAAACCCTGAGTTTATTTTATTAATTATTTTTCTTCTCTTCTCCAGCTTTTTGATGCGTGTATGTACCAGCAGGTGTACTGAGCATTCAGCCTTCATACCATGATGATGAATGGTGGGAGAATGCAAAGAATACCTATTATAAACAAACTCTCCGGGCCAGTGTGATAATGCTTGGTGGAGCAGCCATACCTGCAGTAGGACTGGTGTCACTCACAGGTACTGAACCTTTCAGTGTTTCTTTATTGCAAGCCATTTTTTTACTCCCTCCCCCTCTCTAGTAAAATAGACAGACCAATACCAGGAATAAAAATACACACAGCGACATGGAAGTTAATTAAATATGTAATAATTTATTTATTATTGATAAAAATGAAAAAACTACGCTTTTTGATCCTGAGGAAGGCAAAAAACCTCTGAGAAACTAGAGGAAAAAATTCCTTCCTGACTCCTTAATGGCAATCGGATTTGCTCCCAGGATCAACGCGTCATATATAATTAAGGAAAATAGGGTAAGGGAAACAGAAAGGAATATGGCAACATACACATGAGCACCTTTTAGGCTGCTAGGTGAACTCTGCATTCTGTTCCATTCCTTTGGAAATCACACAGCCTGCAGACCCGGCTTCTACAGTCTGAGTGATGGAGTGAAAAAGAATGCAGGGTCTACCGAGTGGCTTAAGGGGACTTCTGTCTATGAAACCATATTTTATATGGAAAGGGGAGGCACCGCTGGTGTAACTGATTTAAAGGGGGGGTCACCGCTGGTGGTATGGTGGAAGGATAAGAATAGAAAGCAATATGGCAGCATACACATGAGCGTCATTAAGCTGCTTGGTGAATGCTGCATTCTATTCCATTCCATTAAACCTCAGGTGCTCACAGACCCCGGCGTCTGCACACTGAGGGATGGAGTGAAAAAGAATGCAGGGTCTACCGAGTGGCTTAAGGGGGCTTCTGTCTATGAAACCATATTTTATATGGAAAGGGTAGGCAAAGCTGGTGTAACTGATTTAAGGGGGGAGGTCACCGGTGGTGGTATTAGGGTGGAAGGAAAAAAAATACAAAGCAATATGGCAGCATACACATGAGCACCATTAAGCTGCTTGGTGAATGCTGCATTCTATTCCATTCCATTTAACCCCAGGCAGCCCACAGACCCCGGCGTCTGCACACTGAGGGATGGAGTGAAAAGTAATGTAGTGTCTACTGAGTGGCTTAATGGTGTTCCAGTTCATGATACCATATTTTATATGGAAAGGGAAGGCAACTCTGGTGTAACTATTATTGAAAGGGGATGGTCACCGCTGGTGGTATTATGGAGGAAGGATAAGATATAGAAAGCAATATGGTAGCATACACATGAGCATCATTAAGCTGCTTGGTGAATGCTGCATTCTATTCCATTCCATTAAAACCCAGGCAGCCCACAGACCCCGGCGTCTGCACACTGAGGGATGGAGTGAAAAGGAATGCTGTGTCTACCGAGTGGCTTAAGTGCGCTCCTGTTTATGATACCATATTTTAGTTTGAAGTAGGGGAGCACTGCTGGGGGAGCTATGGTGGTAAAAGGAGGTTCAACTCTGGTGGAGCTGTGGTGGAAGGAGGAGGGGCACCGCTGGTGGAGGTGGAAGGAGGAGGGGCACTGCTGGTTGAGCTGTGGTGCAAGTGGGGGGGCGCCGCCGGTCCTACTGCAGAGGAAGGAAGGGAAGTATAAATCAAGATCTCACGCTGGTGATTTTGGCATTGCAGGTTGATCCTGGAGCTCTACATTGCGGTATAATCGAAGTCCCTAAAGGCTTCCGCAATCTCCTTTTCCATGGCCAAGGAACCCTCGGAGGGAGGAGTTAGAACTAGATGTTGATCTTTATCCTCGGAAAGTCTAACATCCTCAGGTATGAACGGGGGCTGCATTCTTCTCTCTAGCAAAGCCATCCAGTCAATGCTCTGGTTAATAGACAATATAAAAACATTTATTATTAATTGTTACTTAGCATACTTACACTTTTATTTTATTTAAAATATATTTGATTAGCATATAAACATTGGGAGTTCATCTGTATCTTTAGGGCTAGTCCACACGAGGAGATTCCGCAAGATTTTTTCTCCTGGCTACTAATTCCCTCGTCTTTTGAGCGACTATCTACCCGAACTGCCTCAGCGGGTTTCCCCATAGGCTACAATGAAAAGTCGCTGCGCTAATGCACATGCGGCGATTGCGTTTTCAATAGTCGCCCAAAGTTGCCTCAGTGCCGAATCTCCACGTGTGGCCTTACCCTTAGTTCATTTCTGTAGCTACCAAAAGTTGACTGAAAGATGAACTTACTCGAAAGAAATAATGATGCATAACATCACATGCATCTTCTTCACTTGAGCCCAGCCGCTTCAATGGGTCCCGCTGTAAGAGCTACAAAGAAAGAGAATGATTGACCTTAGAAACAGTAGCAGATAAGCTATGTTGCAGCGCTGTGTGACAGTTAATGGCTATAAAGGCTAATACACAGTTAGACTGCACAAATTGGAAGTATATGATTTAAGGGATGCAAGGATAGTGCTACCTGTTCATGAATTACTGGTTAGACCACAGCTTGCGCCCTTAACTTACTGAGTAACTTACCCCTGATATTAAGTTGATGGCATCCGCTGCCAGGAACGTCGGGACGACTAAACCAGTAGATGGTCTCAGCATTGGTTTCTGCAATGTGGAACATAAGAAAGTTCTCTGTTACTATAGTTTATAGAACTAATCAGTTGTAAGTGGCTATGAAGGCTTCAAAACCTGTTGCTACATACATTAAGGGGGTTTGTAAGGATAGATTGTAGTGGGCATATCTTAGCATACCATTTATATTCCCTACAAATGCAATCAATGCAAAAATGCTGCCACACAAACAACTTATTGCTCTGTGGCTATATGTAACTAATATATCTGATGCTTGATGTTATTAAGTTAATAAACAGTTGCCTATTCCGTCCAGTTATTAAGGTTCCTACTTACCTCCCCAACTAGCATTTCGTATATTACAATGCCCAGAGACCACCAGTCGACAGATCTTGAGTATGGCTCCCTGGCAATGACTTCTGGTGCCATGTAGCCAAAAGATCCTTTCAGGCTACTTGTTCGGCCTTCATAGCCAATTCCTGAAAAAAACAGTTATTGTAAGTAAACGGATGATCATTTGGGGCTTATTTATCTGTATCGACTCTCAGTTTAATAATGTTTAGTTTGATAATGAAACTGGGTAAAATATTGTCTGTGAAAAAAAAGTTTTCAATATAGTCAGCCAAAAAATGTAATCCATAATAGCTGGAGTAAACCGATGTCTAACGTAACAGCCAGAACACAAATCACTATGTTGCGTCTCTCTCTAACCTTTTAGCCAGTTGGCCACTAGTTGCTGGGCCACATTAGACACATACAGTAACTGTTCAGCTTTCTTTTCATCCCGACCTGCATGCTCAGCAAACAAACTGAACATTAAGTGATGCTAATCAATGGGGGATATGCCTAACAGTTGGCACCCTCCAGTGATTTCACCTTTTCTTTCCTCCTTTAATCTGCTCTGCTAAAGCATAACTTAGTAGGAAAAGTTCACTCTCACTTTCTCATAATATGAAACTACAAATGTCAGTCACTTCATGAACCTCAATAACATTATGTGAAACTGAACCTTTTTGTGATGTGTTAGTTTATTAGAATCCTTACCGTCTTTGCTCAGCCCAAAATCAGCCAGTTTAACGTATCCGCTGCTGTCTAAAAGTAGGTTTTCCGGCTTGAGATCTCTGTGGTAAAACAACAGCAAAAGTTAGCAAAGTACAACATATCTGGCACACTGTCACAAAAGGGGAAATAATTAGTGATGTAACGTGAATAATACAATTAATTATGTAAAATATAAGGATATTATAAGTCACTAAGTAGATCCATGGCCTTTTAAAAGCACAAGGCTGAAGTTCTCTTGCTCTTGTGGTCATGCTCTAAAGGGGATATTAATATTGGCTTCTACTCTTTTGTCTGATATGTTTAGCAGTAATGCTCCCTCACATTTTATATTGCAAAATGTTTCATGTACATGAAAATAATAAATATACTTACCGGTGTATGATGTCATTTTCATGTAAATAAGAAATGGCCATCAGCGTGCAAGCAGCATAGAACCTGCAAAGAGACTCCCATCATTAGGTTATTGAATACATAGTCCTATATTTGTTAGTGTAGTGTATCTCTGTCTAAATATTACTGGCTCGCTGTAAGTCAAGAGACCCACTTACTATCATTGTATGTTCTGCCTGCAGCTCCGCTTAAATAAATATGTTATGTATTTCCAAATAATGATGTTTTCTTACATCCTCTTGCCTTTGTTAGATAAACAAGGAGCCAGACCCCGTATACTACTTACTTTGTATGAATGGCACCCGCATGACTCTAGGTAAAGGTTAATTTGTACTTACATAGCTCTTGGTTGTTCAAATGCACCTTCCCTCTGCAGGTAGCTCTTTAAGCAGCCGCCAGCAACGTACTCCATCAGAAAGAATAGATGGTATTCTGACTGGAACGTGGCGTGGATATCCACAACGAAAGGGTGGTCAGCAACGGCGAAAGCAACCCGTTTCTCTAGCA
The DNA here is from genome assembly GCF_017654675.1 of Xenopus laevis. Classification (NCBI taxonomy): domain Eukaryota; kingdom Metazoa; phylum Chordata; class Amphibia; order Anura; family Pipidae; genus Xenopus; species Xenopus laevis. Next base: position 35,748,223 of record NC_054388.1, read on the forward strand.
AGATCCTGAATATTAAAAGCATTCATTGTCAGAAAAGGGACATGGGTAAGTAACAAAGCCAACCATGCTAAAATGATCATTTCCATAAACTGACCTTTCAATGCCCCTTGAGGAGTTGATGCTCTCCTTTTTCAAGATTTTCAGGGCATAGGATCTTTTGGTTGCCGCGTGTTCAACAAGGAGAACCTGGAATAAGAGAGTATCTCAGGAAATGCAGGAAGATACATGCAGAACATCCATACCCCTTTCAGAGAGCTGCAAGAATCGATCCATACTTGCCCCAGCATTGCAAGGTAACAGAACTAACTGTTTAGCCACTGTTCTTGCATGTGCCAATAGTCATCCTAATTATGGATTAAGTTTAATATTACCTTGGCAAATCCGCCCTCGCCTAGGAAACCACGTTGGTTGAAGTCTTGCAGTCTGTAGTTGGTCAACTGCAAAGCTCTGAAAAAGAAATACCCAACATGAAACTCATTTTTATTTCAAATGAAATGTTAATAGTCATAATAATCATCATGTGCAGGTTGCATCTTACTGTGGGTCCTTTGTCACTGCCAGTGGACATCCTTCTGCTGCATCAGGTGGAGTTGGGCTGATGTTTTCTTCATCCACAGATATCTCACTATAAGGAAAAGTAAGTTTGTTATTTTGCGTTTCTTTTTACCCTTAGCCGATTCATTCTCCATAATCCTCAATAGCACAGCACCCCATAGCCATAATTCATAGGTGGCTTTGTGCTATTGAATTATGTATTGTGTAATCTCCTCACCTCTCCGATGACTCGTCAGGCAGCTCGTCTACCTCTGGCACTGGTTCTTCAGTGGATTTGTCATGTTGATGCTGCAAACAAGGGACAATTGTGCAATGAATGAATGTGGCATCACATGGATATGATAAAAGCAATGTTTATGTTCTGGCCAAGAAATGAATGGCATCAGTATAAAATACTCACTTGGAAAGAATCACTGTCAGGTTCTGAAACAACCTGAACCTCTTCTGCGCTGACCTCTTCTGCGCTGACCTCTTCTGCTGGGAGGTTTACACCAGTGTCACTAGCAGTCTCCACTGCTGCATCTAAAGAGACAGTAAATAAACATAGTGAATGAATTTTCAAATATAAAAACTTTCTTGAACCTAAGGCTTAAAGATGTTTCTTGATTTGGTAAGATGCTATTAATAATCAGTGGTTTTAAAAGTACATGCAAAAGCCATACAATTCATCTATAGTTCTGTGGGGCTTAGTTTAATGTCCATGAAGGGGTAGTGGATGGGATGTTAGGATGACACACGTTACCCCATATAATGCCAATAGAAAAGTGGCTAGAGCCTGTTGTGACTCACCTGGAACATGCTCTGCTTCCCTCCGAACTATCTCCTCATTGAGCTTGAGGAGAGAGGAGTAAAGGGCTTTCAGCCTCTTCTCACTGCTCTTCCTCAGCTCCTTCATCAGGGCTCTGGTCTTTCTGTCCTTGGTGGCATGGTACAGATTTTCGGCCCCTGCTGCCATCTTCATCTCCTTCTGGATGACTCTCACCAACTCCTCCTTCATTTCTGAAAGAGAGACACCTACCTGGGGCTCACAAGCATCAAGAGACTGTTTGATGTCGACAGTCTATAGAGAATGGGAAACAATTAATAAACAATGGTTAAGTGCTTGTCACCCATTCCAATTAGAAGAAAAGAGTTTCCTCCTAATGGTTTGGAAGGTTTTTTTTTTTTACAGTTGAATTCTCTCCCTGAATCAGTGGTACAGGCTGACATTAGATAGCTTTAAAGGAGAAGGAAAGTTAAAAAAAATAACCTCCCTCTTTCTCTTTGCCATTATCCCCCCTCCTGAAACGCCGCATTGAGAATTGCAATGGCTTTACAGTTTTGTGCACTTCCATTCCAAAATTTTTCTATAGTGTAAACTTCCATTTTCAAATTGCCTCCCTGCGCTTTGTCTCTAGTGCGGATGCGCTTCTTCCGTGACCCTGTGGTGTAACCAAACAAGCACGCATACGTCGCTACACAGTGATAAGCATTGGTGTCGCATCTATAGTGCACATTCTTTGAATAAGCCTGTAAGTGCCACAATATGTTTTACAGACCCGAACGCTGGGTATATTTGCGTGTCCTCTGTTCCTGTGCTCGCTTCAAAGCTTCCCTTTGTTACCAGGCAAAGGGGAACATCAATCAAGACAGGCTCAAAACCGCAGAATCTTTGCTGCAAGGTTTATTAAACACAACATGTTTCGAGCATTGTGGCTCTTTGTCAAGTGTTCCGGAACACTTGACAAAGAGCCACAATGCTCGAAACATGTTGTGTTTAATAAACCTTGCAGCAAAGATTCTGCGGTTTTGAGCCTGTTTTGTCCACAACTTTCACAGAAACTGCAGACATTTGGCTTCTAAGAGGGACAGAAGCAGTGGCACAGGCAGGTAATGGTGTAATTGGTATCAACCCACTTTATTTCAATCGAACATCAATCAAGGTGGAGTAAATGCAGGTAGAGAGAGTTTAGGGATGACGAATGGGCAGATCACGTGACCTAAACGTCATCTCTTCTCGGGAAGACAGGAGATCATAGTGCGATTGCGCAGGGCCACTCTTAGACGGATTGCGCATGCGTGTGCCCTGATTAGAAGGATTTATGGACTGGAGCAAAGACATCCGTTTCTGTGCAGCTTGCCACTTATTTGAAAAACGATTACAGCGCAAGAATGAATGAAAAACGGAATGAAGAAATGCTTGCTGGTAATAATATTTACATTTTATGGCCAATAATTAAAGCTTTATTTTATTTTAGACTTTCCTTCTTTAAGAAGGAGTTGGATGCCTTTTTAGCAAGTGAATGAATACAGGGTTATGGGAGATAGCTCATAGTACAAGTTGATCCAGGAACTAGACCAATCACCATTTTGGTGTCAGGAAGGAATTTTTTCCCCCTCTGAGGCAAATTGGAGAGGCTTCAAATGGGGTTTTTTGCCTTCCTTTGGATCAACTGGCGAAAAAAGTCAAAAGGTTGAACATGATGAATGTGTGTCTTTTTTTCAACCTAACTTACTATGAAACATATTTGTCATGAACATCAGAAAAATAGAACAACTGTTTGTCAAATGGGTTTATGAAATATTTCTTATAATCTGAGGAATTTTCTTTTCTATCTGTTGGTAAGGTCTCTAATCGTCAGGCATGAAGCGACAGCTTGATATTTCCATCTGCCTTACCTCAGAATGCCGGTGCCGACGCAAGATGTTAGAATGTCCGGCACCCATCTTGACGCTCCTGTATGAGAAAAAAAAGGTTGGTGTAAGTGGCTGCTTCAGTGGAGATAAAGAATACAACTGTTTGTAGCTGCTGGTAAACTACAAGCTCAAGACAAGCACCTCTCTGTAACCTCACTGCTACCCATCTGAGCAGGTAGGGAAAGGGAAGTTGATATGGGCAAAGTAGTCATTTTATGACATTTTCACACTTCTTATCCCCATTGGTTTAAACCAGTACTAGTATTATTTATTTTCAGCCCATCTATTCATGTACTCATTTTATTTCCAAACTGGTGTGTGGTTGTTATGGTAATTAAACTATAGCAACTAGACAGCAGCTGCAAAAGTCTTTGAGTGGCCAAACAAAACATTTCAACTCTTCCTTTTTCCTGTTTAAATGTTTCCTTATTCTCATTTATAATTACACATTGTAATAATGCCACCTACATGGCCATTTTAGTGTTATTTGGGGTATGTGCTTATTTGCTGCAGGTTTACCCCTGGAATTGTAGAAAGTTAAGTCCTGCCCTGGGGTCTCTAAGCCCCTGGCTAATAAATATATGGGAATATTGAATAATGTCTGGATCTAAAAACTATATTGACACATGGCAATGTCTACAGCCAAGAGTGATACCTTACACATTATATGCAATAAAATACAAAAAGAACAATGTAAAATAAGGGAAAACTTAAAAATCAGGGCATGTAAAATGGGGGTTCTACTGTATCATCCACACTAGTGCTGATGCTAGTGACAGTTGCTTTTAACAGTTGCTTTTGACAGTTGGTAGGATGAGTGGGACCCTAGACGTCAAATAACAGTTGACATTTATAACTAAAGAGAGGCTTAATAAAAGTTCAAAAGTATCAATAAATATACAAGGAACATGAAATACACATTGCCTTAGAGTTACAAACTCATAGGGGATGCTGGGAATTGTAGTTCAGCTGTATCTAGAGAAGCACAGGTTTAGCTTTAGGGTCAGTGAGGTTTTGCTAGCAGTTACACAAAAAGGTTGAGCTTGATGGACGTGTGTCTTTTTTCAGCCTCATCTACTTTGAAAAAACATTTTACAAAAGGGGAAAATGCAGGATCCTTACCTTCCTCCAGATGATCCTCAATGGGTTGGGCAGGTTGCTGTTATTCTTCTGCCTTTGATGTTATTGATTAGTTTAAAAAGACTATCTTCTTCTGAGAATTCGATGAAAATCTCCTAAAAATGTCTAAAAAAATCTCGAAAAAAATCTCGAAAAATCGCTTTATGGGGAGAGAAAAATAGAGAGGAGAAGTTGTGAGCTGAGCCCTCTCTGCCATATATATCTGTATATACTGGGTTTTCCCTTTCACTATTTTTCCCAATTGTACTGCACTACTGAATATGCTTGCCCCTCTATAAAATAACCAGTCACACAAATCAGTAGCAGATTTAATAGAATGAAGCTGATTAGGAGAGATACAAAAGGTTGGTGCAATCAAGGACCCTGGACACCCCTGCCACCCAAGTGTGGGTGATCCTGGTTACCAAATGCACATGTAGGGGGGGACTTTACAGAGTAATAGCTAAAAACCCTTTTGGGTGTGGGTGATTGACATAGAAATGAATTGTTGTGATTGGGATTCTTATGTTGGCCATACACAGGCAGGCATACATACAACAGCAGGCAATGGGGGTCAATTTTGAGAGCTTTGGTACCAGGGGTAGTTTTGGGTGGTTTGTCCTCACTCCCCTAAGCTTCCATAAATCATTTGGGGCAAACCATCCCTAATTCTCCTTTTGTAATATGTCATCTCCCCCCCCAGATTCTGTAGTAGTTCCACTTACCTCTGAATCCTGAACGGAAATAACTGCCATCCATACCTGAGCCCTCAAGTTAACTTCCCTGGCAACTTTCATCCAATCAGAGCTTCCCTGAGAGTGATGTCATACTGAGCTAAGTCATGGCACCCCAGTCACTGGCAGCCAATCACTTGCTCAGGTACATATGTGACATGTGACCAGTCAAAACTTGTGCTTAATGAAAACAGAATCAACCCCAAACCTAAGCAGCTTTAGAAACCAGGGCCATCATCAAAACTCATGGGGCCCCTGACTAGACTCCCCAATCTCCACTGATGGTTGTCCTGCTTAGATCTCCTCTGTCTGGTGACCCACCAGATGTTAACTGAACTACAACTCAGCTACTGCTTGTCACAGGGAATGCTGGGACTTGTAGTCTGGCAATGGCTGGACAACTACAAGTATCATCACCAAGTTAGTCAGAAGTATTCTATTAGGGATTAGATTTTTTATTTGACAGCTCTGTATGTTTTACTTGTAATAGGCTTCATGTTGCTAAGGCTCTCACCTCATAGCAACCAGGGAATGGCTTTAATAGTCATAGCTAGACATAGTATCCTTGGAAGTTTGCAGGTTTCCAGTTTATATGCAGCTGTGATCACATGCCTAGAGACTGGGATTAGACTTGCAGCCACTGCATTTTTGCATTTTGATTCTCAGAGTCACTGGCCCCCAGTTTCCCTCAGTGGCACTCTCATGTCTATATTTAGGGCTGTTGGTATTTGATGGAATGTAGGGCCGATCTTAACAAATGTGGGGCGCAATTGGGGCAACTTTGGGCAGAGCCAGTAACATTTTCTAGTAGACTTTATGTATGGTGATCCAAATTACAGAAAGATCTGTTATCTAGAAAACCACAGGTCCGAGCCTTCTGAAAATTTTAGTAGGGAGAGATGGTGCCTTTAGTAACAGTGGGGATAAATAGTCTCTGGGAAGGGAGTGTGACTGTGGGATAGCAGGTATAGTAGGGAGAGATGGTGCCTATAGTAACAGTGGGATAATAGTCTCTGGGAAGGGAGTGTGACTGTGGGATAGCAGGTTATAGTAGGAGAGATGGTGCCTATAGTAGCAGTGAGATAATGGCTCTGGAACTATATTGAGGGCAATTTACTGCCATTTTTTCTTTTGCATATCTAATGTTGTGTGCATTTAAGTTTAAAAAAATCTCTGCTTTATAGTGTACTTTTTGTGGCCCTTAATGTCCACAGCCTTTCCTGGTGCTTATCTTGGGGTTTTCTATGGAGAAGGGAGGTATGAGTGGCTTAGGGAATGGTTTGCTTTTCCACATTGGCTGTAAATATTCATTATATATATAATATATATATATATATATATGTATATGTGTATATAAATGTGTGTGTATATATATATTTTATATATGTGTGTATATATATATATATATTATATATATTATAATAATATATATATATATACACACACACACTCACATATATACACACACACAAACACATATACACAGACAAACAATATATACACACACATATATAAATACACACACACACACACATTTATACACACACACATATATACACACACACACACACATGTACACACACATATATACACACACACACATACACACACATACACACACATATATACACACACACACACACATATACACATACACATATACACACACATATATAGGCTACAGGGCAGTAGTAGGCAATCTGTGCATGTGACCCAGGGTGAGAAATCACACAGAATTAGTGCAAAGGAGAAACAGTGATGTCTGGGAGATTAGAGGCTTTTTATCCCAGTGCCATGTACCTTTAAATTGTTGGCTTGCCTTTCAAATTGGATTGGAGGGAGTTAATATTCAGCTCCAGGAGGAGCCGAGTCTGACGCCTGTTCAGAGACTCACTCAGAGTCGGAGCTGTAATGTAGTATTACAGGTGGTGGCAACGGTCTCATGATGGGTCTCACGGGGCCCAATTGCGCTCAAGACCGGCCTGATGGGATGTACACTGGGCCCTCTTTTCTCCTGGGACTCCCGAGGGTCTGTTTCCCCTATTAACCCCCCTGCCAGTAACATACAGCTTTAGAGTAATGACACAGAAGGGGATTCTGTATCAGCCAATAACATGTGAGCTACATGTGAGACAGAACCAAGGCCACCATCATATCTCATGGGGTCCCTGATTGGACTTCCCCCATTCCTACTCATGATGGCCTTGCTGAGATCTCCTCTGGTGGCCTGCCAGTCGTGAAATGAGCTACACCTCAGCTACTGGTTATTATAAAGAATTCTGGGAATTGTAGTTTAGCAATGACACATAAGATCACTGAGGCAGATAGAAGTATTCTATTGGGAAAATAATTTTTTAGTTGACTACAGGTCTTCATTTCACTTTAATAGTTCTCTGGTTTCTAAGGTCTCTCTCCCTAGCAACCAGGCAGTGGCTTTAATAGGCGTTGCACGGTGCAGTGTCCCTGGAAGCTTGCAGCCAATTTGCAGTTCTGTATCTGGTGCTGCCACCTGGCCTGTAAAGTTGGTATTTGATGCCAATGTTATTAATAGAAAAGGCAATGTCTATAGGAAGGATTTCTCTAGACCGGCCCTTCCTGTCAGTGCAGACGCTATGGGGTTAAGTATCCACCTCCGGAGGCAGGACAGAAGAAGAAACTGTTTTGGCTCCACCCTCCTCATATATACTGATGATCCTCCCTTATCCTTCAGTTTTTTCTTCTGTCCTGCTGGAGGTTAGGACAGTAACATTTTTTTTTTTTTTTTTCTCTTCAATTTATCTTTATTATTTTATAAATTATTCCTTTTATTTTACTCGTGAGTTTTCTCTTCAGGATTGAAGTCATTCGAGCCAGCTCACTCCATTCCACTGGACTGGGGGCAAGGGAAGATGGACACTTCACCCACAGCACAGTAAAGTCTTCTCAAAGACAACTACTGCTGCAGGAAGTTTGGAAAGGGCTTGATTCCCTCTGCAAGACAGTAAAGTCTCTCAGAGACAAATACTGCTTGCAGGATACTACTATGGCTGGTATCACCAAGCGCAGTAAAGTCTATCAGTGACGAGTACTGCTGCAGGCCACCACACACGCTGGCCTTTTCTCACAGTAAAGTCTTTCTGAGACAAATATTGTGCAGATTACAGGACACTCCATCGCTCTACTGAGCGACGAGCGCATTTTCGCCCTAGCAGCACTTCCGCATTAAGTAGCGTGTCCGCCAAGGGTGAGGAGAACCGCGACTTCCGGTTCAGCGTTGGCACCAACTAGACGCGCAAGGTTAGTGGCGCCACGAGTCGCGCACTACGTTATTGTACGCGGCCGCCATCTTGGATTCGTTCCGTGGTGGGCAGAGCAGTACAACAGCTCCTACACGCTGCAGCAGGGAGATTGATTCGTTCCCGAATCACTTATAACAGGTACTGAGAAAAGCCCAGACAACAACAGTAGTTGTCAGTCGGCACGCATTACAAGGCACAATGAAAGCAAGCATGTCTTAAGTGTCATGGATTATTGTCTCTCATAGGCTATACCTTACTGCAGAATTACTGGCAAAATTGTAGGGCTATAAGGCATTACTGTACGACCAGTTGCTGTGTTTTCTACAGAGCTAAGTCACAAACATACAGGCTTTTTCTTTTCTATCACACAGATCTATTACCCATTAAGACATTATGGATACAGACAATGTGTTAGAAGACCTCAGAAAGGAGATGACTACAACCATCCCTACTCCTAAGACCAAAAAGGCTTCAACAAAGCGGTCACAGACACAGCCTCAAAAATGCAAAAAGTGCAAGCATACTTTGCGCAAAAGTGAACAGGGGATCTGCCAGGACTGTGCGGAACCACTAGAATTGGCACCTGTTCTGTCACCTCACCCCATTCTATCGCAAGACATTGTAGATGCCCCTCAGAGTAATGACACACAAGGGCACGTTCCTTCCACTTCAGCAAAAACACCTCAATTAGAGGAACTATTTGACTGGATAAAATCCACAATTCAATCATCAGTTCAGAAAACACCGGCACACAGTAAAAAGAGAAAACCACATCTCCTTTTAGATACCAATTCCTCTGACTCAAGTGAGATCAGTGATCAGGATAGCGACCCAGTACAGGGTACATTCTCAGCTAGCGAAAATTCTTCTGATGATTCAGATAATGAACATCAATACCGCTCCCTAGCGGGCCCCGACATAGCAAAACGTTTACTGCGGGAGATGCTAGCCACCCTAGAAATCAAAGATGAAACAACAACTACATCAAAGGCTGATAGAGTCTTAAGGTGGCCATACACGGGCCGATAAAAGCTGCCGACAGACCGTGTCGGCAGCTTATTGGCCCGTGTATGGGGGCCCCCGACGGGCTTCCCTGATCGAGATCTGGCCGAAAGTCGGCCAGATCTCGATCGGATGGGATTAAAAATCCCATCGGATCGCGGCCGCATCTGTTCGTTGATGCGGTCCCGCGATCCGACCGCCCGTTTGGCGAACGCTAGGATCCGATCGTTGGGCCCTAGGGCCCACGATCGGATCAGCCCGATATTGCCCACCTCAAGGTGGGCATATCGGAGGGAGATCCGCTCGTTTGGCGACATCGCCAAACGAGCGGATCTATCCGTGTATGGCCACCTTTAGGAGTACAACCTAAAAGATCAAGGGTCTTTCCCATTTTCAAGTCGGTGTCACAAGTTATTGAAAACGAATGGTCAAAGCCTGATCACAGGCTCACACTCACTCAACGTTTTCTCAATACTTACCCTATTCCTGAGGAACAACACAAGATGTGGGATAGGGCACCAAAGGTCGATTCGGCTGTCGCCAGACTGTCCAAAAACACCACATTACCCACTGAAGAGGCAGCTTTCAAGGAACCAGTGGACAAGAAAATGGAAGTGTCTCTAAGAAGGGGATATACACACGCCACAGCGATCCTCAGACCAGCAGTGGCATCTGCGGGTTTAGCACGCACAGCGCGATTTTGGTGCCAGGAGTTGCTAAACCATCAGCTACCTCAGGAAGAATTACAAGAGGAGCTACATCGTATTAGCTCAGCTCTAGCCTTTTTGTCAGATGCTGCTATGGACACAGTTCGGCTGGCGGCCAAGACCAGCATTGATACAACAGTAGCCAGGCGTGCATTGTGGCTCCGCCAGTGGACTGGAGACACAGCATCCAAAACGAGATTGCTTAACCTCAAATACACTGGTGACACACTTTTCGGGCCTGATTTGAAACAAATCATAAATGAGGTTACAGGTGGCAAAAGTACCTTTTTGCCAGCAGGGAAAAGGCCCAGACAAGAATCCACTACTAGGCCTCACAATAGACCGTGGAACCCTCAAAACCGTTCCTTTCGGCCTTTTCGAAACACTTCCTTTCGGCCTTCGCAAACAAATACAGACTCTAGGAAGGTCAGACCGTCTTGGTCAAATCAAACGAGACAAAATAGAAAATCCGGCCCCCCCAAGTCCACTTCCACCTGACTCGCGCAGCCCCGATCGGGAGGGAGTAGGGGGCCGTCTTCAAGAATTTTTTCCAATTTGGCAAACTCATATACAAGACAATTGGGTTCTCTCTATCATCAACAAAGGGTACAGAATTCCTTTCGACACAATGCCCCCTCGCATGTTCAGACGCTCGTCCTTACCAAAGAACCCTGTCAAATTAAGGGCGCTCACCAAAATAGTAAACGAGCTACTACAAAACAAGGTCATTATGACAGTGCCTTTAAGAGAACGTTACAAGGGTTTTTATTCAAATTGGTTTCTCATTACAAAGAAAGAGGGCTCTTTCAGACCAGTGCTAAATTTGAAACCCCTAAATCAGTTTGTTTCCAAACAGAAGTTTCGCATGGAGTCAATTCGATCAATTCTCATGTCCATGACGAAGCAATGCTACATGACAAAAGTGGATCTACAAGACGCCTACTTGCATGTTCCCATCAGGAAAATATCTCAACAATACTTAAGATTCACGATTTACGAAGAACACTATCAATTCAGAGCCCTTCCTTTCGGCCTCTGTACAGCTCCCAGAGTATTCACAAAGATACTCAGCCCTCTCATTGCATACCTCAGACGCAGGGGACTCGCATTATCCCCGTACTTGGACGACCTGCTAATAAGATCCACATCATACGACCAATGTCTCACAGAGACACAATTGTGCATCACCACGCTCCAACAACACGGCTGGATCATAAACCACAGAAAGAGCCAACTCAGACCGTCACAAAGAATTCAATTCCTAGGGATGTGGTTCGACTCTTCCCTACAGACGATATCACTGACTTCGGAGAAAATCCAACAGATTACGCTCATAGCTCAACACGTCTGCCACCAGCCCACAGTGTCGGCGGAGCTCTGCCTTCGGCTCCTGGGCTACATGGTAGCAGCGTTAGAAGCCCTGCCCTTCGGCAGGTTTCACATGAGACTCTTTCAAAATCATTTCTTACACCTCTGGAACAAGGATCATTTCAACCTGTCACAACAAATTCCAATAACCCAATCAGTCCGACGGTCTCTGAACTGGTGGACACGGCAATCCAACCTTTGTCTAGGGAAGACATGGACCCAGCACCAGTGGACGGTGGTTACCACGGATGCCAGCTTAAGGGGCTGGGGCGCGACCTTTCCACCTCGCAATTGCCAGGGAGTCTGGGCATCAAAGGAATCAAAACTGCCAATCAACGTTCTAGAGATCAGAGCGATCAAGCATGCTGTACTCCATTGGACCCACGAACTGACGGGGCACCCTCTCAGGATCCAGTCCGACAACACCAGTGCAGTGGCCTATTTAAACAAACAAGGCGGTACTCGCAGCACCAGAGCAATGAGCGAGGCCGCGCAGATCCTAGAATGGGCAGAATCCCACGTCCCAGCCATCTCAGCGGTGTTCATTCCAGGAGTCCTGAATTGGGAAGCAGATTACCTGAGTCGACAACAAATAGACCAAGGGGAATGGGAACTCCACCCCGAAGTATTCCAACAAATCGTGTCAAGATGGGGAACACCAGACATAGACATGTTGGTGTCAAGACACAACTGCAAAGTGCCTACATACTGCGCAAGGTCTCAGGATCCGGGAGCAGCATTCGTGGACGCTTTAGTCATACCGTGGACTTTCAGGAGATTCTACGCGTTTCCACCACTGGCCCTATTACCAAGGGTCATCAACAAGATCCGTCAGGAAGGGACACAAACTATTCTCATCGCCCCAGACTGGCCAAGGAGACCATGGTACTCAGAGATTGTAAATATGTTAACAGCTCAGCCGTGGAGGCTACCACTCAGACAAGATCTACTGACTCAGGGGCCAGTCAAACACGACAATTTACAGCGTCTACATTTGACGGCATGGCTATTGAATCCGACATATGGCGTTCCAAAGGGTTCTCAAACCAGGCCACAGACATATTAATGAAAGCCAGAAAACAGTCCACAACTAAAGTGTACCACAAAACTTGGAAAAAGTTCATTGAGTGGTGCGAGGCCAAGGGTCTACCTTGGCGCCAAGCTTCCATGCCAACCATTGTTGAATTTCTCACTCAAGGCTTCCAAATGGGTCTCTCCTTAGCTACGCTTAAGGGTCAAGTTTCAGCACTTTCCCTTCTGCTTCAACGCCAATGGGCTAGAGAACCAGATCTTATACAGTTCCTACAAGGGGTAGGCAAGGTTAGACCCCCGTTTAGGGACCCCACACCACCTTGGGATCTTACCACGGTATTAACAGCACTACAGGGCCCCCCATTTGAACCCTTAGCATCATGTTCCATAAAGTTCCTTACTTGGAAGATGACTTTTCTACTAGCGATTACATCCGCAAAGAGAGTTTCGGATATGGCAGCCCTTTCCCAGAAGGAACCATGGCTCATACTGCATCAAGACAGAGCAGTTTTTAGAACTATTCCATCATTTACACCCAAGGTGGTCTCCTCTTTTCACATAAATGAAGAGATCAACTTACCTTCCCTATGTCCACAGCCATCAAATGCAAAGGAAAAAGAACTACACAAGCTAGATGTTGTCAGGGCAATTAGATACTACCTAGACAGATCCAAGAACTACAGAAAAACAGATTCTTTTTTGGTGACTTATGGTAGAAACAAGGGGTCACCAGCTTCAAAGAGGACAATTGCTAGATGGTTGGTTGATACAATAAATTGTGCGTACGATCTCAGTAACAAGACTAGACCGTTTAAGGTCAAAGCCCATTCCACCAGAGCATTGAGTACTTCTTGGGCTCTATACAATTCAGCTACACCTGAACAAATTTGTAGAGCAGCCACTTGGGCCTCACTCTCTACCTTTTCAAAATTTTACAGACTTCATGTTTTTCACTCAGCCCCTGCAGCTTTTGGTAGGAAGGTTCTACAAGCTGTAGTTCGGCACCGGTGATTATTGTACCCACCCAAATTGGGGGACCAGCTTTTTGACGTCCCCATAGCGTCTGCACTGACAGGAAGGGCCGGTCTAGAGAAAGATGGATTTTTAACTTACCGAAAAATCTTTTTCTAGACGGCCCGGACTGTCAGTGCAGTAAGCCCCACCCTGCTATTAGTTATGTTATGTTGAGTAAACTGTTATTGTTGTGCATGTTTGCATGTTCTCTGTGATTCTCCTCCATACTAAGCTAAAGAACAACACTGAAGGATAAGGGAGGATCATCAGTATATATGAGGAGGGTGGAGCCAAAACAGTTTCTTCTTCTGTCCTGCCTCCGGAGGTGGATACTTAACCCCATAGCGTCTGCACTGACAGTCCGGGCCGTCTAGAAAAAGATTTTTCGGTAAGTTAAAAATCCATCTTTTTCCACCAAAATGATCCACAGAGCAAGGATTATAATTCAGTTCTATACTTAAGCTTATTTTGTTAGAGGTTCACTCCCTTTGGCCCGGTATTCTCCTGGGCCTCTTGAGGTGGCAGGGACTCTGCCAATCGACTTCTTTATTCTATTAAACCTGTTACTGATTATTTCTGGTTATTTATAAGGAAGCAAACATGTTCAGTAGCGCAGTACAATTTGGGAGCGATACAGAAAGGGAACTGCTTTATATTCTATTCAGGGTCCAGCTCATGAGTGTCTTTTCTCTGTTTTATTGTCTCCATAGAAAGTCACATTTTCCCCATAATCCTCGGCGATAAAGAAGACGATTAATCAAGAACTGAGTCTGACGTCTAGAAATAAACAGCAACCGTCCAATTTAATTTTTTGGGTATCTTGATGCAGGTAAGTATTCAGCCTCTTTGTCTAAATGATACCTACCTACCTGAACCTTGTATTTCTCCCATTGCTAATGGTCGGCAGTTGATGCTGGAAAAACACACTGGCCCATTAAATGAGAGTTCACTCTGGTTGCAGGTATGGCAGAGGGCACCCCCAAGAGGAAAAATGTGATTTGCGAGTAGTGAATTACGGAGCTGTTACCTTCTATTAGAGCTGTGCTGGAGTAAAGTAGGGATGGGCAACCTATGGCTGACCAGATGGTGAACTACAGCTTTCTGTATCTTACTATTTGTAATAGGCATTTGGGGACATATTGGGAATTCACGGATATCCAAGTGGGTCACATGTTGCTTATGCCTGATTTAGCCTTATGGCTCCATGTATATCCTATATCCTTGAGCTAGAATATATATAAGGAGCTGTTGTCCTCATGGGAACATACCAGCTGCATGCCACAAACATAAAAATCTCACTGTTTTCATTTACCTGCTCATTTTGTTTTCTAACCACATATACAGGTAAATGCCACCATATCACATTCTACTCTAGAGTCTTGTCTTGCTTATGAGCACGCAAGGGCAAGGGCATAGATTTGCAGGAGGAGGGAGTAATTCTTCCACTGTATAGAGCACTGGTAAGGTCCTATCTAGAATTTGCCGTATAGTTTTTATCTCCAGTTGTCAAACGGGATATTATTGAATTAGAGAGGGTACAGAAGGGCAACTAAGCTGGTATGTAAAATCGTAGCTATGAGGAGAGAATGGCCAAATTGGGGATCTTCACTTAAGGGGTTGATATAACTATGTATAAATATATAAAGGGGATCATATAATAATGACTGTAATGCTTTATTTACCAGTAGGTGGTGCAAGGTCACCCATTCAGATTAGAAGAAAGGAGTTTCCGCCTTAATATTCGGAAGGGGTTTTTACAGTTAGAGCTGTGAAGATGTGGAATTCTCTCCCTGAATCAGTGGTACAGGCTGATACATTAGATAGCTTTAAGAAGGGGTTGGATGGCTTTTTAGCAAGTGAGGGAATACAGGGTTATGGAAGATAGCTCATAGTACAAGTTGATCCAGGGACAATGTGTAATGTGTCAGTTGGTCTGACAGGATTTGTAAAACCTTTTCCTCATATGGTTGGGGGATAGTGATGCCCCTGAAGAGTGAGAGCGTTATGGGCCCAGCCAACCCATGCTCTCATGAGAGTTTGTATTTTTGAGCCAGTATGTTGGGTTTATTGGAGGAATGCTATGAAGTATAAAGTTGGTATTTGATGCCAATGTTATTAATAGAAAAGTCAATGTCTATAGGAAGGGTTTTTTCCACCAAAATGATCCACAGAGCAAGGATTATGATTCAGTTCTATACTTAAGCTTATTTTGTTAGAGGTTCACTCCCTTTGGCCCGCTATTCTCCTGGGCCTCTTGAGGTGGCAGGGTCTCTGCCAATCGACTTCTTCATTCTATTAAACCTGTTACTGGTTATTTCTGGTTATTTATATGGAAGCAAACATGTTCAGTAGCGCAGTACAATTTGGGAGAGATACAAAAAGGGAACTGCTTTATATTCTATTCAGGGTCCAGCTCATTTTCTCTGTTTTATTGTCTCCATAGAAAGTCATATTTTCCCAATAATCCTCGGCGACAAAGAAGACGATTAATCAAGAACTGAGACTGACGTCTAGAAATAAACAGCAACCATCCAATTTCATTTTTCGGTTTCTTGATGCAGGTAAGTGTTCAGTCTCTTTGTCTAAATGATACCTACCTACCTGCTGGCTGATCTAGAGGAAGGTGAAACCCCCATCTGAACCTTGTATTTCTCCCATTGCTAAAAGTCAATCAACCTTAATAGTCAAGCTGCCTAAGAGAGAATCCCATAACTTCACACTTTAATAAGCTATTTTCTTACTTTAAGATGGAACTCCCTTTCTAATCTGAATGGATCCCTTAAATCTTCTGGAAGGATCTACTGGTGAATAAAGCTTCATGCTATTTTCACCCAGTTGTATGTTTCTGCCTCCCATTGAGGTTGCCGGATGAATAAGAACCAAAACCTTAATCACACCAACATACCCAAAGCCTTAAGGCACCCCCATTCCCTAGCTTTGGGTAGAATGCAGAGCTCATATAGTTATTTGGTAACTATGAGAAACAGTATATATATATATGTAGAAAGGCTGTGGCACACACTTACTGGAGCAAGGACCCAGGTGCTATTCAGAGAAAAAAATGTATATCCATATAGAAAGCTGAAGCACACTGGGATTTGTCAAAATAAAACTTAATTGATTGGATCGATGTTTTGGTCCGCACAGGGACCTTTATCAAGATAGAGTCTTGATAAAGGCCCCTGTGCGGACCGAAACGTCGATCCAATAAAGTGAGTTTTATTTTGACAAATCCCAGTGTGCTTCAGCTTTCTATATGGATATATATATAAATATATTTATATATCTATATCTATCAGAGATGCCCATTTTATAGTCCCACAACTGTTTCTTAACTACAGTTTCTTGTGATAATCACCCAAGGTCACTGCCTGATGGATATTACAGTGCTGGAGTTAAAGGGCACCTGTTAGGTAAAAATGTTATCTCCAACAAAAGGTGCGAGCTAATAGAGCCTGCATTCCGGTTGGGGATAACAGTAATTTTTGTTTAAAAAAAATACCCCCGTTAGCGCTAGTCAACCCGCACTGGGAGGGAGCTCGGCAGCATCCTCTGCTCAAACATGATCACGTCCGACCTCTCCAGCCCAAAGTAGTTGTGTTCCTCAAAGAACTTCTGTGGGACCCAAAGTGAACTTGGTCTTCATGATATACCTAGGGGGAGAAGAGGTCTCATCCCTTCATAGAACTGAGAGCAAACCCACTAAGGCCCTGCTGGCTTTCACTCTAGCCCAGAGACCATGAGCAGCTTTCTGGGCTGCAGAGCTGACAGAATCCCACCCAGCTTACCAAGGCACGGTGCAGGTGACGCCATGCTACTCATTGACCAGCTGCACCCAGGGGATCCACTCTGCCTGCACCTGGTACAGGGTTTTAGCACTGGGCAAGCCGACAATGGGGTACGTCACCCACAGACGTAGGACACCTTTTTCTGGGCAATCTGATGGAACCCTGGGGGGGGAAAGAATGTATTTCCCTTGGATATCCTTACACCATTCCCTATGGGGGCACACAGTATATATACAGCGGCCTTCTGCTCCCCCCATAATATGAAAATGTAACAATACAAGGAAATGGGGGGTGCCAGGTGTTGTGTATTGGGGTGCTGCCTACAGACAGGGCTGGATTGTGCATTATATAGAGCCGTGTCCTGCCAGGTTTGCCAGCTCTCCCACCCTTCATCAATTAACCCTTTCCTAACTAGGACAATTCTCTCTTTGTTAATGGTGTCTGTAACTGCCCAATGCCACTCTGTGACAGCTGTGGTTGAGCCATTTTTCCAATTGCTAGTTATTAGGCGTCTGGCATGAAATAGAGCTTTAGCCACAAGCCTCCTTTAGGGTGCTGTCCCTAATATATATGAAGGCCGGTATTTTTTTCCTAGAAAAGGTGGCAACCCTATGTGCAACAGATCGGCTTTTAGAGCCCCACATCTAAGACATGTTGGTGATATACTGGGGTACATCTTATTTAACTTCTCTCTGGTGAGATATGCCCTGTGAACCATATATAATTGTAGTATTCTGTCTTTATAACTAATGGAGTTATGTGTAGGAGCCTGTATTGCCTCAGCCCAATGGGTGTCCGTTATATACCCCAGGTCATTTTCCCAGTCCTCTCTACTCTTAATGATGTTACTGGCTGTATTGGATTTTACTAACCTCCTATACAGGTTGGATAACACACCTTTCTGCTTAGGTTTCACTAGATTCTCCAGTAGTAGTGATGGAGCTAACCTGATAGGTTTGCTTCTGTCCCGTTGTTTTATTGCACTCCTGACTTGCATATACACCAGCCATTGTGAGCTTGGCAAGTTATATTGTGCCTTGAGCTCAGAATATCTTTTTGGGGAGTCGTCCACCCATATATCCGATATAGCTGTAATCCCTAGGGTAATCCAACAGTTTGGTGGTTGAATTTTTTCGATTTGGGGGAATTGGGCATTGTGCCATAGAGGAGTTTGTGGGACCATGTGGGAGAAGTTCATTAGTGAATGAGCCTTTCGCAGCGCTTTCAGTCGAGTGGTGAGGATTAGGTTTGCATCTTTTGTCTTAGCTCCAATAACTGCATCCCACGGGAAGTTTGGGGTATTTGCCACTACAGCCCATAATTTATATAGTGGGGGTAGGGGGTTGGTTGTAGTGTTACAGCTACATGTGTAAGTTGCGCTGCCAAGAAATAGTATAACATATTAGGCAGGGCTAATCCTCCTTCATTTTTAAGTCTCATAAGCATCTGGAGACTTAGCCTAGGCCTGAACTGTCCCATATAAAGCTTCTCAGTGTTGTGTCAATTATCACAAAAGTTTTAGCTGAGACCCATACCGGGGAATGCCACAACGGATAAAGCAGTTTAGGCATGACAAACATTTTTTCAGCTGTATCTTTCCTACCGGCACCATTGGTAAGCTTTTCCAAATTAAATTTTTTCTTCTCCTAAGCAGCTGATTTGATTGTCTACATGGTGTTTGAAGTATTGGCTATGGTCCTTTGTTACCTCACCCCTAGGTAGGTGAATTTGTCCACAACCTGCAGCCTACAGATAGCTGGTACCCAGTCATGTCCAGGGGGGTCTAGTAGGAACAACACCGATTTGGAAGGGCTAACTTTCAGGCCAGATATTTCCCCAAAGTTTTGGGTTATATCCAGCAGTGCTGTTAGAGATGGCCCCCTATCTCCTTGGTACACAAGAGTATCGTCCGCATAGAGTTAGATCTTTTCCTCTAAGCCTCGGATATTGAAACCCACTATGCTAGTTTCTTGCCTAACTGCTTGGGCGAATGGGGGCAGAGGAGAGCCCTGTCTGGTCCCCCTCGCAAGCTTAAAAGGGGTTGTCAAGTTAAGGCTCACTCTCAACGAGGCTTGGGGGAGTGGTAAAGTAGTTGAACCAGTTTTTTGATAGATTGGGCCTATGCCAAAATGAGTGAGAGTTTTCCATAAATATGGCCACTCGACGGTGTCAAAGGCTTTAGCTTTATCCAGGGATGCTATAGCCCTTTGACCCCGGTTATCATGGTTGGCTGTGAGATTCAGGAATAGCCATCTAGTGTTGAGTGCTACTGTTTTGCCTGGAATAAATCCGGTTTGGTCAGGGTTCATTAGCATGGTGATTACTTTACTAAGTTACTTGGCAGGTATTTTGGGCAGAATTTTGACATCTGCTGTGAGGAGGGAGATGGGTCTATATGACTCACACAGCTTCTGGTCCTTTCCTGACTTTGGCAGCAAGGCTATCGCTGTTTCATACATTGAGCCCGGCAACCACACCTTCCAATGCTGCGTTAAAGGTTTCCAGGAGATGCGGTGACAGGGTTTTTACATGCCTTTTGTATACCTCTATGGGAATCTCTATGCCCCTGGAGCCTTACCATTAGGGAAGGACTCAATTGCCATTACAATTTCAGCTACTGTGATGTTTTCATCCAGAAAAACCCTATATTGGGGAGTCAGTTTAGGGGTGTTCATACCGTCTAGAAAGGTGTCAATCTCAGAAAGCGGTTTTTGCAGCTTCGAGGAGTAAAGGTCTGTATAAAATTGCACCAGTGTTTGTTTAATGCCCTCAACATGAGTGATGGTATTGCCTGACATGTCCTGCAGCGCCGAAATTGCAGGTGGGGATGAATTCTGTTATGCTAAGTGAGCCAGCATTTTTCCAGCTCTTTCCCCTTGTTCATATATTTGGGCCTTAGTAAACAACTGGTGCCTTTGAGCCTTTTGGGTCATATACTGATTGTACTCTTGCTGTTTTAATATTAAGAGTATTAAGGTTATTCCCTGTAGGGTGGAGGGCAACTTGCCTTGCTTTTTAAATGCAGATATCTCTGCCCCTAGATGGCCTCTTATAATGGCATCCCAGACTGTGAGGGTGTCTGCGGTCCCAACGTTAATGTTAAAAAAGTCGTGTATAGTAGCATCTAGTGTTGTTTCATTGTCTAATATTTTTAGCCAGACCGGATCCAAAGACCATCTTGGCTTTTGAACCACACACTCCAATTGGAGCACTATTTCTAAGGGTGCATGGTCAGAAATCCCCCTGGTGAGATACTGCGCTTTTGTAATTAATGGCAAGGTTGGGCTGCCCACCAGGACTTAGTCGATTCTAGACAAAGACGTATGCGATTCTGAAAAACAGGAGTACTGTTTAGTTTTAAGGTAAATATGCCTCCAAGCTTCTACCAGTTCCATCCCTTCTAGGATTCGCTGAAGGCCTTTGTCACCCCTGTACACCGTTTGATCTGGCTTTACCATTTTGTTCTCCCATTGCAATTACCTTCGCATGTGGATATCTGGCCATACTCTGCGTTAGCTTAATTAGGCAATCCTCCTTAAATGGGGGAGGGACATATATATTCGCAAGGATTAGTTCCACATTATTGATGAATCAATGTATGAAAATATACCTTCCCTTAATATCCGTCTCAATACTTTCCATCACAAAAGGGACTGTCTTGGATTAGAGAAGTACCGTAACTAGAGGGGGGCAGGCCCTGGCACTGGATTAGAGTGGAAACACCTGAGAAATAACAGGAGTGGGTCGAGTGGTAAGCCCAGCCCACCCACGTCTTTTTTAATGCTAAGGTTTTTCCTCCAATCAAGTGGGTTTCTTGCAGGAAAGCTATCTTAACATTCTTTTGCTTCAGATAGTCCAGGACCAGCCTCCTTTTAATGGGGTAGTTGAGACCCCTCACATTCCAATTTATTGCAACGTATGACAAGTATAATTCAAGGGAAAAAAATCACATCCTGAGCAGTAACTTAAACCATTGAACTTCCCACAAAACGTAACACTGCATTGGCTTTTTCAGTGTCCCATAGCCAGTCCCACCTGGGGGTAGAATTAATCCCAGAATTAACCAACAATTGTGTAGGTGTGGCGCTAATACCAGGTCCCATCTGTGGACTGTGAACAGGTAGTCTCGGTGGGGTAAGACGCCTCTCTTCAGGGCCAGTTGTGGGAAGTGTGCAGGGCCCAAATAGGGGAAAGGTGGCCTCGTCGTGATTGGCCTGCTTGGAACAAGACATATGGACAGCTATTAGTTGGCATCTCCATGAAGAAAAAACTGTGGGGCTATTGGATGCAACTGTTCGGAGCACTATGTTTTGTACTCATTCACACATACAGTATATTGGGGTAAAACTGCAAAAATGGTTATAGGTGATGTGCATAAAGGGCTGCCTTTCTCGCTTAACTGTAATTAATGTAAAATATTACAGTTATTAATTAATTATTATTATTACATTATAATACAGTAAAATATTATTTAATGGCACCACATAAATCTAGTGTGTCTATATTAACCACGTTGTTGATTTGCCATTTATTATAAGCCTTGAACATTTTATTTAAAAATTACAAGTATTCAATAGTTCACCATTATAGTATGGGGTATATTACTTCTTGAACAAAAAATGATCCCTTATTGAGTAAAATTACCCTGCGGTTGAAGCTGAGGTCTGACCTAGGTCAGTGCCAGTTAATAATTGAAAAATGAAGAAAAAGTACCCCACTAGCTTCAAACTCGCTCAGCAGTCTCTAGTGATTTAAACCTACCTAATTAAATAGTCACTAATGTGTGCAAATTTGCTAATAACTTTATATAGATACCAAAGTGCTTGTGCTAAGATTGAATCAATTGAAATTCATTGATTATAATTTAATTAAATATTAGTAATACATTTCATTCAGATAGATAAGCAGAGAACCGAGCACTGGTTGAGGTTTGAAACCTCCCCACCCCCTCCACTACTTTGAAACCCAATCGACTGAAGTATTAAAAGTTTGAAGTTAAAAAGGACTCGGAACGCCGACGCGCGTTTCGCAATAATGGCTTTGTCAAGGCGCCTTGACAAAGCCATTATTGCGAAACGCGCGTCGGCGTTCCGAGTCCTTTTTAACTTCAAACTTTTAATACTTCAGTCGATTGGGTTTCAAAGTAGTGGAGGGGGTGGGGAGGTTTCAAACCTCAACCAGTGCTCGGTTCTCTGCTTATCTATCTCATACTAAAGCTCACAAGAGCCCGTGGATTTGTGGTTTTTTAGGCCTATATAGTTTCCTTTGAGTCTAGGACTAGAGTAAATTTGAGACCACAGTCCCGGGTACTCTGCCTTCTTTGACTTTGTGGTGTCCCAGGGATAGAAACAAATTAGGTAGTAGATTTGGGACAACTCCACCTCCTCTTTTTCCATTTTCCAACTTCTGAACCGGAGCAATTGTGTGTTTTTTAATAATTATCCTATTTATTGCGGTCTCTAATTAATTAATTTTTAACTTTAATCGATTTTAAGCACTAATGAGCACTTTCAATATTATGAATTTTGGTTAATCTGGATGAAATCATTATTATCTATTAACTGTTTTGCACTTTAACCTTAAGTGATTGGGAAGGGGGTGATTATTAACCCTTAAAAAAGAGAAACACTGTTGTGAAATAGAATTGGTCACAATTAAGGGTATATGTACCAATGTTTTTCTGAAACTTTTATATAGAACTGAATGAAATGTATTACTAATATTTAATTAAATTATAATCAATGAATTTCAATTGATTCAATCTTAGCACAAGCACTTTGGTATCTATATAAAGTTATTAGCAAATTTGAACACATTAGTGACTATTTAATTAGGTAGGTTTAAATCACTAGAGACTGCTGAGCGAGTTTGAAGCTAGTGGGGTACTTTTTCTTCATTTCTCGTATATTACTTCTTATAATATGCAAGTGATATGTGATATGCAAGTGATACAATCTGGACTGTTGGGGGGTGGTTTGGGGAGTTCTAGTTCAACAAGTGCTTTGTTTTTTAGTTTAACTGTTAATTGCTAAGAATGTTTCGTGCTGCGCAGGTACCAGCCACAATCTGGACTGTTGGGGGGGAGGTTGGGGAGTTCTAGTACAACGAGTGCTTTGTTTTTTGGTTTAATGATTATTAAACTGAAGATTGTGGCTAGTACCTGCGCAGCACAAAATATTTTAAGCAATAAACAGTCAGCGATCCTTCTCCCAGGCTCCCTTCCCGTGTTTATAGCTTTAACCTCCCCTACTGAGCAGTACCTCTTGCCAGGACCTGACATGCCGAGGGATTACAATGCAGACAGGCAGGACTAGACGAGACGAGTCACATGACGAGCTGTGACGTCTCCTATTCAAGTACACAGTCCAGCCAGCCCAGCGAAGGGGGGGGGGTGCGTGCTGTCACAGAGCACAGCAGCAGAGTCTCTCTCTCTCTCCTGCCCTATTGGTGTGCCGTTTCTTTTTTTTCTTGCCTACATTCAAGGCGACGGGAGGGGGAAACACACAACTGATTTCTCTGTTCAAGAGAGGCCCACTTGAACAAGAAATAGAGCGGCCCCATGGGCAATTGCCCGAGTTGACAGATTTCCAGTCCGGGCCTGCACAGGGACCCCCACAAAGATTCTGACAGTGACCCCCCAATTATTCCAAGGCACAGTGAGTGACCCCCCCCCCAACCACACAGAGATAAGAAGCACATGGACCACTCCCATACATTCCGAGGCGCAGGGACCCTCCCAATCCCCCTCCATATGAGCATACAGAACAGTGCATCCCTATACGAACATATTACAGTGAATTAACTCAAAATGCCTAAGATAGAAGCTGCTTTGCTGTACGAAACCTTCAACCGACCTACGAATCGGCAACCCCGAGAATTAAGTTGCAGGTCCTATGAAGACGCAGCCTGCCACTATCGAAGGACTTCGCATATTTGAATATACCGCTCCACTACAGCTCGGATCACATGCTCGGATCACATGCTCGAGTAATGTCACGTGACGGTGATGTCACCGGGCCCATTTTCAACTTGGAACTAGCTGCTACCATAACAAGTGCAGCTCCCGGAAAAAGGTTTCCGGTGTCGCGCTGCATTCTGGGACTCGTAGTTCTGAAGGCCACAGCTGTTCGTGCTGTAGGAGTGCGGGAGAACCACAAGTCCCGTGTGCCTCTGCTTTGGCTGGGCCATCCAGCGCTGTGAAGATGGTGGCTCCTTTGGTGTTAGTAGTGCTGGTGGCCGTGACTGTGAGAGCTATTCTGTTCCGCTCCAGCCTGGCTGAATTGATCTCGGAGCGGTTGGAAGTGGTGTCCCCGTTGAACTCATGGAAGAGAGGTGAGGAAGGTTGCGGCTGCCTGTGCATTAATCAGTAGGCAAATGCTGAGATGGAGGAAGGGCTTTCTGTGACAGACTGCGGTTTTGCATATGGGTGTCCCACCCTGCCATTTAAAGGAACAGTTTGTGAAGTCTTTGCATTTTGGAAAGGGAGATCAAATGGTTAGAAAGGGAAGGTATCGGATCCAATGGTGGTGACTTGGGACCCACTCCTGTTGCTGTCAGTGCTGGGAGTGTAGAGCAAGACTTAATAGCAGCAGAGAAAGCAGCGTGGACTCTTCTGCTCATTCAAATGGGTCTTCTTTCCTCAATTAAAACTCATTAAAACTAATGAGAGCCTGCTGCATAATTTGTCTTTGGCAGGTAGATGGTGTGTATGTTTGTAGTGGTTACAGGGTGCACATAGGCTTTGGCTTATGATTATTAGCTTGTGTGTGGGGGTACGTAGCTAGGAGTGATGAGTTTGCTTTTAGGGTATTTATGTATAACTTTATTTGTAAAGCCGCAGAGCTGTACAGTGCATAAAAGTACAATATATATATATATATATATATATATATATATATATATATATATATATATATATATATATATATATATATTAGTATACACAGGGAAGACAAATGAATATACACAGAGCTCACAACAGAGCGCTGACCTGTCATCCAGACACAAAAATCTGTATAATAAAAGTCCTTTTCAAATTAAACATGAAATACAATTTAAATTTTTTATTAAAGCATTCATAGCTGTCGTAAGGTCATTTAAAAATCTCGGCTGTCAATCAAATATTGTCTGCCCCTCCTCTTTGGTGGATGTGGATGGTGTGAAAAGAAGCTGCCTCTGAGAGGAACAGAGGAGTGAAGGGCTTTGTATGTTAGCAGAAGGGTTTTTATATGCAGCCATACTAAGGATTTTAGTTGGGTTTGAGCAGGTTACCTTTGAGGAGAGAGCAGAAAGATCCTGATAGTGGAGTTTAAGATTGATTGGAGGGGAGAGAGATGGGAGTCAGGAAGACTGTTTAGTGGAGAGTTATTTGTTTTGTGACATATTGAGTTGCCACCTGGCAGAAAGATAATAGAAATATAACAGGGCAACCCCAGTGATAATATACTTGTGATGGATCAATGATAGAAAATCGTGTGATGGTAGAAGTGTGTGGAAGAGAAATATTTTAGGAGGGAAGCAAAGTATGTCCTGGAAATAAGGTTAGGTTGGATGTTACTTAGGATGTTTAAGAGGGAATTTTTCTTTCTTAAAATCAACGTCATATAAATACAGAAACACAAAACCAATTTTAACATTTAGGGGCAGATTTATCAAAATGTGCAGTTAGAACTCACTACAGAAAAACAAACCCACTTTTTATTAATTCCTATGGGATTTTTGAAAGCATATTTATCAAATGATGAACTCAACATTGATAAATATGATTCTAAAAATCCCACAGGAATGAATGGAAAGTGGGTTAGTGTTTCTGTGGTGAGTTCTATTCTCACAGTTATATAAATCTGCCCCTTAGATTTCCCTTCAAGGTTTTCACTTCCTCTTCCTTAACCCTTTAAGTGCCAGCAGAATTTCACATTTTGGTTACGCGAAATGCCAGCCGTTTTTGAAACATTTTGTGCTCTCTCACTTTAGGGGCATTTTCTGAGGGGAAACCTATAGTTTACCTAGGAAAACTATACATTGTTTTTTTCAGTAGAAACTGAGCTTTCTAAATCTGCCTGAGTTTTCATGTATTTCCACCTGTGCAAAAAAATTTATAGTGCTAAATACCAAAAAAAAATGAAAAATTACCATTTTTCATCGTATATCAATTTATACCAGAAAAATATTTCATTTTACGGATGAAAATCCAACTGATTTGGAAAGCCTTATGTCTCTCGAACGTGCCAATACCAGATATGTATAGTTTTAGGGAGATTTAGGATTTCTGTACAGCAAAAACTCCCGGCAGTATATTACCGAATTTTGAAAGCACTAAGGCAGAAAACGGCATGCTTTAGATTCCAAGGCAAAAAATCCTGAAACCGTAGGTTTACCCCAGAAAACCATACATTTTTGAAAAGTACACATTCTGCCGATTACAAAATGGGTAACTATGTCTCTCTACTCCCAACTACCAAACATAAAAGCTTGTCTGAACATAGCGGTTTTTCAACAAAAAATTCAAAATTCTGAAAAATCATTTCAAAGGTTTTATTTTGCTTCTCCGCATATCCCAAACTATATTAGGTACCAAGAAAAAGCACCTGAAATATGATTGCCAGGGGTCCACTGAACAATTTGATACCCATTATGCATAGGTTTACCAAAGTATCTGGCATTTAGAGACACCAATATGAAGTTAGCACATCCAAATTGTTCAGGACTTTACTTCAGCTACTGAGAAATCAACACATTGACTGCATTTTTTGTGGGGTAAAAACACAGAAATATATGTTTACCCCCCAAACCCATATATTTTTGGAAAGTACACATTCTACTGAATCTAAAATGGGTACCCATGCCTTTCTGCTCCAAACTACTGAGTCGCAAGGCTTTCCCACAATTGTCGGTTTTGGTGAAATATCTGAAAATTTCCTCAAAGCTTCAACTTCCCAGCACCATATCGCCCATGTATCATTACGTACTAAGAAAAAGCACCCTAAATATGATTGCCAGGGTTCCTCTGAACATTTTGGTGGTCATTGTTCATAAGTTTACCAAAGTATCTGGCATTTAGAGGCCCCAAAATGAAGTTAGCGCATACAAGCAGTCCCGTGGGTAACTTCAGCTAATGAAAAATCAACACATTGACTGCATTTTTGTGGGGTAAAAACACAGAAATATATGTTTACCCCTCAAACCCATATATTTTTGGAAAGTACACATTCTACTGAATCTAAAATGGGTACCCATGCCTTTCTGCTCCAAACTACTGAGTCGCAAGGCTTTCCCAAAGTTGTCGGTTTTGGTGAAATATCTGAAAATTGCCTCAAAGCTTCAACTTCCCAGCACCATATCACCCATGTGTCATTACGTACTAAGAAAAAGCACCCTAAATATGATTGCCAGGGTTCCTCTGAACATTTTGGTGGCCATTGTTCATAAGTTTACCAAAGTATCTGGCATTTAGAGGCCCCAAAATGATGTTAGCGCATACAAACAGTCCCGTGGGTAACTTCAGCTAATGAAAAATCAACACATTGACTGCATTTTTGTGGGGTAAAAACACAGAAATATATGTTTACCCCCCAAAACCCATATATTTTTGGAAAGTACACATTCTACAGAATCTAAAATGGGTACCCATGCCTTTCTGCTCCAAACTACTGAGTCGCAAGGCTTTCCCACAATTGTCGGTTTTGGTGAAATATCTGAAAATTGCCTCAAAGCTTCAACTTCTCAGCACCATATCACCCATGTATCGTTATGCACCAAGAAAAAGCACCCTAAATATGATTGCCAGGGTTCCTCCGAACAGTTTGGTGGCCATTGTTCATAGGTTTACCAAAGTATCTGGCATTTAGAGGCCCCAAAATGAAGTTAGCGCATACAAACAGTCCCGTGGGTAACTTCAGCTAATGAAAAATCAACACATTGACTGCATTTTTGTGGGGTAAAAACACAGAAATATATGTTTACCCCCCAAACCCATACATTTTTGGAAAGTACACATTCTACAGAATCTAAAATGGGTACCCATGCCTTATTGCTCCAAACTACTGAGTCGCAAGGCTTTCCCAAATTTGTCGGTTTTGGTGAAATATCTGAAAATTGCTTCAAAGCTTCAACTTCCCAGCACCATATCACCCATGTGTCATTACGTACTAAGAAAAAGCACCCTAAATATGATTGCCAGGGTTCCTCTGAACATTTTGGTGGCCATTGTTCATAAGTTTACCAAAGTATCTGGCATTTAGAGGCCCCAAAATGAAGTTAGCGCATACAAACAGTCCCGTGGGTAACTTCAGCTAATGAAAAATCAACACATTGACTGCATTTTTGTGGGGTAAAACACAGAAATATATGTTTACCCCCCAAAACCCATATATTTTTGGAAAGTACAGATTCTACAGAATCTAAAATGGGTACCCATGCCTTTCTGCTCCAAACTACTGAGTCGCAAGGCTTTCCCACAATTGTCGGTTTTGGTGAGATATCTGAAAATTGCCTCAAAGCTTCAACTTCCCAGCACCATATCACCCATGTGTCATTACGTACTAAGAAAAAGCACCCTAAATATGATTGCCAGGGTTCCTCTGAACATTTTGGTGGCCATTGTTCATAAGTTTACCAAAGTATCTGGCATTTAGAGGCCCCAAAATGAAGTTAGCGCATACAAACAGTCCCGTGGGTAACTTCAGCTAATGAAAGATCAACAAATTGACTGCATTTTTGTGGGGTAAAAAACAGAAATATATGTTTACCCCCCAAAACCCATATATTTTTGGAAAGTACACATTCTACAGAATCTAAAATGGGTACCCATGCCTTTCTGCTCCAAACTACTGAGTCGCAAGGCTTTCCCACAATTGTCGGTTTTGGTGAGATATCTGAAAATTGCCTCAAAGCTTCAACTTCCCAGCACCATATCACCCATGTGTCATTACGTACTAAGAAAAAGCACCCTAAATATGATTGCCAGGGTTCCTCTGAACATTTTGGTGGCCATTGTTCATAAGTTTACCAAAGTATCTGGCATTTAGAGGCCCCAAAATGAAGTTAGCGCATACAAACAGTCCCGTGGGTAACTTCAGCTAATGAAAGATCAACAAATTGACTGCATTTTTGTGGGGTAAAAAACAGAAATATATGTTTACCCCCCAAAACCCATATATTTTTGGAAAGTACACATTTTACCGAATCTAAAATGGGTACCCATGCCTTTCTGCTCCAAACTACTGAGTCGCAAGGCTTTCCCACAATTGTCGGTTTTGGTGAAATATCTGAACATTTCCTCAAAGCTTCAACTTCTCAGCACCATATCACCCATGTATCGTTATGCACCAAGAAAAAGCACCCTAAATATGATTGCCAGGGTTCCTCCGAACAGTTTGGTGGCCATTGTTCATAGGTTTACCAAAGTATCTGGCATTTAGAGGCCCCAAAATGAAGTTAGCGCATACAAACAGTCCCGTGGGTAACTTCAGCTAATGAAAAATCAACACATTGACTGCATTTTTGTGGGGTAAAAACACAGAAATATATGTTTACCCCCCAAACCCATACATTTTTGGAAAGTACACATTCTACAGAATCTAAAATGGGTACCCATGCCTTATTGCTCCAAACTACTGAGTCGCAAGGCTTTCCCAAAGTTGTCGGTTTTGGTGAAATATGTGGAAATTGCCTCAAAGCTTCAACTTTCCAGCATCGTATTGTCCATGTATCATTACCAGCATAAAGCATCCTAAATATAAACATATGGGTCTACTAAACAGTTTGATACCCAATGTGCATAGATATACCAAACTATGTGGCGCACAGAGACCCCCAAATGACAATATGTATAGACATTTTCACGGCTGACGCGCTGGCTGCTGCAATATAACCACCCGGTGTGTGTATTATGCGACATTAGCCCACCTAACAGTACAGAGACCCCAGAAAACCATATATTTTCAGAAAGTACACATTCTGACGAATCCAATATGGGTAAATAAGTGTTTCTACTGCAAACTGCCAAACTGCAAAGCAATGCTGAACATAACGGTTTTTATCAAATTTCGGAAAATCGTCACAAAGCTTGAATTTTACCCCATTATATGCCACACATTTCGTAACGTATCAGCATAAAACATCCTAAATATGAACGCCAGGGGTCTACTGAACACTTTGATGCCCAATATGCATAGATATACCAAACTATGTGGCGCACAGAGACCCCCAAATGACAATAGTGTATATACATTTTCACGGCTGACGCTCTGGCTGCTGCAATATGAGCACCTGGAGTGTGTATTATGCGACATTAGACCCCCCTAACAGTACAGAGACCCCAGAAAACCATATATTTTCAGAAAGTACACATTCTGACGAATCCAATATGGGTAAATAAGTGTTTCTACTGCAAACTGCCAAACTGCAAAGCAATGCTGAACATAACGGTTTTTATCAAATTTCTGAAAATCGTCACAAAGCTTGAATTCTACCCCATTACATGCCACACATTTCGTAACGTATCAGCATAAAACTTCCTAAATATGAACGCCAGGGGTCTACTGAACACTTTGATGCCCAGTATGCATAGATATACCAAACTATGTGGCGTACAGAGACCCCCAAATGACAATAGTGTATATACATTTTCACGGCTGACGCGCTGGCTGCTGCAATATAAGCACCTGGTGTGTGTATTATGCAACATTAGACCCCCCTAACAGTACAGAGACCCCAGAAAACCATATATTTTCAGAAAGTACACATTCTGACGAATCCGATATGGGTAAATAAGTGTTTCTACTGCAAACTGCCAAACTGCAAAGCAATGCTGAACATAACGGTTTTTATCAAATTTCTGAAAATCGTCACAAAGCTTGAATTCTACCCCATTATATGCCACACATTTCGTAACGTATCAGCATAAAACATCCTAAATATGAACGCCAGGGGTCTACTGAACACTTTGATGCCCAGTATGCATAGATATACCAAACTATGTGGCGTACAGAGACCCCCAAATGACAATAGTGTATATACATTTTCACGGCTGACGCGCTGGCTGCTGCAATATAAGCACCTGGTGTGTGTATTATGCAACATTAGACCCCCCTAACAGTACAGAGACCCCAGAAAACCATATATTTTCAGAAAGTACACATTCTGACGAATCCAATATGGGTAAATAAGTGTTTCTACTGCAAACTGCCAAACTGCAAAGCAATGCTGAACATAACGGTTTTTATCAAATTTCTGAAAATCGTCACAAAGCTTGAATTTTACCCCATTATATGCCCCACATTTCGTAACTTATCAGCATAAAACATCCTAAATATGAACGCCAGGGGTCTACTGAACACTTTGATGCCCAATATGCATAGATATACCAAACTATGTGGCGCACAGAGACCCCCAAATGACAATAGTGTATATACATTTTCACGGCTGACGCTCTGGCTGCTGCAATATGAGCACCTGGAGTGTGTATTATGCGACATTAGACCCCCCTAACAGTACAGAGACCCCAGAAAACCATATATTTTCAGAAAGTACACATTCTGACGAATCCAATATGGGTAAATAAGTGTTTCTACTGCAAACTGCCAAACTGCAAAGCAATGCTGAACGTAACGGTTTTTATCAAATTTCTGAAAATCGTCACAAAGCTTGAATTTTACCCCATTATATGCCCCACATTTCGTAACTTATCAGCATAAAACATCCTAAATATGAACGCCAGGGGTCTACTGAACACTTTGATGCCCAATATGCATAGATATACCAAACTATGTGGCGCACAGAGACCCCCAAATGACAATAGTGTATATACATTTTCACGGCTGACGCTCTGGCTGCTGCAATATGAGCACCTAGAGTGTGTATTATGCAACATTAGACCCCCCTAACAGTACAGAGACCCCAGAAAACCATATATTTTCAGAAAGTACACATTCTGACGAATCCAATATGGGTAAATAAGTGTTTCTACTGCAAACTGCCAAACTGCAAAGCAATGCTGAACATAACGGTTTTTATCAAATTTCTGAAAATCGTCACAAAGCTTGAATTCTACCCCATTATATGCCACACATTTCGTAACGTATCAGCATAAAACATCCTAAATATGAACGCCAAGGGTCTACTGAACACTTTGATGCCCAGTATGCATAGATATAGCAAACTATGTGGCGTACAGAGACCCCCAAATGACAATAGTGTATATACATTTTCACGGCTGACGCGCTGGCTGCTGCAATATAAGCACCTGGTGTGTGTATTATGCAACATTAGACCCCCCTAACAGTACAGAGACCCCAGAAAACCATATATTTCAGAAAGTACACATTCTGACGAATCCAATATGGGTAAATAAGTGTTTCTACTGCAAACTGCCAAACTGCAAAGCAATGCTGAACATAACGGTTTTTATCAAATTTCTGAAAATCGTCACAAAGCTTGAATTCTACCCCATTATATGCCACACATTTCGTAACTTATCAGCATAAAACATCCTAAATATGAACGCCAGGGGTCTACTGAACACTTTGATGCCCAATATACATAGATATACCAAACTATGTGGCGCACAGAGACCCCCAAATGACAATAGTGTATATACATTTTCACGGCTGACGCGCTGGCTGCTTCAATTTGAGCACCTGGTGTGTGTATTATGCGACATTAGACCCCCCTAACAGTACAGAGACCCCAGAAAACCATATATTTTCAGAAAGTACACATTCTGACGAATACAATATGGGTAAATAAATGTTTCTACTGTAAACTGCCAAACTGCAAAGCAATGCTGAACATAACGGTTTTTATCAAATTTCTGAAAATCGTCACAAAGCTTGAATTTTACCCCATTATATGCCCCACATTTCGTAACGTATCAGCATAAAACATCCTAAATATGAACGCCAGGGGTCTACTGAACACTTTGATGCCC
Organism: Xenopus laevis; assembly: GCF_017654675.1. NCBI lineage: Eukaryota > Metazoa > Chordata > Amphibia > Anura > Pipidae > Xenopus > Xenopus laevis. The sequence continues at coordinate 35,781,424 of NC_054388.1, forward strand.
AATATGCATAGATATACCAAACTATGTGGCACACAGAGACCCCCAAATGGATATATAGTAAATAAAATTTACAAGGCAAAACAAAATAAGGCAGTAAAGAGTGAAATGCAAAAAAATCCAATAAAACCACAAAAATCAATGTTTTTTTTCCAGACTCGTGTTATCGGCCGTCAGAATCACAGTTTGAATATTTTAGCTGGGCCAAACAGGTTATACGGCTAGAAACAAGTGAACACAACATACGCAGAGCTGAAAATGCAATAAAATGGCTAAAAATGCAATAAAATGGCTAAAAATGCACCAAAATACCCAAAATTGCAATATAATCACCGAAATAACATAAAAAAGATATTGCACAGTACGGTTAGCGAATACGCTATTCGTAATGGCAATAAAACATTTTTTTCAGCCAAAAAAAGAAACGATGCGATAAGAAAAAAAAAAAAAAGCCACAATGCCATGTATGTGCGTGTGCGTGTGTACAAATGGTAAATTACATGTTATGTGCGCGTGTGTGCGTGTGCACATGTGTGTAAGTGCAGTGAGTGTAAGTGACCCCCCCAATCCCCAAAAATGTATGTGTAAGTGTGTGTAAGTGTGAATCTAAGTGTGTATTACTGTAATAAGTGTGTGTTGGTGTGTTTGTGTGTGTAATTGTTGCACTAACCTGAAAAAATCGCTGGAGACTGTTGCAGGCGATCTGGAAGGGCCTCAGGAAGAGATCTGCGACGTCCTCTGTGTGCCTGTGCTGTGGGGGCGGAGATATCCAGCGCGGTGTAGGCTGCAGCAGCAGGACACGTAAGTTACACGTGCCTGCTGCTGTTTTTGGGCCCCTGGGCGATCGCGCCCCAGGGGCCACTCGATCCCCTGCTCTGCTCGTTGCCTAGGGGCAGGGGATCGATGCGGAACGGAGCGAGCGGCTCTAACAGCCGCTCCTCCGCTCCAGAACCCGGAAGTGCTGCAGAACGTAGAATCTACGTTCTGTGGCATTTCAAGTTACTTTTCCACAGAACGTAGATTCTACGTTCTGTGGCACTTAAAGGGTTAATAAAGCGGATTTCCCTTATCACAGCATTGGCAGTATATTCAATGGAATCTACATCTCGTCATGTCGATTTCTAACAACTTAAATGCCACAAATAATGATAACTGATTACCCCCCGAACTCCCTCCTTGGTATCCCCTTTGTAGCTTTATAGAAACATTACTCTGTTTCCTACTGACTTGCTCATAAAAAAAACTTTCGTTATTGGACAGTCAAGTGTTTTTGATTGGGAAGTGTTGCCTGCACTAAAATTAGGGTTAGGTATATAGGATATTTATCATGTGTGGGGGTAGAGAAAGCTGAGAGGAGTGTTGAATGTACCAGGGTTAAGGGCATTTATCATTATGAAGAACATGGCTTTCATTATCCTAATAATTACAGTAGCTGAGTAGTAGGTTGCCTTATAATACATAATATATATAGGTTTCCTTATAATACACAATATGTTATAATTTTTCTATTATCCTTATAATACACAAAAGCCATAAATATCTTGTAAATTATATCCTTATAATACACAAAAGCCATGAATATCCTGTAAATTATATCCTTATAAACGGTGAGTTCTGATGTCATCAGTTATAAACGGTGAGTAGTGATGTCATTTCTGTCACATGACTCACTAAAATTTGTGTATTATAATAAATAAAGTACCCCCAGTTGTAAAATATGAGGATATTAGAAGTTACCTCGGAGTTCCATGACCTGTATAAAAACACTCGGCCTTCGGCCTCGTGTTTTTATATGGTCATGAAACTCCTTGGTAACTAATAATATCCTTATATTTTACAAGAGGGGGTACTTTATTCACTATATATACGGGGAAGTTCTGATATCATTAGTTATAAACGGTGAGTTCTGATGTCATTTCTTTCGCACGACTGACTGAAACTTGTGTATTATAATAAATAAAGTACCCCCAGTTGCAAAATATAAGGATATTAGAAGTTACCTTGGAGTTCCCAGACCTTCAGCCTCGTGTTTTTATATGGTCATGAAACTCCTCGGTAACTTATAATATTCTTATATTTTACAAGAGGGGGTACTTTGTTCACTATATAATTTACAATAGGAGGTATGTTATCCCTAATAATACATGAGTGATGCACCGAATCCTCTGTATAACTCAGCTTTGTGCCTTTTTATGGTCACAGAACGACTCAATGACTTCTAATATCCTTATCATTTACAGTAGGGGGTACATTATCCCTTATAATACACAGCTAATTCTCAGAGTTCCCTGTATAAATCAGCCTACAGCCTTGTGCCTTTATATGGCCACAGAACCAGTGACTTTTAGGGGCCCATTTACCTAGCTCGAGTGAAGGAATAGAGGGGGAAAAAAAATTAGACTCGAATGATTCGAACTAAAAATCGTTCGACCATTCGATAGTCAAAGTACTGTCTCTTTAAGAAAAAACTTCGACCCCCTAGTTCGCCACCTAAAAGCTACCGAAGTCAATGTTAGCCTATGAGGAAGGTCCCCATTCAAAGTCGAAGGATTTAACTTCGACAATCGAATATCGAGGGTTAATTAACCCTCGATATTCGACCTTAAGTAAATTTGCCCCTTAATATCCATAACATCTTCAGGTGTTTTCTCATTTTTAATACGAGTTGCAGTTTCCTGTACCTTTATACCTGTGTCGCACAGCCTGTAGCCTTGTGCTTTTATTGACACTCAACTGGTAATTGTCTTCTAAACTATGTGTTAGGTAGGGGTTCCCTTAACAATTGTTGAACCTCAAAACTGGCCATAAATTTGAAAGTACGTGCATTACATCAGAGGTTTTTCCCTCTAGTATTGCTGCTGAGGATGGCTGACCTGCTTTCTCATGCCACAGAAGACATTGCTGTCATTAGCACTGTTACTAATACTTTTCCTTTTTACAAGCAAAACTGGAGTAACTTTGGCTGTCTCTTGCAGTGGTGGAAGGGATGGCCTTGTTGGACCTTGGAGTGTCCCCTTACTCAGGAGATGTCTTTCATGAGGTAAGTGTCTAACTGTTCATTGAACACCCATATATAGATTTTTCATTCTTACACGATCCATGATATATTACTTTTTAGAGCTGAAATTCCAATGTTGTAATGGTACAATCAATCAAAAAAGAAATTATGTGAAACAGCTCTAGTGTTAGAGTGTTAGTGTTATCTAGGTCGGTGTATTTTTTTTGTATTTGCAATTCAATAAAGTGAATACTGTGCCCAAAACAATTGTAAGATTTTATAGATATGTATTATAAGTGTAGGTCACATAGTGCATTGCATTTTTACAATTTTTTTCTTTTTTCAGACGCCGCTCATTGTATATCTTTTCCATTTCCTTGTAGACTATGCAGAGATAGTATTCATGGTAAGTGAATAACCTTAGCTTTGTCTCTCAGTGGGGCACAGGCACACGGGGGGGAAAAAACTCACCCACTTACCTATTCTTGCTTCTCCACTGCAAGGCACGTTATGTTTTTTAAGGTGTCGTATTCACAGAAGGTTCAAACAGTCTTCTAGTAGGCCTGTTTTTGGCAAGTGTCTAGCACTGGTACCGATAGAGGTATTGATTCATATTCTGATCTGGCTTCTTCTTTTTTTTTGGAGCCTAATATGGTATACACCTCTGTGGGTTTCCCCTTTCTCTCATTCATTCAAATAGGGGATCCCTTTTAGCTCTATACTGCCAGAATGTAGGAGTAAATTTTCAGGTAACAGCAGTACTTTGTGCTTTTTTTCTAGATACCCCCAACCACAGGTGTAGGAGAAGCTCTTGCTTCTTACTAGGGATGCATTGAATCCAGGATTCTGTTCAGGATTCGGCCTTTTTCAGCAGGATTCAGCCGAATCGAATCCTAATTTACATATGCAAATTAGGGGTGGGGAGGGAAATCGAATGACTTTTTGTCACAAAACAAGGAAGTAAAAAATGTTTTCTCGTTAGTCTGCTTGGGGGACACAGGAACAATGGGGTATAGCTCGCACCACTAGGAGGCAGGACACAACAAAAAACAAACTAATCCCTCCTCCTCCTGCTATACCCCAGCTCCCAGGTGGAGCTGGGCCAGTTTCGTTGTGTCAGGAGTTAGATTTAATTTTTTATTTTTCTATTACATTTATTTTTACTTTTTCCGTAGCCTTCCTCCAAGAGGGGCTATCCTTGGGATCCCTAAAATCCCAGATCTCGGCTCTGTCTATATTGTTCCAGAGACGCTTAGCCTTACATTCCGATGTCAGAACCTTCCTACAGGGGGTGGCACATGTTCGGCCTCCCGTCCGGTCTCCTGTACCAACTTGGGATCTCTCTCTAGTACTACTATCCCTACAATAATCTCCCTTCAAACCTTTGTCTTCCATTCCTATTCAATGGCTCACATGGAAGACTGTTTTTCTAATGGCCATCACATCGGCTGGCAGGGTATCGGAGATGTCTGCTCTTTCCTGCAGATCTCCTTTCCTCACCTTTCACCAGGATAGGCTTGTAACTATACCTTCCTTTCTCCCTAAGGTGGTTTCCTCCTTCCATTTGAACCAAGAGATCACCATTCCAACCTTCTGTCTCTCTCCTTCCAATCCTAAAGAGGTGTCCCTTCATTCACTCAATCCCGTGCATGCTCTCAAGTACTACCTTCACCGTGTCTGCAGGCCATTCAAACTTACACAGCTCAGGGACTAAGCCCCCCAGCTAGACTCAAGGCTCATTCCACCAGAGGAATGAGTACGTCCTGGGCTTTTCGGAATCAGGCCTCAGCTGAACAGTTGTGCAAGGCTGCCACTTAGACTTCCATCCATACTTTTGGAAAATTCTACCATTTTGATACTTTTGCGACATCTGACACCCGCTGGCAGGAAGGTAATTCAAGCCGCGGTGGCTAGTTACACATAGGCCTCTACCTCCCGCCCGTTTCTTTGGGGACAGCTTTGGTATGTCCCCATTGTTCCTGTGTCCCCCAAGCAGACTAAGGAGAAAAGGAGATTTTGTGTACTCACCGATAATTCTGTTTCTCTCCAATTGCTTGGGGGACACAGGACTTCCCTCCCTGGTCGAGGCCTTAACGTGTTCTCTTCAGACATGGTTGATAATTGCAACCTACTTTTCATTGTATATAGTTATTAAGGCTTCATGTTTTTTGGTAACCTCCTGTTCTGTGCTTTGGTACGAACTGGCCTGGCTCTGCCTGGGAGATGGGGTATAGCAGGAGGAGGAGGGATTAGTTTGTTTTTTGTTGTGTCCTGCCTCCTAGTGGTGCAAGCTATACACCATTGTTCCTGTTTCCCCCAAGCGACTGGAGAGAAAGAGATTTAACGGTGAGTACACAAAATCTCCTTTTCCCCTTCCCACCCATAATTTGTATATGCAAATTCAGATTCAGGTTCAGTATTCAGCCAAATCTTTTACAAAGGATTCGGGGGTTCGACCGAATCCAAAATAGTGGATTTGGAGCATCCCTACTTCTTACTGCCCTGGAACACAGACTTGATGTCATAATAAATCTTTGCGATGTCGGCTATATTGCTTATTTTATCTATAATGTTATCAATTTAGCCATATTTCTCAAAACAAAGAATACCAGCACATAAAAAGGAAGTGATATATCTTAAAAGGGCAGATGCTAAGGGAAAGCAGAAGCCTATGTTGTTAGAAGTAGAGCAAAATATCGTACCTGACCACCCAAATCACCAAAGTTGCTGACCCGCTGGTCGTAACTACAGAGGAAGCAGACCTTGTGGCTGCAGGGGGGGGGCAGGAGGTATAGGAGCCCCATGAGGCCCTGATTCATATACAATTTCAATAAATACTGGTAAAACAGGTCAACCGCTAGACATTTTGGGGGCCAGAAAACAATTTGCTGTGGGGCCCCATAATATCTAATTACACCACTGCTCCTGCATGTCAATAAATGCATTTTCTAAGACTACCTTACCTTCTACAGAATTTTAGGAGGGAGTTCCTTCCTTTTCTGCAGTACCATTCCTCTGCAGCAAAAGGTGCTTTCGTTATTGTTGTAGTTTATACTGCCTCCCAATGTGCACAGGGGCTTTCTCTTCTTTTTTTTTTGGCAGTGCTGTTTTTTTCCTGGGTGGGTCGGTATGGGTGGATTTAATGTAAGTGGGTTCAGTGATTGTACTGCCCCACTCTCACTCTATTCAAGCTTGCACTCTTCAGACATATTGGTTCTGCAGTCTTGTTATTGTTTATTGTGCCTTATTGATTCAATACGTATTGCAGAACTCCATCTCCCTGTAGCTCTGATGATAGAGGTTGTCTGTACTTGCTATTTTGCTTTTGTTGCCATGTGTTCTGATGCCCTGTGTATTTAGCAATAAATCTTATTCTCTTCCCCCAGATAACGGATGCCCTCACTGCTGTAACCCTGTACCTTGCTGTTCAGGAGTACAACAAATTAATGGTAAGATTACTTTAATATTCATGAAAAAGGATCACAAATGTCACTTTGTAGAAGAATATTTTAGAGTTAGTTACTGTATACTCCAAATAACAAATGGAAGGTAACGCTGTGAATGTCTTTGTTTAAGGCTTACTTGGCTCAGCTTTTACTATAAGCAGCAATCAATATCTGCTTCCTCCTAAACATGATTATCTCTCTCTTGGGAATGTTAAGCAATCTAGTCTCTGCTTTAGAGGAGGAAGTTAAAAAAAACATCAGATGTATGTGTAATTTGGAGAAATGCATGACTAAGGTAAATCAAATTATTAAAAGAAAAGTGATGGTTTCGTCTTTAAACAGACAGAAAGTAAGTGAGATGTTGGTTAATTGATTACTGGGGGAGGTTATGGCTGGCTTATGACACCATTAGCATTATTTTGCTGCCACAGATAGACATTAATCTCTAGATTTTGTTGCCTTTGTACAGAGTCAGAGTGTAATAAAGAAAACTCCTTCCTGAAGACAAGGGGACACTATCTCAACTGGTGTCGGCAAAGGAGACTTCCCCTGTGCCTTAAGCATTAAACCTTTATGATTGCTTTTCCTCTTTCATGCATCTGAAAAGTGTATAGCTATTCATAGATTTTAATATAAACCCAACTCCACAGGGATTCATTTCTGAAAACCTATTGATTGTTCCTGTAAACCGACTCTAAGGGGATTAATGACGATGTTCTGTTTTTCTTCTGCAGTTTAAGAAGCAAAAGCTTTTTTTGGAGCTGAAAAAATATCCTGAGGAAGGACATGAACTCCTAAGGGTACCAACTGAGATGTACTATGTACCTTTGAAGGTGTCTCTTTTGTAAGTATTGCTTGGGGGAAGGAAACAGTATTTACTGGATGGTAATATTGTTTGCATTGTGTGTAGTTAATTGAACATTTATTGGTTAAAAATATAAAAAAAATGCGGCAGCTGCACTCTAGGATGAGATGCTCGACCCACAGCTATCCTTTCTTTGTCATGCTGGATCTTCCCCTTAGGCAATTGGTGATTGTTAAACATCATATTCCATCACTGTTAGCCTAGCAGTAGCCGGGATTATATATATATAGATATAGATAGATAGATATATAGATAGATATATATATATATATAGATATATAGATATCATAAACCCATTTATCTGACTGTACAAGACTGTTTTGAATTTGTTCATTTTATTGGGAGCAGCCATGATTCCTGGTAACCTTATTCAGAGTCTCTAATGTAACCATACCAACCAATAGCCAGCTTATCAGGAAAAATGGTGGCATACTTGCTTTCCTTTACAAAATGTTTGAACAAAGCTTTTCTCAGCCATGGCAATATGTTTTCCAAACTTATTACTGCTCAGTACACAGCCACTACCACATATCAAACAGGAGTAATTTAACTCTATTTATTGAGTAGGTACACCTTTCTTAAAGGAAAACTATACCCCCAAAATGAATACTTGAGCAACAGTTTATATCAAATGAAGTGGCATATTAAAGAATCTTATCAAACTGGAATATAGATTTAAGCAAATATTGCCCTTTTACATCTCTTGCCTTGAACCACCATTTTGTGATGGTCTGTGTGCTGCCTCAGAGATCACCTGACCAGAAATACTACAACTCTAACTGTAACAGGAAGAAGTGTGGAAGCAAAAGGCAGAACTCTGTCTGTTAATTGGCTCATGTGACCTAACAAGAATAGTTTGTTTGGTGTGTTTGTGTGCACCGTGAATCATACGATCCTAGGGGGCTGCCCTTATTTTTTAAAATGGCAGTTTTCTATTTAGGATTACCCAATGGCACATATTACTAAAAGAGTATATTATTATGAAAAGGTTTTACATATGAGCTGTTTTATGCAATATAATTTTATAGAGACCTACATTGTTTGAGGGGTATAGTTTTCCTTTAACCCTTTCTACTGGATGTTATTGGATTTATAATCTGTCTATATTTAATTCACAACACAGCACATTGCTTATACTTTGTGTGGCCACAAGTATCTGGGCTCCCTGTCCAACATCTTTTATCAAAACCATGGGTATGACTATGAACTTTGCTGCTATAACAACTACTGCTATTCTGGAAAGGCTTTCCATTACACGGTGAAGCATTATTGTTTTTGGATTGACCACTGATGCTGGGGATCAGTCTGTTGAAAAAAAAACATCCCACAGGCGTTCAGTTGTATTACACTCAGGGCTCTGTGTAGTAGTGATGTGTGGGCCAACCTTGCACCCCTCGTTCCGGGTCATGGGTGGGTATGGGTCAAGCTCTTCTGACTGCTCTCCCTGCCCACGACCTTACAAATGCAGGCTTCCGAATTCAGGGTTGAACTTTTATAGATGCGTGGGCTCACCCCGCCCCTTTTGTGACATCATCGTCAGGGCGGGTCGGCACGGGTCTATAGAAGGAAGTCGGGCTCTGGCGGTGGAGGGAGGGGTAGGTACGAGTCGGGAAAAACCTGACCCGCACATCACTACTGTCTCGCCAAACCCATTCTTTATGGAGCTGTCATACAAACCTTTGCAATGGAAATTTCTCACTAAAACTCTTATTCTCCTCAGCTACTTGTTGAATCCATACACCGTTCTGTCTTGTGTGGCCAAATCCACGTGTGTAATTAACAATGCCGTGATCGCTCTTTTCATCCTGGCAACTGTTAAAGGTGTGTATCTATCTCTTTACTACTTCTGTATGCTTTGAGACATGCTATTCTTTGCCTGTGGTAATTCCTTAGGAGAAGGGCTTTTATCATTTAAAGTGGTACAATACATCCGTGTTCAAGAATTAATCAAGATGAGTTCAGTCACTAAGGCTTTAATACTTTTTTCAAACGTCCATGGTTCTTAGACAATTGTAGGAAGGCAATAATCACATTTACAGTCACATTTCTTCTTCTTCTGAGTTCTAATGAACTTCTCTGTATATGTAACCTGAGAGGGAGGCGCTAGCTGGAGAATGGGAGGGCACCTTTATAATGACTTCATTACCACTATTTCAATAAACCTTTATTTTGCCCATATTGAACTCAGCTGTATATTGCCCCTTTAAGTGATTTACTTAAGTTTTACAGACGTTTTGTTTGAGGCCGCACTCCCCTGTGGTACAAGAAACAAGTTGGTCAAATGTTTTCTTAAATGTCGGAACGCTAATATTTATCCTGTTTTGTTTTTCAGGTAGCCGGTTACTAAGTGCTCTGTTTCTGTCGCTGGCAACCTACCAGTCTCTGTATCCAGTCACCTTATTGCCACCAGCGCTGCTCTACTTGCTTCAGGTGCCTGGTCAAACTGATGTGTAGGCAACTGCTACTAATAAAGTGTACTAATGGCAATGACATATTTTGGGGTTCAGTCCCTTTATCATAAACTGAGTTGGTGGTTTTTCTCGATTTTCTGAAACCTCAAATACTTGGAATTTATTAAAGGAGAACCAAACCCTTTTATATTAAATACCCCTCAGCCTAGGTGTTACCCTCGGTAAATGCCCCTAACTCTTTACTCACCCCTCGTTGCAGATTCAGTGCATCGGAGTTCACGGGTGCCATCTTCTCTTCAGTAATCTTCAGGTTTTCTTCCATGACTTTTGGCGAACGTGCAGTTGTTAAAAAAACATCAGACTGCTCCAACTGCGCATGCCCGATACAGCACTTCACAAATATTACAGAAGAGAAGAAGATGGCGCCCGTGAACTCTGACGCGCTGACTCTGCAACGAGGGATAAGTAAAGAGTTATGATCATTTACCGAGGGTAACTCCTAGGTTGCGGGGGGAGCAGGGAGGGGGGTCTATGTAGGGTAGGGGATTTTAATATTAAGGGTTTGGTTCTCCTTTAAAGGGGACCTGTCGCCCAAAAAAAATATTCAAAATCCTATTTTATCACATTAGTCAAGCAAAATGAACTTTAATTGCACTATATAAATTATTTGAATCTTGTTTCCTTCAGTCTGGGAATTCATAATTATAACAAGCAGGCAGGAGCCATTTTGTGGACACTGTTATTGAGAAGCCTTGTATCATCTCAGAATCTTGTTTGTGCAGCAGAATGGGGGACCTGATGTCCATCCCCATGCCCTGGTTACACAATTAAATGGTGAAGAGAACAAGGGAATGTGTGGAGAGCAGTGACATCTAGGAAGTGCTGAATGGAAAGTGAAACTAATTGTATGCCCCGCCTCTGTGACTAAGGCATAGAGATGGGGCAGACAATATTTGATTGACAGCTGAGATTTTTAAATGAGTTTACAACAGCTATGAATGCTTTAATAAAAATAGAAATTGGATTTCATGTTTGATTTGAAAAGGACCTTTATTATACAGATTTATGTGTCTGGGTGACGGGTCCATTTTAAAGCAAAAAAACATAAGTTCCCATAAAAAAAACTCTGCAAGTATAAGCTGGCAAGGCTGTATAGCAGTCAGTGGGAATGTTCTCTAACACCTTTATTTTTTAATTTATTCTCCCAGTTTATTTAAACATTTGAGATTTTCACCCTCACTGAAAATTAATAGGACAATGAGATTCTCATATGTGACTTTTTTTCTGTGAGAAAACGAGCACGGGAATATTTTGTCATGTTGTCATGTTCCAGAAAAAGTCACACAAGTTTTGTCTCGTTTATTTTTATTTTTTTGTTTGCAAAATCATATTTTGATAAATCTGCCTCTACGTCTCTAAATAATGTACGTTGACTTTGTGTAATTGTTTTTCTAATGTTCTAATTCTTTTTACAGAAGGAATTTGTCCCAGTGAAGATGAAGAGTACAGGCTTCTGGCTGTTCAGCTGCCATTATTGCTCTATCTACCTGGGTTCTTTGTGTGTGCTGGTCTGTCATTCTTTCTTCTTGCTCAACTCATGGGATTTTATACCTTCTATATATGGCTTTATGTGAGTCCTTATGTAAAACTATTCTCAATATTCTTTATTTATATAGCTCTGACATATCCTACATTGCTTTACAGTAATTAAATGAAATAACCGTTTTATATGACCGTAGGTTTTATAATGACCGTAGGGATAGGAAAGAAGTCATTGCAGAAATGATGTGATGATTTTAAGACGTCTTTTGATATATTCTGTTTTTAGACTCTCTGTACCAGATCTGACACCAAATATCGGCCTGTTTTGGTATTTCTTCGCAGAGATGTTTGAACACTTTAGTCTCTTCTTTGTGTGCATCTTTCAGATCAATGTTTTCTTCTACACCCTGCCTCTCACTATTAAGTTAAAGTAAGTATTTCATGTATAGTGTTGTTGATACACAGACCTGGGCTTATGTTATAATGAATGTGACTGCAGAGAGGCCGTGGGGTTAATGTAAGTAAATGCAGATTTGCACCGGGGCAGTGACCCAAATAGATGATTGGGCATTTATAGTAATGAAATGAGGGACTAATATGATGTTTACAACTGTGTTTAAAGGGGTTGTTGACATTCCAACACTTTTTTTTTCAGAAATAGACTTTTTTTTAAAAAAAATTCTATTTGTGACTGTTTATTTTGAAGTTTAAATTTTGTATTTCTCTGGGGGTCACCGAATCTGTAACTATTGTAAATTGATACATTAGTTGATATATTTCCTATTAGGGATGCACAGAATCCACTATTTTGGATTCGGCCGAATCCGTCATGAAAGATTCTGCCGAATACTGAACCAAATCCGAATCCTAATTTGCATATGCAAATTAGGGGTGGGAAGGGGTAACATTTTTTACTTGTTTTGTGACAAAAAGTCACAAGATTCCCGGTCCCCACACCTAATTTGCATATGCAAATTCGGATTTGGTTTGGCCAGGAAGAAGGATTCGGCCGAATCCTGCTTAAAAAGGCCGAATCCTGAACCGAATCCTGAATTCGGTGCATCCCTATTTCCTATCTTTTGCCCTGCTGAGCAGAGTCCATGAGTTTCATTAAAGGCAGCTGTTAGAATTGATACAATAGTTGCTAATATTCCACAGATGCTGCTGAGAAACTAATTATATCAACTAATTTTATCAAATTGTAACAGTTCAGAATCTGCTCCTGGATCACCAGACTGAAACACTATAGGCAGGAACATTCAACTTTAAAAGGAGAAGGAAAGCTACCGAAGCAATTTATTGCCAATAGATAAGCCACAATAGTTCAAGCCATAAGACTATATTTATTCTGCAGAATGCTTGACCATACCTGAGTAAACGGCTCTAGAAACTCTCTGTTTGTTGAGGATAGGAGCTGCCATATTAACTTAATGTGACATCACTGTCTGAGTCTCTCCCTGCTCACTCATAGCTCTGGGCTCAGATTACAGCAGAGAGGAGAGGGAGAGGCAAACTGAGAGGTTTAAGCTGAAAACAGGAAGTCTGATACAGAAGTCCATGAGTACACAATAGAAGGAAAGAAATGTGGGGTTTCTTTTGACAGAGGACTCAGAGCAGCATTACTTTGGGAGTTTAGTGTTGTATTTATAGAGACCTTTCTGATAAAGCTTACTTAGTTTTAGCCTTCGCTTCTCGTTTAAGCTTCAATTTTGGAAAACAGTAAAAAATAAAGGATGGAAAGCGATTTAAAAACTAATTTATTTCTGGTAAACAATCTGAAAACAGCTGAACTGAAAAACCATGTTCGAAAGGTGAACAACCCCTTTAAGCATGGCATGATTGTTTATAGTTTACACATTTCTGTCTCTGTTTGCAGGGATCATCCCATGTTCCTGATGTTCATGCAGCTTGCTGTCATCTCTATCTTTAAGTCCTACCCTACTGTAGGTGACTTGGCTCTCTATATGGCCCTAATACCTATGTGGGCTCACTTGTCCAGGTGTAAGTGCCTTTCCATTTATTCATGCTAATAAAAAGGGAATACGAAGTGCTGCATATGGGACAAATACAAAAGCCTGTCAAGGGTTATTTATACTTACTGCTTTATTGCCAAACAAGGACTTCACCCTTATTATTGACCAACTTATTATTGATGGGAATCCACTGTACAAGAGAGGAAATTCTCCTTTAATATCAAGGTTGCATCTGTAAAACAAAAGTTGTCCAAAATAATTAGCATTAAGTCTTATTTGGATTTGTTTATGTAGTCTCTACCTGTCCGATTAACTTAATGTATTTGTTCCTTCAGTTCTGCGAAACGTCTTCATTGCGTCCTGTATGTTGATCGTGTGCACGCTGCTATTTCCAGTTCTTTGGCACCTGTGGATTTATGCCGGCAGTGCCAACTCAAATTTTTATTATGCCATTACGCTTTCATTTAATGTTGGCCAGGTAGGTTCTCTCTCTCTCTCTCTCTCTCTCTCTCTCTCTCTCTCTCTCTCTCTCTCTTGGGTTTTAGCCAAAACAATATGTAAAAAAATGGTTAAAAATGTTAGAAATTAATTTTATATATATGTATGTATATATATATATATGTATGTATATATATATATATATATATATATATATATATATATATATATATATATATATATATATATATAGATAAATCCAGCTGTCCTGTTTATTTAAAGGGAAACCAAAACTCAAAACGAATGAGTCTATACCTTATTTATTGAGTTTCTGTAATACGCCAAGGCCCCACAGGACTCATTATAACTCATTATAAGCCCATTATCTTGTTTTAGGGAATAACTCATAATAACCTGTTTATATACAATTAAAATGAATCTAGGCTGATTAGTATTCAGTCATGTAGTATCAGCTATATCTGCTGTCCAACTTCTGTGGAGATCCGATAATGGAAGCCAGTATTGACCAATCCTTGTTTTTAAACCACACCCATGTTAGCACAAGAACGTTTAAGACCATATCCACATTAATGGTGGTAGCACCCCAAAAAAATAAATGGTTGGTGCTCACTGCAGGGATATCACTCATGTGAAAATTTAAGTCATATTAAAACATACCCTTAAATCCATATGCTCCCTCCACTACGCCACCCCCAGCACATGACTACACACCATTTAACAACATTTTCCTAGTGCTAATACATCCCCAGAACAAACCCTGCCAGGCTCACATCCCACCGGTAGTTTAGGGCAGGCAGAGTATGGTACACTGGGAGCATAGGGCAGACAGAGTATGGCACACACAGGGAGCATAGGGAAGGCAGAGTATGGCACACACAGGGAGCATAGGGAAGGCAGAGTATGGCACACACAGGGAGCATAGGGCAGGCAGAGTATGGCACATACAGGGAGCATAGGGAAGGCAAAACAGAGCAGGAGACAGGGAAAACTATCAGGACTCTAAGATAAACAGTTCCTATGTGCTACAGTGACATAATGCTGGTGCCTCTCCAGTAGTTTGTCTGAGGGGTGAACAATGTGGGTATTTACAGTCTCTGGGTTGAGAGGTGAACAGTACAGGGCTTTAGGGTGTGAACCATGCAGGAGTTTACTGTTTGAAATTGGGGTTAATACAATGCGGTGGCCAGGAAGGAACATTAACACCAAAAAATGAGTGTCCTAAACTAATGAAAATATAGTTCACTGTTGTGCTGCACTGATAAAACTGGTGTTTTTGTTTTAGAAACACAACTATAATTGATTTGCTGTCTAGCCATGGGGGCAGCCATTCAAAGCTGAAAAAGGAAAAAAGGCACAGGATACACTGTAGATAACAGATAAGCTCTGTAATATACAATGGGATTCTTCAGAACTTATCTGTATCCCATGCCTAAATGGCTGCCCCCATGGCTACCCAGCAGCTTGTTTATATAAACTGTAGTAGTTTTTACGAAGCAAACACACCAGTTTTATCAGTGCAGCACAACAGTACATTATATTTTCATTACTTTAGGACAGTTTCATTTTTTTTTTTTTGTTCCTGTTCCTTTAATCTCAATACTGATACTTTAAAAATCTTACACAAGGTAAACCATCACAGCAGGCAGACTTTCATGTGGGGCCACACAAAGGGGGGTCGTGGGCATTTGGACAGCACAGAGCTATATGATAACCTTACTTTATGATCACTTTCATGATTTCCAACAACCCCTAAGCTTAGCTTCTCAGTAGCAGCCTGGAGCACACTGAGCATGTGCAGCATCATTGATAGATGGCCTAACAAGACCCAACACGGGAGAGCGTCTGTGAACAACTGGAGAATTGGCTGGCCTTTTTTTTTTTTTTTTTGTAAAATACAGCATTTATTGTCATATTCTTTTTCATTCTTTTGTTCTCATTTTGCAAACCCAGACAGAGTTCACTAATGTTCTTAAATACTTAAAGGACCTGTAACGCCAAACTTTTTTTTTAAAAAAAAAAAATTTGTTTGTATATAACAAAAAAAAACCCACCAAGACATATTTAACTCTAAAATCGCAAAGTCTTTATTAAAAAAATAACTTACCGGAACTCCGCTTGCACTCCTCTTCAGACATGGTGATTTCTCCTCCCTGGCTATCTCCTATAGAAGGCAGGGAGGAGCAAGTGAGCACCTTACGATGGATCGTTGCCCTGTCGCCTTTTCTGAAGAGGAACACAAGTGGAGTTTTGGTAAGTTTTTTTTCTTATTTTAATAAAGACTTTGCGATTTTAAAGTTAAATATGTCTTGGTGGGTTTTTTTTTCTGTTATATACAAACAATTTTTTTTTTTTAAAAAAAAAAAACATTTTGACATTACTGGTCCTTTAACCAGTCTATATAAATATATAAATAAATAAATATATATATATATATATATATATATATATATATATATATATATGTTTTATATTGATCCCTTCCAAATATATTAGGGCTCTTACTCACTGGCGTTCTGACCTGCCCTCCCCTGCGTTCCGTTTTTTGGCGTTCAGCCGCAGGGGAGCGCAGGAATAGACGCATGTCATTATTTCAAATGGGGCTGTACTCACTCAGGCGCGTGTAGGCGCCGAACGCAGGAAAAATGCAGCATGTTGCGTCTCAACCTGCGTTCGGCGCCTACACGCGCCTGAGTGAGTACAGCCCCATTTGAAATAATGACATGCGTCTATTCCTGCGCTCCCCTGCGGCTGAACGCCAAAAAACGGAACGCAGGGGAGCGCAGGTCAGAACGCCAGTGAGTAAGAGCCCTTAGGGATGCACCGAATGCAGGATTCAGTTCAGGATTCGGCCTTTTTCAGCAGGATTCGGCCTTTTTCAGCAGGATTCGGCCGATGCAAATTAGGGGCAGGGAGGGAAATCACGTGACTTTGTCAAAAATGCTTTCCCTTTCCAACCCCTAATTTGCATATGCAAATTAGGATTTGGTTCAGTATTCAGCAGAATCGTTCGCAAAGGATTCGGGGGTTTGGCCCAAATCCAAAATACTGGATTCGGTGCATCCCTAAAATATATTCACATATTTATTGTAAAATTGTTTTAGTTGACTTTGTACAACAAATAGAGGAACAGTTGATCAAAGACTGCACCAGAAATAGAAACCATGTGAATGTTTCAGATTTTGGAAGCTGGGAAGGAAGGAGGGTAAGTCTTAATAAGGGTAAGGGCACACTTGGTGAATCGGGGAGATCTTCTTTGGGGTGACTAATCTCCCGAATGGCTCCCGCCTGGTAGAATGCGAAATTGCCTGCTGTATGACACACGCGGCGCTTTGTATTCTGAAGTCGCCTGAAGTTTCCTCGTGAGGCAACTTCGAACGACTTTGGAAAACAAAGCTCCTCATGTGCCATGCCGCAGGCGACTTTTCATTATAGCCGGCGGAAGACAGGGGGAAGCCATTCAGGGAGATTATAGTTGCCCCAAAGAAGAGGTGATTAGTCGCCAGGCGACTAAATCTCCCCGAATTGCCAGATGTGCCCTTACCCTAAAGAAAGAAAAGAGGGGGGGTAACAAAACTCAGTGTTTTGTCTGTACAAAAAACGCTTATGAAAACCAAACTTATATTCACATATTTCATGAAAACAAATGTTCAGAATAATTGTATGTTTTATGGAGTGTTTATAAGAAAGTCATTGTAAAGCTTATTATTCATGACTAAATATCCTACTTGTTATCTTTTCGTTACCTGCTGCAGATTTTGCTGGTGTCTGATTATTTTTATGCCTTTCTGCGGAGAGAATACTGCCTCCACCATGGCCTTTACCTCACCAATGAGGATGGAACTGAAGCCACTTTGGTCCTGAAGTAACTTTGTGGCCGGAACGATTGTCGCAAAAGAAGGGACTGTGTATGACGGGTGCCTTTGATAGGCCAGAGAGAGAGAGTAGGTTTTACTATAAACCAGTCTCTTTACGAGTCCTGCATGGAGATTGAAAAGGACTCTTTATTATGGCTCATTCTGGTCCCAGGGTCTTTTAACTGGTTGCACCATATAACTGATGATCAGCTCTCCGTACAACAATGTACACACTGTGCTATAACCACCTTAGGGAGCACAAACTTTAAAGGCTCATTGAGAAGAACTTGGGAAAGTATTTTTTGGAATCCAGCTTCCCTCTCCCGTTCTGCCATCTACTTGATACCACTACACCGTGCAGAATGTTTTCCAAAAAAGGCCTGCAGTGTTAAAGTCATATTAGTGGTGACTTTTTACATAGGGGATGTGTGTGAGAACTTCGACATTCAAGTGACCGGCCGGTGCCTCCCTTCTACCCACACTCCGTTTTGGGGTTTTTTTGCCACAAAATTGGGGTGAACATACATCTTTGCACTAATCTCTCCCTATCAAGAAGTGTTTTATCGAACGATCAACTGTCTTTTGGATAAAGCTCATAAATTTGCAATAATGTATATGGACAGATCTGAACTGCCTTTTTTTTTTTTTTAATATTGTCTTTCAATACTGTATCTTCATTTTACTGATTTTATAGACTGTTGTGCATGGATAAAACAGACATCGTCAGACCTAGTCTGTGTAACAAGCACAGAATATATTGTGTGTGAGCTTCTTGCTCCTCTGTTATGAAACACTCCATATTGTATACAGGGTACAGCTCAGCCGTGCTCATTTGCTTCTTGTATCCTTGCTACAGAAGCGGTTTCCAAATGGTGAGCTCCAACTTCCAGAAGCTTTAGGTGGATTCTGTGAGTTGTAGTTCAGTAGCAAGAAGACCACAGTTTATAGGGACAGTATACACCTCTTTTCAACATAACCTGAATCTAGTTGGCTTGTGCTGAACCTACTTAAGAAACATTTATGTTTTTTCTGAAACTATACAAGAATATGAAACCAGTTTCACTAGTATTTCCTGTCACTTCTGGTCCCAAAGTAGCTGATAAAACAAAGTGTCCACTGGGAAGCCCCTGATAATGAGCTGCTCAAAAGCTGCTGCTTAAAGGGGTATTTCACCTTCCAGTTAACTTTTAGTATGTTATAGAATGTCCAATTCGAAGCAACTTTTCAATTGGTCTTCATTATTTATTTTTTATAGTTTTTGAATTATTTGCCTTTTTTGTTGGACTCTTTCCAGCTTTCAAATGACTCCATCTAAAAACCAAATGCTCTGTAAGGCTACATGTTTATTGTTATTGCTGCTTTGTATTGCTCATCTTAATATTCAGGTCTCTCCTATTCATTTTCCAGTCTCTTATACAAACCAGTGCAGGGTTGCTAAGGTAATTTGGACCATAGCAAACAGACTGCAGAAATTGCAAACTGGAGAGCCACTGAATAAAAAGCTAAATAACTCAAAAACCACAAATAATAAGAAAGGAAAACCAATTGCAAATTGTCTCAGAATATCACTGTCTACATCATACTAACAGTTAACTCAAAGGTGAACAACCCCTTTAAGTAATGGAGAGGTTCGTTTGTGCTCATTTTTAGCAAATCTGTCCCTTTAATCATCCCTACCATGTTTCCTACATAGTCCAATTTCCGACACGGGGGATTCCATATTAGATTTTGTTTGGTCATACGTTTACCCTGCACCAGGAATCTGTTTTTGGCTACTAGGGGGTGAACACACTAAGGTTTACTTTAAAAAAAAAAAAAGGTTTTTTTGTCGCTTACTTTTTCTTTTGTAGAAATGTATTTATTTTGGGAGGAAGTGGGCCTGAATAAATCTGCTCTGAGCCAATATCCAGCTGTTTGGTACTGACTGATAAGTGTTTGCCACTGTTTCTACAATTTGGCTCCCCCTGATGTTGTTTTACTGCAACTCCAAAAATTCTTCCTGTATGTTTGTTACAGTTCAGCATTATCTGGTAGGAGACAATGATGTTGCTGTATAACCTGGCTTTGCCAGCTGAAAAGCTTCCTGCTTTGTTTTCTTGGTATTTGGCTCATGTGACCTAACATC
Organism: Xenopus laevis; assembly: GCF_017654675.1. Classification (NCBI taxonomy): domain Eukaryota; kingdom Metazoa; phylum Chordata; class Amphibia; order Anura; family Pipidae; genus Xenopus; species Xenopus laevis. The sequence continues at coordinate 35,801,094 of NC_054388.1, forward strand.
TTTGGTGTGTTTGTGTGCACCATGAATCCTACGATCCCAGGGGGAGGCCCTTATCTTTTAATATGGCAATTTTCTATTTAGGATTACCCAATGGAACATACTACTAAAAAGGTATATTATTATGAAAATGGTTTATTTACATGAAGCAGGGTTTTACATATGAGCTGTTTTATGCCATTTCTTTTTATAGAGACCTACATTGTTTGAGGGTATAGTTTTCCTTTAAATACAAATCTAAACTAAAATCGCTTTCAGGCTGTGTTCGATCACCTGCCAGTGAGTGCTGTTCCCCTAGAAGGTCTGGAAAAAAGTAGACCCTGACATTCCTACAACACAGAGGCCCAAACAGCCCCCACCAGCCCAATAAATAGTGACCGTCTATAGCATCTTACAGCAGCCCCTCTGGCATTTGCCAGAACCCACAGATTGCCAGTCCGGGCCTGCCCCCAGGGAGCCTATCACCGCAGTTTGAGAACCTCTGCTGTAAAAATAATAGTCTAAAAGGTTTCTAAAGCAATGCAATAACACTCCTTCCCAGGATTTGCCTAATAACAAATATGCACTGGGAAACCATAGGCCTCTCTCTTATCTTCACTGCCTGCATGGATCTAGCCACCATTTCTCCTTCCCATGATCTGTTTTTCCTCTTGTGTATTTTAACGTTTGGTCCTTCTCTCCCTCACACACGCTACTACATTCTACCCCCATCATTAATTCTGGCCTTAAGCCTCCAGTAAAGACTTTTTTTTTTTTTTTTCCTTAAAGCAACAATTCGGTGTAAAAATAAAAACTAGGTAACTAAATAGGCTGTGCAAAATAAAAAAAATTTCTAATATAGTTAGTTAGCCAAAAATCTAATGGAGTGACTGGATATATAACATAATAGCCAGAACACTACTTCCAGCTTTGCAGCTCTCTAACCTCTGGGTTAGTCAGCAACTTGAAGGGTGGCCACATGGGACATAAATATTCAGTGAGTTTGCAATTGATCCTCAGCATTCAGCTCAGATTCAAAAGCAACAGTTATGACCCATGTGGCTCCCCCTCAAGTCTCTGATTGGTTACTGCCTGGTAGCCAATCAGTGGAAACAAAGAGAAAAGCAGGAAGTAGTGTTCTGGCTATTATGTTACACATCCAGTCATTCCAGCCTTTATACATTACATTTTTGCCTAACTAACTATATTAGAAACATTATTTATTTTGCACAGCCTATCTATTTTGTGTTTAAAAGAAAAAGAAAAAGCCTTTTAGCAATCGCTTAGGATGAAATGCAATGAATGTGAGAGGCTATTAAGCCAGAAATTGAAACATTGATAACGATTGGCTGGGACTCCAGAACAGGCTCTGACATCTACATGATTAGCAGTTGAAATACTTCCGTTAATCCCATTCCGGGTGGGAAGCTGGAGACAAAGATGGTTTCTCATAGCCCGTAACAACGCACTTACCAATCAACCCTAACCGGGTTTGTTTTTTTGTTTTAGGACATAGGCCTCATTACTTCTCTTCACGGAATCCCAATAATGAGCATCAATAACTGGGCTAAGCATTTACATCTGAAGGCCTGTGCATGAACTTGCTGAACTATAAAACTCAGCATGCCCTGATGCCTGAGGGCAAATAACACTGACATATTAACTAAATACTCTAAGTGGAAACTATAAACAGGAGTTCAGATATTCAGTAGAACCAGTTAAGCAACATAATATCATATCTATCTAATTGCCTGCTGTAACGAATGTTCTGCGCTGGACTTTAAACAAAACCTGCCCATTTATGCAGAGTAAATAGTAATGTGACCATAACGATCTATGACAGCATTTTTCTAAAATAATCTGACAGTGTTTGTACTATTTGAGAATAGAATCACTATCATCACCTGGGGTCTGAAAACACCCTCTGGGGGTACAGATACAAGTGTCTTGCTTTGAGTAGACCTCACTTTTTTTGCCCACAAACTATGATAGTCCCATATAATAAACTTGCTCTTTTTCCCAATTGATAAAGCTGGAAAAAGATCCCCCTAGTTTTTTTTGTCCCTTTTTATTTATTTATAATCCTCATTACCCAAGGTTGATTCATACCACAACGAGGAAACTGAATTCTTTCAATATTTGTTTTATTTATACACATGAAATGTATCTGTATATACACACACATCGGCTTTTATATTTATATAGATTTTTTTTTTTTTGTACATTTTCTTTTGCACTATAGAGAAGGGAAATTTTAATTTACCCTCTCGACGTTTTACGTTCCATCAGGAGAAAAACAGAAACATTATAATAAGTAAAAAACAGAAAGAGGAGACGGTTTAGGGAGACAGAAAACTGAAGTTTAACTCTGTACAGCTATTAACACCCCCCTTCCCCCAAAGTCATGATTAGAAATCACTATAACACTCAATAAAATCAGATTTTTGCCAGCACTTGGCAGATTAAAAGAAGGTAATAAAATGTACAAGTATTAAGAATCGGTTACATAGAACTATCTCCAATTCAGAGGGAATTGGTTGTTTGTTTTTTTTCCTCTTTTGTATCTTGCGGTTTACTAAACTCTACAAGCAGCGGAAGTTAATGGTTTAGTTGGATTTGCCAGTGAACAGTGGCAGGATCAAGGATAATATTAAAACAAGAGGTGCGAGCAGAGGCAAAATAAGAAGTAAGTGCAGGAAACTGTAAATGGGGGAAATGCAGGAGCGTAACTACAGAGGAAGCAGACGCTGCGGCTGCAGGAGGCCCAGGTAGTAGAGGCCCTAATTAATGAACAATTTCAATGTATATTGGTAAAACAGGGGAAATGGATATCAGTTTTTGTTACTTAATTTAAGAACAAATGTTTAAGTTCAAAGGTTTACTGCCTCCTTTACTCCTTTAGCTCCACTGATGAGGATGAATAGAGCTCTTTCTCTATCTTCAGGGGTCATCCTCGGGCCCCTAAATCACCATAAATTTCCCCAAAATATGTTGCGCCCCTATTTGCAACCTTACAAGTATGGGTCACAAAACCTCTATCTCTACAGTTGCACAATTATTACAGGAAGCAGTTTAACAACACTAGGATTATGTGTGTTACACACACGCCTCTATTCTTGCTGTGCATGTGTAACCAGGTGATTCTGCATAGCAACTGAAGCTTAATTGTGTGCAAGCATGATCTCCTACATACAAGCAGAGAGGGTATGATTGCGTGTGCAGAAGTGAGAGTGAGCACATGGTACTAAGCATTGCAGGTGTAAATATCCAAAGCAAGGTGGAATGCTTGTGTAACAGTATTTATGTGAGGCAGTATTTGTGTAATAATGATCTACAAACAAGAAATGTGGTTGAAATCACGTGTAAATATGCAAGAGCATGTCTGTGCATAGCTGTGTTACGTTTTTTGTTGGCGTGCGAGCGTTTGTGCATCCTCAGGACATCAGTGGCCAAATGTTTCCTGAGAGGCATACACCATGTACAGGAAACCATCCTCATCCTTCTCTTGCTCATATGTCTCCAAGATTGGGGTGGAGACGCTCACCATGCTGTGCTGGTTCACAAGCAGGAAGAAGGCCTGGGTGGGGTTCAATTGCAGCCTGCGTCTGGCGAATGAAGGGAAGTCATTATCAGCCATTTTGCTTCTTGTCAGACAGAAGACCTGGCAATAATTCTGTTATATATACTACACTTATGTACAACAGTGAAGGTCTGTATACAGGATGAGGCAGACCTATTATTTACAAGGTAGGGGCATCCTAGGCGATATAGGGAAGTTTATAATGGAGCAATAAGAGGAGTTATAGGGAGGGTTATATGGAGCAATAGGAGGAGTTATAGGGAGGGTTATATGGAGCAATAGGAGGAGTTATAGGGAGGGTTATATGGAGCAATAGGAGGAGTTACAGGGAGGGTTATATGGAGCAATAGGAGGAGTTACAGGGAGGGTTATATGGAGCAATAGGAGGAGTTACAGGGAGGGTTATATGGAGCAATAGGAGGAGTTATAGGGAGGGTTATATGGGGCAATAGGAGGAGTTATAGGGAGGGTTATATGGAGCAATAGGAGGAGTTACAGGGAGGGTTATATGGAGCAATAGGAGGAGTTATAGGGAGGGTTATATGGAGCAATAGGAGGAGTTACAGGGAGGGTTATATGGAGCAATAGGAGGAGTTATAGGGAGGGTTATATGGGGCAATAGGAGGAGTTACAGGGAGGGTTATATGGGGCAATAGGAGGACTTATAGCAGGTGCAGGCCATCTGGCTCCACCCCTTTGTGTGAACAGGTTCGAGTATGAGCCATGATACGTCATGCAGGGGGGCGCATTGACAGCATAGCGAGTGGCAGAAGGGAACGGCACAGCAGCAGAGGGGAGCAAACACCAACTAGGGGTAGGCAGAAGACCCTTTAACACGTACCTGCCCAGTGCCCGCTATCGCTGTGACCTTGTCTTCTGCCTACCCCTAGTTCCGGCCCTGAATTATATGGAAATTCTAACATGAGTTAGTAGAAATTATATTTATATATCAATGGTTTACCTTATGATTTTCACCAGCTCACTCATATTCACATGATCTGGAACAAGGAATTTCGTCTTATCCAACACAGGCAGCTGCTTCTCCCCCTTGTATCTCTCTATAATAACCTGAAATAAAAAAAGGAAGAGCTATATTTCAATTTCCCCCTAACCACAGCCAGCATAACCTTCTCTTAGAAATTGGCCTATAATGCTTTCAGCTCCACCTCTAAGACCTATTGTAGCGCAATACAATTGGGCATCTCCCATCCCACCAACTACATGAATTACTGTACTTCTTCCTAAACATACTGTTACTTGCAATATAGCAGCCGGCACATAAATGTATAAACACAGAGAAAGAAGATTCTGTGTACAAACGGTTATTGTTATACATGAAAATAAATGGAAGATCCTAATCATAGTAATTCCTAATCATAAAATTGGTATATTTGCTTTTTAAAGGTGGCCATACATGGAGAGATCCGCTCGTTTGGCGATGTCGCCAAACGAGCAGATCTCCCTCCGATATGCCCACCTTGAGGTGGGCAATATCGGCTGATCCGATCGTGGGCCCTAGGGCCCAACGATCAGATCCTAACGATGCCCAAACGGGCGGTCGGATCGCGGGACCGCATCAACGAATAGATGCGGCCGTGATCCGACGGGATTTTCTGTCCCATCCGATCGAGATCTGGCCGACTTTCGGTCAGATCTCGATCGTGAAGCCCGTCGGGGGGCCCCATACACGGGCCAATAAGCTGCCGACATGGTCTGTCAGCAGCTTTTATCGGCCCGTGTATGGCCACCTTTACTTGTTCTCATCAAGTGACATACATCTATATTGACTTATTTAATGTTTATATTAATGTTTTATATCCAAATCATGGATCCCTTATCTGTAAAACCCCAGGCCTCAACATTATGGATAATAGATCATTTTTTTTACTGTCTCTACTTTCATTCTTGCAAAAAACTACAGGTCTATCCTACTTTATGGTTGGGATTTTAGAAAAATACTCAGGGACCAGAGCAAGCATATCTCAAGGGGGGTCATTTATCGAAAATGGGCAAATTTGCCCATGGGCAGTAACCCATGGCAACCAATCAGATCACTGCATTCATTGTTCTACTTGCAGCTGGCTTTAAAAAGGTAATCACTGATTGGTTGATATAGGTAACTGCCCATGAGCAAAGTTGCCCAGAGTTGATAAATAAGCCCCAAGCACCGCGGCTGGCTCAATCAGTGCCGGGCCAAGCCAGCTGGGTTATCTAGGCAATCAGTGTTGCGTCCCACCCCAACACGCATGCGAATAAGCCCAAACACGCAAATAGATGTGCACGGTCTTGCTCTCTCTATGGGGGAACAGAACAGCACCAGTGAGGAGAGTGAAGACATTGGACTGGACTAGGGGGCAGAGAACGTGCCTGTCATCAGTACCGGCATTTTCATGCGTTTACAAACCTTTATCAGCAAAGGAGGTGGGGGTTATAATGCAGTATATTAGCGTTGCTTTTATGTGGCGAAAACCACAAAAAATTTTTTTTAAATTCAAATTAAACAAATTATAATGATAGTATCTCTTTTTTAACTGATAATGGGGTGGTTCACCTTTGGGCTAACCTTTAATATGTTATAGAATAGCCAATTCTAAGCAACTGGGTCTTCATTATTTCTTTGTTTTCGTTTTTTGAATTATTTGCCTTCTTCTGACTCTTTCCAGCTTTCAAATGAGGTCACTGACCCCATCTAAGAAAACAAATGCTCCGTAAGCCTACAAATTTAATGTTCCACCAACAGTGTCCAGAAAAGGGCAGAACCTTTACTTGGATTTTTTACTCAAGTTCCCTGGTTATGAAATGTACCAGGCATAACTAATGTAACATTAGACCAGTGGGACTGACCCCAGTTCTAGGAACGTTATAATTAAACGGTTGAAATAAGTATAAGTAGTCCCGTGCTTTCTAGAATGGGATGATGTCACTATGTCCTGAAAGGGAGTGATCAGTATTTTACTGATTAACCCAACATAACTTAAGAAAGAAAAGCAAATATGAAAAAATGAACAGCTTATAAGTGTCCAGGACCTGATTGCAAAACAGGTAAATGGATAATAAATTTGTGTAAAGATGGCAACACGTGTGCAGACTTCATCAATATGAGCCCACAGTTTCTGCATTTCTACAGCCTCATTTTCAGATTCAAGTGCAGGTGTAATGCGCAATATTGAGCATATATTGATGCTCTTCTCATAATGTATTAGCACCAAAAACTCTCCAGCCATAAGGTAAGTTAAGAAACTTGCCTCAATTCTTGCCGAAATACTGTTTTTTTTATATTGCAAATAGTGTTCAATGCAGCTTGCATATGATTTACCAAAATGGATATTGCACCTGCATGCGTTTACTGGTGATGAGCACCCACAATTATGTTGGAATACTGGGGAAACCTGCTTGCATCTGAAAATGAGCTGTATTTGTAAATTATATTTGAAATTTCCATGATCATGTTCTGCCCCTTCCCCAGGGTACCATTATTATACAGGAAATCAGGGTAGTGCTTCATATAAAATAATTTTGCACTTACCTTGGTCAGCTGCTACCCAATTGGAGATGGGAGTAAATTCAGATTTGAACTTGTTGCTGCCTGCCTATCAGATAGCAACACAAATTTGCCCAAAAATATGTGCCAGGTCATTCTTGTGAAGCACAAGAGCAATTCCCAGGAAGGGAAGATCTTAGTGACCTGCAACCCCTCTTAAAAGAGATAACTGGCAAAGAGCAGCATATATGATATTTAATTGTTTTTTTACATATCCCCCTTTTTGTCGTGTTATTATTATTTAAGACACTCAAACAATAGGTCCTGGGGTACAGTAGCCAGCAATGCCACAGTCTCATGGCAGATTTCCCTAGTGCCAGATCTTCTAGCAAAAACAGTGGGACCTTGGCACTAGATTAATATTTGTCACATTCGTAATAAAAGTCTAGAATAAAAATAGCAGAGACCTTTGAATGTCAATTCAATGCATTTAAAAATAGAATTAAAATAAATATAGAGCAGAAATATACTTAATTAGAGGAGTCTGAATGTTCTTTTAAATTGGATTACTTCCTTGGCATTTCCAGTAAAGGAAAGATTTCTCCTTGTATTATAAGACTCACCGGAATTTTATTGGGATGTTGCTCACGAATCTGACGTACTTCTGCACAACGCTCAGCTGCAAAAGAAGTAAATCAAAAATACATGATTTCTTAATGTGGCCTATCCAGAGGCAAAAGTGATTGGTTACCGTTGGATACAATGTATTGTACATTAGCTACCATCCCATTGTTCTGTTGTTAGGCTGCTGGGGGGGGGGGTGTGATATCACTCCAACTTGCAGTACAGCAGTAAAGAGTGACTGAAGTTTATCAGAGCACAAGTCACATGACTGGGGGCAGCTGGGAAATTGAAAATATGTCTAGCCCCATGTCAGATTTCAAAATTGAATATAAAAAAATCTGTTTGCTCTTTTGAAAAATGGATTTCAGTGCAGAATTCTACTGGAGCAGCACTATTGACTGATGTGTTTTGAAAAAAACAGGTTTTCCCATGACAGTATCCCTTTAAATGTGCTTACTGTGATATGGCCTGACATTCCAATCCGTCTAACATTATTATACATTATCCATATCAGTCCCTGCCTCAGCGGAGCTTACAATCTAAGGTTCCTATCCCATTCACACAGTAGAGCCAATATTATCATGGCTCAGTTAACCTGCCTGTATGTTTTGGGAGGAAACCAGAGCACCTGGAGGAAATCCATACAAACTCATTGCTGGAATTGAACTCCAAACCCCATCGCTAGAAAGCAGTTTGTCTTCCCACTATGAAAACTGTTATTGTTTATTCTGTAATTCAGTAGGTGACTTGGACCCCAACCACCAAAAAAAACCTGCCCTGTTACTCTCCAACTCAACATTTAATCAAAACAAATGGAGATTAAAAGATTAAACAGAAAACAAGCACAGTCTGAACCAGTTCTAATAATCTACAAACAGACAAAATCCAGAAACAAATATCCATCTTGCCCGAGTCTGTCCTGTTAACCTGCAGTTAGTAGATTTTTTTAGGTGGGATTAATACCCCCAGCCCTGTCTCAGCATGTCCTGATAATATTCATCTAGGAGATCCCTTTACATGAAATGAATACCCAGGCCTGTCTGAGCCTGTCCTAATAATCTGCAGTCAGGAGATCTTTTTACATGAGATGAATACGCAACCCAGACCTGTCCTGTTGCAGAAGGTGAGATTAAAAACCAACTCTATTTGAGCCTGTCTTTATCATCTGCAGTCAGGAGTTCTTTTAAAGGAATTGTTCAGTGTAAAAATAAAAACTGGACAAATAAATAGGCTGTGCAAAATAAAAAATGTTTCTAATATAGTTAGTTAGCCAAAAATGTAATGTATAAAGGCTGTAGTGACTGGATGTCTAATATAATAGCCAGAACACTACTTCCTGCTTTGCAGCTCTCTTGGTTTACACTGACTGGTTACCAGGTAGTAACCATTTAGAGATTTGAGGAGCTGAAAAGCAGGAAGTAGTGTTCTGGCTATTATGTTACACATCCAGTCACTCCAGCCTTTATACATTACATTTTTGCCTAACTAACTATATTAGAAAATTTTTTATTTTGCACAGCCTATCTATTTAACCAGTTTTTATTTTCACACTGAACTGTTCCTTTAAAATCTTTTAAAATCCCTTTAAATTAAGTCGATACCTCACGTCTGCACCGATTCTGATAATTATAATTTTCTGACTGGCTCACACATATATATTATCGAATATCGGGTATAATATCGAAATTTAAAAGGCTCCTCTAAAGACAAATTTTAAGACATGCACAGAGAAAACTGGGTATTAATCTAAAGTGCATGTACATGTACTCCTCTGGGTGCCTGTCCTGATAATCTGCAGTCACCAGACAGATAGCCAATCTGTCCTTCCTAATCCGGTTCTATCTTCTCCATAGCATTTGATGAACTGTTATACTCCGTGCAGTTTCTCATGCCTAGTGTAGATGGAAGGTTGCTCTAGATGGCACATTCTGGCACTGAAAAAGGGTTAAATCAAGTGAGTGAGAGAAGCGACAGACTAAAATAGCTGTGCATGTACTTGTGTGTACAGGGAGGAGAACTGTACATGTCAGCCTCGGAAGGATCGGTTCTGCCTATTAAAGGAATTGTTCAGTGTAAAAATAAAAACTGGGTAAATAGGCTGTGCAAAATAAAATCCAATATAGTTAGTTAGGCAAAAATCTAATGTATAAAGACTGGAGTGATTGGATGTGTAACATAATAGCCAGAACACTACTTCCTGCTTTGCAGCTCTCTTGGTTTCCACTGATTGGTTACGAGGCAGTAACCATTCAGTGACTTGAGGGGGCACATGGGTCATATCTGTTGCTTTTGAATCTGAGCTGAATGCTGAGGATCAATTGCAAACTTACAGAACAGATATGTCCCATGTGGCTCCCCTTAAATTCACTGACTAACTCAGAGTTAGAGAGCTGAAAAGCAGGAAGTTGGGTTCTGTTCTGTTATATTAGACATCCAGTCACTCCAGCCTTTATACATTACATTTTTGGCTAACTAACTATATCAGAAACATGTTTTATTTTGCACAGCGTTTATATTTACCCAGTTTTTATTTTTATACTGAACTGGGACAGAGGGGCACAGTAACCTGCCCACAGCCCAGCTATTCAGCAGCGCTCACATATAAGCGTGTGCAGCCTCCCCGCCCTGCATGCAGCGAAACTAACAAGGTCATTGTAACATAAGTCTGGGCAACAGAAACCCTTCCACCATATACATTATATTGCTAGCTTACAGTATAATATACACAACAAATAAACCTTATACAATCCTACTCCTTCCACTGTTAAGGCGCCGGTTGGGGGTAGATTTTATCCTCTTTCTCAACTCGCGGCTACCCAACCCGCTGCAGGACTCTAACACCAATACACTTTTCTGCATGTGTACCCCCCTGTTTTTCAAAAATGGTTGCACCCTAGACAAATACCTCTGCTGCCTACCTCCAGTTCCAGCCCTGTACTTCTATAATTATTTTAAGTTGTTTTAAAGATATTAGCAGTTTTCCACTTCCAAAATAAAGCTTTCAGCCAAGTGGCATTTCCAATGAAACTGTATGATGTACATACACTGAGCCCTTATAGATTTCAGCACTGTGCTGACAGTCAGATAGTTCTGTTTCCAGCTCAACACAGCTCTCAAACTTCCCCAACTGGCAATTTATCAGGTGCTGTCAGTGATCTGACAAGATGGAGCTGCACCGCTCTAAAATCCCAAATGTATTCTTGTATTTTTACACCTGGAGTGCATATGGCTGCCTTAAACATCTTGTATCTAGGAGATCAGCTTCCTTATTTAATTAAAAAATAATAAAGGCCCAGGCTCAACCACCTGTTCTGCAGAGGAGTATTGCTTTCTTGGCTGTTCTTATATACACCAATAAACATCTGTCTCCATGTGACATTGGGGATAATAGTCTCTGGGAAGGGAGTGTGACTGTGGGATAGCAGGTATAGTAGGGAGAGATGGTGCCTATAGTAACAGTGGGATAATAGTCTCTGGGAAGGGAGTGTGACTGTGGGATAGCAGGTATAGTAGGGAGAGATGGTGCCTATAGTAGCAGTGGGATAATAGTCTCTGGGAAGGGAGTGTGACTGTGGGATAGCAGGTATAGTAGGGAGAGATGGTGCCTATAGTAGCAGTGGGATAATAGTCTCTGGGAAGGGAGTGTGACTGTGGGATAGCAGGTATAGTAGGGAGAGATGGTGCCTATAGTAACAGTGGGATAATAGTCTCTGGGAAGGGAGTGTGACTGTGGGATAGCAGGTATAGTAGGGAGAGATGGTGCCTATAGTAGCAGTGGGATAATAGTCTCTGGGAAGGGAGTGTGACTGTGGGATAGCAGGTATAGTAGAGAGAGATGGTGCCTATAGTAACAGTGGGATAATAGTCTCTGGGAAGGGACTGTGGCTGTGGGATAGCAGGTATAGTAGGGAGAGATGGTGCATATAGTAACAGTGGGGATAATAGTCTCTGGGAAGGGAGTGTGACTGTGGGATAGCAGGTATAGTAGGGAGAGATGGTGTCTATAGTAACAGTGGGATAATAGTCTCTGGGAAGGGAGTGTGACTGTGGGATAGCAGGTATAGTAGGGAGAGATGGTGCCTATAGTAACAGTGGGGATAATAGTCTCTGGGAAGGGAATGTGACTGTGGGATAGCAGGTATAGTAGGGAGAGATGGTGTCTATAGTAACAGTGGGATAATAGTCTCTGGGAAGGGAGTGTGACTGTGGGATAGCAGGTATAGTAGGGAGAGATGGTGCCTATAGTAACAGTGGGATAATAGTCTCTGGGAAAGGACTGAGACTGTGGGATAGCAGGTATAGTAGGGAGAGATGGTGCCTATAGTAACAGTGGGATAGTAGTCTCTGGGAAGGGAGTGTGACTGTGGGATAGCAGGTATAGTAGGGAGAGATGGTGCCTATAGTAACAGTGGGATAATAGTCTCTGGGAAGGGAGTGTGGCTGTGGGATAGCAGGTATAGTAGGGAGAGATGGTGCCTATAGTAACAGTGGGATAATAGTCTCTGGGAAGGGACTGTGTCTGTGGGATAGCAGGTAGCAAGCAGGTGTAGTAGGGGGAGACGGCAATAGAACTTTATCAGGTTTTCCCACTTGTTAAAGTATCACTGGGTGTTGAAGTTCATCAACAGTTGAAGCCACATATGTTTCTTTAAACAGTCACACCCAAAAATATTTGCTATGCTCTGGGCCCCACCAGCAACCAGTATAACCCAGTATATAGAGGGCCACTGATGGAAACTGTTCCAGGATACATGACAGCTGGATGGGATCCCAGCAGGCAGTTGCATAACAGGCACAAATTCCAGTGAGTTGAAACTCACAGCCAAGTCACTCGCAGGGTATAAATACACATTTCTTTTGTTTGTAAACAGCTATCCGCTTACTTCTCCCAGGTATGAACTGACCCAGGCCCATGTGACTGGTTAGTCATTAAAGAATAATTAGAGACACACCTAACGACTCTTTATTCCAGGAGTCCCAGGTTGATTGCTCAGAGGGTACAATGTGCACCATTAGCCACAGAGGGCACAGCGAGGGGGAACTGGGAGGGGCTTAGATAACGTGAGAGGGGCCACCTGTTATTGACATCATCACTATGCTGGAAACCAAGTTACTTGTGTTTATTGACTCTGCTCTGAAAAACACTGGCCACATAACCACCACACACAGGATGGAATTGTATACAGAGAGCAAGCTCTATACTCATTATTATATATATATATATACCCTCACACATACACACAGAGACTTGCTCTGTCAGTTATATCACTGTACATTACATGCTGTAAGAAGGACTTTCTGTATTCGCTAGAAATGTAGCCCTGTCTGAGCCAATCCTGATTGATAATCAGCAATCAAGTCAATATACATGAAATAAGAAAACAGGGCAGCCTGAGCCAGTCCTGATAATCAGCAGTCAAGTCTACTGTACATCAAACAGGAAAACAGGGCAGCCTGAGCCAGTCCTGATAATGAGCAGTCAAGTCACTGTACATGAAACAGGAAAACAGGGCAACCTAAGCCAGTCCTGATAATGAGCAGTCAAGTCACTGTACATGAAACAGGAAAACAGGGCAACCTGAGCCAGTCCTGATAATGAGCAGTCAAGTCACTGTACATGAAACAGGAAAACAGGGCAACCTGAGCCAGTCCTGATAATCAGCAGTCAAGTCACTGTACATGAAACAGGAAAACAGGGCAACCTAAGCCAGTCCTGATGATCAGCAGTCAAGTTACTGTAAATGAAACAGGAAAACAGGGCAACCTAAGCCAGTCCTGATGATCAGCAGTCAAGTCACTGTACATGAAACAGGAAAACAGGGCAGCCTGAGCCAGTCCTGATAATCAGCAGTCAAGTCACTGTACATGAAACAGGAAAACAGGGCAGCCTGAGCCAGTCCTGATAATGAGCAGTCAAGTCACTGTACATGAAACAGGAAAACAGGGCAACCTGAGCCAGTCCTGATAATCAGCAGTCAAGTCACTGTACATGAAACAGGAAAACAGGGCAACCTGAGCCAGTCCTGATAATCAGCAGTCAAGTCACTGTACATGAAAAAGGAAAACAGAGCAGCCTGAGCCAGTCCTGATAATGAGCAGTCAAGCCACTGTACATGAAACAGGAAAACAGGGCAACCTAAGCCAGTCCTGAGAATCAGCAGTCAAGTCACTGTACATGAAACAGGAAAACAGGGCAACCTGAGCCAGTCCTGATAATCAGCAGTCAAGTCACTGTACATGAAACAGGAAAACAGGGCAACCTAAGCCAGTCCTGGTGATCAGCAGTCAAGTCACTGTACATGAAACAGGAAAACAGGGCAACCTGAGCCAGTCCTGATAATCAGCAGTCAAGTCACTGTACATGAAACAGGAAAACAGGGCAACCTAAGCCAGTCCTGGTGATCAGCAGTCAAGTCACTGTACATGAAACAGGAAAACAGGGCAACCTGAGCCAGTCCTGATAATCAGCAGTCAAGTCACTGTACATGAAAAAGGAAAACAGAGCAGCCTGAGCCAGTCCTGATAATGAGCAGTCAAGCCACTGTACATGAAACAGGAAAACAGGGCAACCTAAGCCAGTCCTGAGAATCAGCAGTCAAGTCACTGTACATGAAACAGGAAAACAGGGCAACCTAAGCCAGTCCTGGTGATCAGCAGTCAAGTCACTGTACATGAAACAGGAAAACAGGGCAACCTGAGCCAGTCCTGATAATCAGCAGTCAAGTCACTGTACATGAAACAGGAAAACAGGGCAACCTAAGCCAGTCCTGGTGATCAGCAGTCAAGTCACTGTACATGAAACAGGAAAACAGGGCAACCTGAGCCAGTCCTGATAATCAGCAGTCAAGTCATTGTACATGAAAAAGGAAAACAGAGCAGCCTGAGCCAGTCCTGATAATGAGCAGTCAAGTCACTGTACATGAAACAGGAAAACAGGGCAACCTAAGCCAGTCCTGAGAATCAGCAGTCAAGTCACTGAACATGAAACAGGAAAACAGGGCAACCTGAGCCAGTCCTGATAATCAGCAGTCAAGTCACTGTACATGAAACAGGAAAACAGGGCAACCTAAGCCAGTCCTGATGATCTGCAGCAATAATAAAATCTGAAATGATGTTGGTGCTAAGGAGGATATCATTCAACATCAGGCCGCAGTTCTGTGACAGTCCCATTGGGTCACGCTACAGTGGGCAGAACCCAGATCCTGTCTAAGCCTGTCCCAATGAGCTGCAGTCAGACCACTCAACATTCCACTATACCCTGGCACTGTCTGTGGCACAGGAGATCTGCATGGGCCTGTCTTCATCCTGCAGCTAAACTAATGTGCCATGTACCTACAGCAAACGCTGATTTTCAGGACAGGCCCAGGCAGATCCTCCCTATAAAGGAAACGTGCCAGCTGCTGCTGTTGTTGTTGTTGGGAAGGAGATGGAACCATCCTGTCCTGTCTGAGCCCTGTCCTGATAACCCGCAGCCAGAAGAAGGTCACTGAGTAGCAACAACAGGTGGAATAAAGCCCCGGTTAGGGGAGAATAGCAGAGTAGCCAGCAGCTCATAAGCCTGTCCCGTTATTGTGTGTCAACACTGGCAGTCCCTGGGCAAGTGTCTCTGGGCTAGTGTCCCTGGGCTAGTGTCTCTGGGCTAGTGTCTCTGGGCTAGTGTCCCTGGGCTAGTGTCCCTGGGCTAGTGTCTCTGGGCTAGTGTCCCTGGGCAAGTGTCCCTGGGCTAGTGTCCCTGGGCTAGTGTCCCTGGGCTAGTGTCTCTGGGCTAGTGTCTCTGGGCTAGTGTCCCTGGGCTAGTGTCCCTGGGCTAGTGTCCCTGGGCTAGTGTCTCTGGGCTAGTGTCCCTGGGCTAGTGTCCCTGGGCTAGTGGCGACTGGCAGCAAAGACACATTAAGATTAGAACTGGTTCAGTCTCTCTGTTTATTATTTTTTCCTGGTTCTCAAACAAGTAATCCCGTTGGTGGCTCACCCGCCAGTCTCATACTTGTCACACACTCACCGAACGTTCTCCTGTGCTTGAAGGGCCGCTCTGACGGCATCCTGAGTCACTCCCTGGTCCTGTGCTCGCCCAGTCTATGCCCCGCCGTCTCCCTTCTCTCTGTCTCTCCCTTTGGCTTCTGCTCTCTTCTTTGTGTCTCTGCTCACTCTGCGCGGATACAATATAACAACATGACGTCACGGAGAGCGGCTCAGGCTGAATCATAATACACGGAGCCCCCTACCGGTCATGCTCAGTAACTACATCCGCACTGGCCGAAAGCGCACGTTCTACTTATTCCTTCCTGCGTTCTCTGTTCTGATTCATATCAGTGACACAGTCATAGTTACAAGTTGTCACATTAATAGAAAGTGTATAATCACACAATAACACAATAACAGCACAATACTGAACAGGACATTGCATAGAATACTGCTGTGTTATAAGGTTACTCCAGGGTTACTGTCAGCTGCCTCGTTAGCGCAGTAGGTAGCGCGTCAGTCTCATAATCTGAAGGTCGTGAGTTCGATCCTCACACGGGGCACTATGTTTTCTTTCCCATCCAGATCATTGGGAAACAGTTTCTGTAACAGTAGAATCCATTTTAATAACAAAAGGCTTTCCATGTATGTAAAAGTCTTAATTAGGTGTTTTAATAAAGAGCTTGTAATAGACTTCTATTGCTTTGGTGAAAGTGATGGAATTCTATAGGCAGAGGCAGAGGTAGAAGTTTCTGGCCTCCCAAAAAACTGTTTAGAATGTGGCAGTTGCCCCTGTGCAACAGAGGTGGGACAGACTAGAGAGGTGATGAGAGGCATCAGAGGACAGCGGGGTAGGGTGCAGATCAGAGTTGGGTGTGGAACAAACAGCTGGGGGAATTTGAGCAAGTATGCAGAGAGAGTATGAAGTGTGTGCGGTTGGAGTGGGATAGTCAGATCAATGAGCAATATTACATTGAGCAGCGCCAATCCACCCTCCTGGTCTCTCAGATAACAGAGTTCCTGGGGAGTGGGGATTACTTTACTAAAGAGGAAGCAGACCCCATGGCCCACCCGTTCAGGGATGGAACCATGCCCGGACTGGCAATACGTGGGTTTTGGTGAATGCCAGAGGGGCTGCTATAAGGTGCCAAGTCAGTATTTTAGCTACACAACTGGGCACAACCTGGCCCAGCTCTGACATAAACATATATTGACTGCACATAAGTCCCCCTATACAGTGTTGCATGTGCCCCTAACAGTTGCAGAGTTTGCTTCCGCTATGCCTCTGGGCAAAAAAGCAGAGAGGTGGGCCATGCATAGGTACAGTTTATAAAAGATGGCAGCATTTGGTCACTTTGAATCTGTATTGGATGAGGATAGGTTAGTGTTGGTGTAGGTCAACTGTATTGTGTATATGTCATGTTGATTCTTTTGTATGGAATTGAAGCCCTATACCTGACTGACCATTCTCAATCTGTCAGTTTAAGTTTCTAATGCTAACAGACTCCTGATGTCAAGCACAAATATGGCAGCCCCCTCATAGTGGAACATGGGGGAATGTAAAGCACCAGGCATATATATTTTTGCCAAATCTATAAATAGCATGAAACGCCAATGCTATTATAAAGGAAGGTGCCCTTATATAAGGGTTATCCCTGAGGTTACCTGAGGGCAGTGGAAACGTATAAAGATTTTGGCTAATAAAAAATGAAGCCCGTCATGAAAGAGAAATACACAAGAAAATACACAAAAATGTAGATTGTGCTGCCTTGATTGGTTTGGGGATGAAAAATACAAATGCCAGTGCTGATCCGCCATTACTGAAAGTTGTTAGGTTGATAGTATCTGGGTATGTATATTTACAAAGGCCAGGCAGCATTCCTAAGGCATCAAATTCAGTCATTTTAGGAGGCAAAAATGGTGCATGAAAATTCTATTTCTCATATGCTGATATTTATGCCAAATAGAACTGAATCCATAAAAATACTGAAAAGCACATGAAAGGTATCAAAGGCGAGGCAATTTTAGGGTTTTTTAAGGTTTACAGCTTTGCATTCGGAGCATAAGGGCAATGCCACACAGGGTTTATTAAGAGGGTTTTATCAATGGATTTTCTGCTCACTAGGCTGGTGACGAACACTCACAATCACCCTCTATTTATTTCAGCGCCAATCACCCTGACCCACAAGGGCAGACTTGTGTCAATCTGTGTAACTGTCTGTGTTTGTCCTACGTTGTGTGTCCACCACACTCCTGCACTTAACTTACACTGCAATGGTGGTGCTGGTCATCCGTTGACCCGGTCCACAGATGAGAATTTTAGCCTAGCTTACTTTTTGTAAACATGCTTGTGTAACAATGTTGCATCTTGACTTTGACCTCTGCCCCCCCCCTTTTTTCCCTTTCTCTCCACAGATGAGAAATACCAGTGGGATAGCAAATGAATAGTGGTAGTAGTAACAACTTTAAAGGTAGTGAACAACAATTTTCCACCATATATAATTTAATTGACATTATATGGTAGAAGCAATGTGCTACTTGTCGTAATTAATTTTTTTCCTGATTGTTTTTTGTGCTAGAATGTGGTCTTTATAATATGTGTTTGAAATTGACTTTTTCTACGATAAATGGTCTTTTGCACAGGTTTTATGGGACTTGATATGTTGAATGAAAAAATGTTTCTATTTTTTCTACGAATAATTGTTGCCACATGTGAATATTGGATTATGGGGGAAGAGGAGGAGTTATGTCTATAAAGGTGTTTTTTGCACGTGGGATTGTATCCTGATGAAGGGAGGTTGTACCCCCCGAAACGTTGATATTAGTGGTGTTATAAAATAAAGAAAGGGCACTTCCCCGACTGCAGAAACATTGTGTGCTTGCGCGGATCCATGAACATAAATTGCTGTGTTTATACTACCACATGTCCTAGGGGTATTATTCTGTAACAGAATGTGGCGCATTTATCCCGCTACGAGTCATGGGAGTATCATTCATGAATGCAACGCTGCATTTATCTTGCTATGTGTTCTGGGGGCATTATACACAATATATAATCTTGTTTTCTTAGGCAACCCATTTAATACAATACACCTTTATCTTGGTGTATTATAAATTAAATACTGTAACTATTCCATTTATTCCTGAATAGGTAGAAGAAGAAGTGTAGAACCGATGGACATTATGTTCTGAGCTTCTGTTTCAGCCCAAGGCAACCGTAGCCCTTTACCAGGGAAGATCTGTAATTTGCATATGCAAATTAGGAGCCGGGTTTAGTTCGGTATGCGGCCGAATCTTTCCGCAGGATTTGGCCGAATCCAAATGAGTGGATTCGGTGCATCTCTACTCATGATGCAATAACACAAGTAATTTAATCAGACTCATATTATATAGCACCCTCAGAAATGAGTGAATTCTGTATGATAAATTTAATAACCAGCCCTGTAGCATCAACTTCAATAGCAGATGAACACCATTTTCTGCTTGATGATTTCCAATGAACCTTAAAGGGGAACTATCGCGAAAATGAAAATATACGTTCTAAATACAATCAATTAAAAATGATGTACCGTTTTGAAATAATCAAGTTTATCTTTCCTATTCCTCCCTTAGCATCTGTTTCGCCTCATTCTGTCTTCATTCAGGAGTTGGTTGTCAGATAAATGATCCAATATATCTTATAGGGGGGCTCCTTTTGCCTAGAAGATGTATTACAGCTCACTCTATTAACATCACCAGAAATCTTGTCTCTCTACATGCAGGATTTGTGCAAAAGGCAGTTATTTTGTTAGATTTTGTTTGTACTGGAATCAGTTATTTGAATGAGCTCTAATTCATCTGCTAGGAAAGGAACCCCCTATAAGATATATTGGATCATTCATCTGACACCCAACTGCTGCATGAAGACAGAATGAAGAGAAACAGATGCTGAGAGAGGAATAGTGAAGATAAAATTGATTATTTCAGAACCAATGCAGATTTTTTTTTATTGTTTTTAGAAAGTTTTTTACTTCAGTTTGAGGAAGCTTGTATTAAATTTTAATTTTGGTGATAGTTCCCCTTTAACCTCCCTAAGCCTAGCTTTTCAACAGCAGCTAAGAGGACACGGAGCATGTGCAGTGTCACTAACCCTCAAGAGATGGCCAACAAAATCCAAAATGGATATCTGTGTCGGTAGAGTAAAATCACTGTGGTCTGAATTCTCCATTATAAAAATAGCTTCGTCACAAAGGATGTCAGAACTGCTGACACTTAACCATAACCATGTGACTATACTCTCATTTGATTTTCCAAAATATAAATTAACCCCACACCTCTGCTTTGCTAAATATCACACATTGTTTTAGGCATAAATACAAGCATTTTAATGACACACATTTGTCAGTAACCCTGCGCAACAGGAACCCTCCAAGGACATTTCTCATGAAAAGACAAGAGCAGATATTACCACTGTTGTTTGATGGGCATTTAATAACAAATGAATAATAATGGGTTCAGTACATATTGTACATGGGAAGGCAATAAAGCAATTATACAATGGTGGGTCAGTACATATAATCAAAGAAAGCTTTTCTTCTTGGATGGTGGGTTGGCCCAGGAAACTTGTGTTTTTAGTCACTTGTATCAATGCCAAGCTTTGCCATTAAAGGGCTTGAGTTAAATAGTACATGGATAACAAAACCGGGGGAAAATGGGCTTGAATTGGCCTTATTCAGTAGGCTGCTGAATCACAACAAGGAAATAGTCTTTATCTGTCACAGGAAAAAAAAATTGAGAA
Organism: Xenopus laevis; assembly: GCF_017654675.1. Taxonomy (NCBI): domain Eukaryota; kingdom Metazoa; phylum Chordata; class Amphibia; order Anura; family Pipidae; genus Xenopus; species Xenopus laevis. The sequence continues at coordinate 35,821,491 of NC_054388.1, forward strand.
AAAAGTCAGAGAAGAACATGGTTTGATCTCAGAGCAGTGAACTTCAAACCTAATTACAATTTTCATATGTCAGTAATCTAAATGGCCACTGTAAATGAAATATGACTCCTGATATCATGCCACTATTATTATTAAATCTCTATTTGTCTGTCTATCTATCTATCTATCTATCTATCTATCTATCTATCTATCTATCCTTAAACCATACAGGAAATAGTCTGTATTATAACATGACCTGGATGAATGAGAATGTTCACTCACTTAGATACATATTCACCCTGATGCTGTACCCTATTGTAACCACTGAGCAATTACTAATTCATTGTCAAGTGAAGTCAGAATAATGGTTGGGCCCAGGGCAGCAAATAAACACTCACCCCAAATCTCTCCCTAACTGGCCTTCAAGCTGGGCCCCTGAGCTCATAACAAGGTTACAGATATATAGAAACATTGGGGTAAAAGTCACCCTGCTATAGTTCCAGGGGTACCCAAGACACAAATAAGCATCACCCCAAATCTCACCCTAACTGCCCTTCAGTTTGGGCCCCTTAGCTCATAACAAGGTTATAGATATATAGAAACATTGGGGTGACAGTCACCCTGCTATAGTTCCAGGGGTACCCAGGGCACAAATAAGCATCACCCCAAATTTCTTTCTAACTGGCTTTCAGGCTGAGCCCCTTAGCTTAAAACATAATTACAGATATATAGAGATGTAGCACTGAACCCAAAAGCTCAGGTTACCTGGTGCAACCATAATTTCATTTTTCTTAGACCTTATTCGGAGGAACGTTAAATCGTTCTGAGGGTCTATATCCCGAACTGAGCAACGTGCTTTCATCACAAGCTGGTGCATGAGGCCTGCATACTGCACTGTGGTCTGATTATCCATCGTGCTCTTAATTGGAATTCCTGTGGGATTGGAAAAATACATTTAACTTAGAAGCACGATTGTCTGAGGATACAGCAGGGAAGGGAACTTGGGAAAGGGGACATACATATATTCTAAGGCATTTGAGTAAACACAGTGATTGGATGGTCTGTGGGGACCTTACCTGGGTAGAGTGTGGGTTTTAATCCATCTTATTGGCCCCTCTACTCCTTCCAGTGAAAAAAACAATTCATGGTGATGTCACATCAGCTGTACATGGTTCTCATGACTAAAGTGAATGGGTAGTGCCCCTGGGACAGGGGCAAATTGGATAGATTTGGGCAGGGTTGCCAGTCAGCTAGTGTAGGTCAGGCATGGGGCTGCCCTAATGGACCCACATTAGACTCTGGTGCAGGTCAGGCATGGGGCTGCCCTAATGGACCCACATTAGACTCTAATACAAACTATTTTGTACAGACTGTGGCTGTACAATTCTTGAGCACATATAATGGCAGCCATACATGGGCTGATCTTATAGGATCTCTGGCCAATTGTCCCAATGGCTAAATGGACAGAGGCTCACTATTGTTCCAATCAGGGAGTGATACAGTCAATAGCATAAAGCACAAATATCGGAACAGCACAAACTCTAGTTCTTGCTGATTTAGAGCTCCCAGCATCCTCAGTAAGCTACCAGACTAGCAGTTCAGCGTAAGAAAAGGACTGGGCTGGTGTATCCTTATTCTATGGGTATTTATTTAAAGCTTTAGAACAGGCCAGTCTTTTTTTGTATAAACTGTTTTATTATTATTCAAAAGAATAACAAGAAACAAAACAGACAAATATTACAGAAGTGATATATCAAATAGCCACGCAGAACGTATGCATTATGGTACTGTAAAAATGTACATAATATAAAAGCTCTCATTGAATATGTTGCATTAGCCGCAGATCCACGAATTGTTTTGCGCGTCGAACAGGCCAGTCTTAACCCATAATACTCTTTAGAGTGCATTGGGCCAGAACCACAGGACACAATGGTTGCATATAACACAGCCACTCACCTTCAGAGTTCACAATAATGATCCCCTGCACCCCCTTCTGGCCCTGGATCCGTTTCAGAGTCTCTTCCACGTCAGCCTATGTAGGGAAAAATATTCACTCCATTAAACAGGGTAATAAATGATTTCACTGCAATGATGGAGGTTATTGAAGGAATACAGAGACAGACTGCCAAGTAGTGGCTGTTATGGATACAGAGTCCATGGGACAATACTGGGCATACCAGTCAGGAGGCAAGTAAAGCAGTGAGGAGGTAATATGGGAAATAAATCATGAGAAGCAGGGATGGGGATATGCAAGGCTGCCATAATGCATGATAAGAACCAGTGTTGTGTGGAAGCAAAGGCTGGGCAGGTTTGGATCAGCAGGTGGTGAACCAAACTTTGTCCTTGGCTACACCCTGCCCAAGATGTCAGCTCTCTTCAATTACCCAATCCTTCTGGTGACTGTTGCTTATTTTTAGGGATGTGCCAGATCCACTATTATGGCATTTGGCTGAGTCCCAAACAGAATCCAAACCATAATTTGCATATACAAATTAGATTTGGAGTAGGCACTCAATAAAGGCAATCTTCCACCAGGCAGATACATTCAAAGTAAACAGTTTATTGTGTCCACAGCCTTACGCGTTTGGTGATAAACATAATCATAGGCTGTTATGAAAAGCTACGCAATTTCAAGGATTTGTACTGGATCCAGACAGCTTGGATTTAGCCTGCAGAAAAAAAGGCAAATTCCTGGATTTGGTGCATCCCTACTTATTTATAGATTTACACCTGCCCCAGCAGTGACATCAGACTGGGGCGGGCATTGGGTTTTGGGGTGGGAGAGGGCAGGTAGGGTTGCCACCTGGCTGGTATTTTACTGGCCTGCCCGATAAAAATTATGGTTGATCCCAATGTTATTAATAGGGAAAAAAGATAAATATATAGGAAGGCCGGTAATTTTTTTCCAGAAAAGGTGGCAACCCTAAGGGCAGGTTAAGGTTGGACATGGGCAAGCTCGGATTTGTGGAAAGGCCACCTAGGCCCAGGCCTAGGGGGGCGGCATGCTGCCAACCTCACCCACATTGGTTCAAAAACACTGGGGATGCGCTGGAGATACAATCATTTTTTAAATTTCCCATCCACATTTCTCCGGTACAGATGATGAAAATTTGCACGAATAAAGGGGAGGAGACAAGGGAGATGGACGGCAGTGGGTATAGGGGCGCCCACTATGTAAATCCAGCCCTGGACACGGGCCAACGTTTGGTCAGGCTAATTTGTCACCAATAATGGGCACATTTCAGAATACTGATTTAAAGGAAAGAATGTTGGCAGAACCAAGATCTTAAAGCTGAAATGTGGATTGTTTCAGTGACTTAAAGAGCAGGTACTGCTGGGACAACTATGCCTCTTGCCTGGGTGTGAGGGATGCCTTTTCTGTTGCCCTTTACAACTACAACTTCCGCCCACCCCTGCCATGGTGATGTTGCACAAATCACACCCTTTCATCCTGCAGAACAATAACAGCGCCAAACAGCCAATCAAAAGGCAGCTCTAGTGAAGTCATCCGGGCGGCCAAGCTGTTCCCTTCCGACATTTCGGCCAATGGGTAACCAAGTGACATAATTCTACCTAGCAACACCTCATCGGGGTCTGCGGGTGAGTTTGTGGATCACAGTCAGTCCTTCTCATCGTTACCAACCAAGCCCAGGCCGCGGCTTTCTTTCTTTTCACAAGCCGGAGCCACTCCATCTCCCCATAGCACAAAACCTTACTCACCATCGCTAAGCCTTCAACCTCCGCCTTTTCCAGCTGTTAGGCACTCGTAAGCATGCGCGGAACTCTTTCAGCGTTCCTTGCCTGACGTTGTACATTATCCAATCAAAAATCCGTCGAGAGGCGGAGTTATAGAAAGACGTAGCTACGCGGACGCCGACGGTGTCCTGTTTGATCCATATTTGGCAGGCTATTTGGCAGAGAGTCACACTAAGCGGAAGGGAGGGTGTCTGTTTCTGCATGCTGGTTACTAGCTGCAGTTTAGTCCCTTTGAGGGAACCTATCACCCTTAAATGCTTCCCCCGTTGGCTAAGGCAATTACTGTCACTTTCTACAATGGTATAGAATGGGCATCATGTCCACCATTCTGGGGCATACACAACATTTTGAGATTACCTTTAAATTATCTTCTAGTATGTTATAGGATGATTAATTCTAAGCAACTTTTCATCTGGCCTTCATTTTTTTAAATTATTTGCCGTTTTCTTCAGCTTTCAAATGGGGGGGTCACTGACCCCTTCTAAAAAAAAAAACATGTTCTGTAAGGCTGCAAACCCAGGCCCTCTCCAATTCATCTTCCAGTCCCTCATTCAAATCAATGCATGGTTGCTAGTGTAATTTGAACCCTAGTAATCAGATAAATTGCAAATCGGAGAGCTGCTGAATAAAAAGCTCAGTAACAAGCTATAACAAAAATAATAAATAAAAAAAAATGAAAAACATTTGCAAATGGTCACAGAATATCACTTTCCTGTTCCTTACACATGAGAGTGGGCAACAACAGGTTGTTATGCAATGGGACAGGAAATACAACACAAAAACCTGCTTCCGCCCCCTGGTTGCCATCTTTTTTTCCTCGGATGCCTCTCCCCTTCTGATGTCCCAAGACTGAGCTGTTCCTTGTGGGTGTCCTTGGGAGAGCCAAGTAGGCTTTACAGAAATGATGGGTAAGGGTAGGTGGGAGTGGTACATATGTATATTATGATATCATACAAAGCCTTTTCTGCAATTATCTCACAAAAATGGATTCAAAGAAATACATATAGGAGGGAAAAATTTTGAGGGGGGAGAGACCAGGGATTTCAGTCGCCAATTTCCAAATTTTTGTAAAATGTATTTTATTTTGCTTGTTTTGTAGCACATTACCCAGCGTCTAATAACTGTTGTAAGTGATCCACAGGTCCCATATCCTTTTAAATTTCACACAAGAACTGTACTTTGTCTCAGTGTTCTGATTTCCTCAAATTACTTAATTTCCTCCATGGCTGAGAGCCAGTCTCATAATCTTGAAGGTTTTTTGGTATTAATGCTTTGGCAGGGGCAAATTTACTAAAGGGCGAAGTTACTAACGAGGGTGAAAATTTGCTAGCGAAGGAGTTAGACTCTAGCGGTTCTTCGCTCCCTAATGCCTGGTGAAGTTGCGCTCTGGTGAATGGACGTAACTATGAAAATTCACCAAGATGCAGATTTTACTGAACGTTACCTCTTGCGCCAGACTTGCCTTCCTCACCTCAGACCAGACAAAGTGCAATTGAGTAGATAGGCATTCCTAAAAAAAATAGTCCCAAGAAACGCTGGCGTTTTTTTCAGGGTGATAGGCTGAAAAAGAGCGTAATTTTTTTTTAGGGTACCCAGCTTCCCCCCTACATTTCCTAACATATGACACAAACTATACAGTGGGCTCATGTGTAGGGCATTATAACAACTCTAGTTTATTTTATTAAGGTTTCCTGGGCTTGTGTAGTGAAATGTATTTGCTGCAACATATATGTCCATTGAACTTAACTTCCCGCCGTATGCAAATTAGCCAACGCTAGCACAAATTCACTTCGCTTGGCGCAGTAACGCTAGCGTAACTTTGCCAGCGTTCGGCACCCTGGACGCAACTTCGGATTTTAGTGAATTAGCATTGTCCTGGCGAATCTACGCCTGGCGAAGGGTTGCGATGTGAGGGAAGCCGTCGCTGCTGAATATTCAGAGGTTAGTGAATTTGCCCCATAGTGTTCTATGGTTTATTACCACTTGATTAATAATTATGGTATAATGTAATAGGACCAAGGAAGGGATGCTTATAGTGGTTGGTAATGGGATTACTGTTTGGTTCACATTAAAAACCTCTTTCTAGAATTTTTTAATCAGAGAGCACTCCAACCATATATGCATAATAAACCCGTCTGTTCTCGGCATCTCCAGTATTTATCTGACACTTTAGTATACAGTCTAATCAGTTTTTGTGGGGTAAAATACCATTGTAATCAGTTTATGATTGGCTTCATGAGCTTAAGATGCTACAGAACTCTGTATATATATTGCCAGTCTTCCCTTTATTATTCATTTTTAGTTCCATCTCCCAATTTGTTTCCATCTCTTAATGGGGCATTAGCTATTAACCCTTTATAAAACTTTAATTTTCTTTGGTTTAAAAATCAACTTTTCCCACCAGGTGAGCTCTCAATTAATTTGATAGAATAGATGATAAAGCATTTGCACAAACTGGTAGCAGGGCTATGATTATTACTGACCTTGTAGAAGATGGGAAAACTGAACCCTTACAACTAATACAGGAAACCAAAAGATCCACCCAAGAGATTTGTGGTGTTACAAACAATTGCATCATTACATTTCCTCCCTAAACCTCAAATGAATTAAAGTAATGTTTTATAATTCTTCTGTGCTCTGCTGTGCCAAAACATTCTACCACACAAATCTTATGCATATAGCAAAAGTGAAACCCTATTAATCTTGTAGGCAAAAATGAGTACGATATGGTGATGTATTCAGTGTGGGCTAAAAATGATCATTAACTTCAACAAGTTGCCCCTGTTTTGGATCTCGCCATAGATCCCTCTCTGGTCCGTTTCAAAGGAAAGGTGAGCGTGTTCTAATGGAAGCACAGTAGGAGGGGATAACCAATCACAGCCCTGCAGTCATACAAACAAAGACTGCATCAGTTCCTATTATGTCCACCAAGCTGCTCATTGGTTCCTATTCTACAATGCAATGTGTCTACCCTGCACAGCCTGGTAAAGGAGGCAGCAGGAAGTTCAACAGATGGACTAGTTAGATTGTTGGAGAAATTGTCTTGCAGCAAATGATCTGGCGGAGGGGGGGGGGGCAAAGCCATGATGTCACAGGGGCAGGCCAGTGATGTTGCAGGCGGGGCGTGCTACATCACGTGGGCGGGGCTGATCTCCATGTCAATCTGAATGAAATTGACCCGGGCAGCCCTTTTCAAAACCGGGCTATCCGGGTCAAATCTGGACGGGTGGCAACCCTAGTCAAAACACTACTTTTTAAAGCACAGTTTTAAGCCATTCTTGTTTTTTTACACAATATGTCTCCTTGAACCAAGGATGTATTTATTTCTTATTCTTCCTGAGATCATTACAGAAGATGGCACTTTACAGCTTTAGGGACCTATGGCAACCACCCCACCACTTTTGGCTCCACAGATATCTCCTTTTCTAGCTCTACCATAAATACTGAACTTTGAAAAATAAGTGCTAAAATACTCAAACAATAGAAACCCACCCCCCAAACTAAAATAATTAGATGTGGAGTGACTGAAGAACAATAGTGAAATCTATGCAAAACCTAAAATCACATTTTTAAAGATTTCCACATGCAAACACAATATATAGTGTTAAGAAAAGATCTGAGCCATAAATGTCAAATAGGGAAATCAGCAAATTCAGTTTATTTTTATACATAATGTCAAGATTCCTTTTTTTTTTCAACAATTAAATGCAGATTTAATGCAAAGATGTGAAACAAAAGGGTAAAGGAATCGAGAGAGAGAGAGAGAGAGAAGAAAAGTCGCCGTATGCAGTGTAACCGCTAGGCAAGAGATGCTCTGGCAACAACACGGTTACAAATATCAAGGAAAGGAAGAAACAAACCCATGCCCCTTTGGAAAAAACAAAATATATATATATTTATATATATTTATACTATATACACAAGCAATTAGAACTTCTTCCTAAGTCAATCATAAAAATATTGTAGGAGCCTGCCCTATAGAACTAGGGAGAAATCCACATTAATTATAGCTTTTACTTATTGTTAAAAAATAAGAGGGCAGAGAGCCTTTTTAAATCATTTACAGGTGTTTTTTTTTTTGTTCCTTCCATATTTAACTCCCATCCACTAAGGTGTAAGGTATTCACCCAGTCCTACAGGAGATAAAATAGGTAGAAGGGGGAAGAAAAAACGTATTTATCACACGATTCTAGAATGACAAAAAAAATCAAAATAAATCTACACAATAGCCTGTTGCTTCTAATAATTTAGTTTTTTATATATCTCTGTAAAAATCTGTTATATGCAATCTCTGTGATGGGCTTTCTACAATGAGGAGGACACAGAACAGGTAGTCACGGAGTACGCAGCTTCATTTGTAAAAAAAATGTCAGGATTTATTGAGATGGAGGGTTCCAACTGCCTGAAACGCGCATCGTATCATGTGCTTCACCTTTGCTTACTGTCGCAGCTTGTCGCAATACAGTGTTAAACACAGTCGTTGGATGTGACTGCTTTTGATAAGGTTTAGCAGTATCTAGATGACACGTCTATATCTGAACTAGACAATTAAAATGACATTCGCAAGGATAAAGATGGAAATTGTGCCTTTTAATTTGGAGCCATGGCATTCAAAGGGTATAAGGAAGAGCATTAATCAGCTCTACCCCCCAAACAATGTAGGTCTCTATAAAAAGATATTGCATAAAACAGCTCATATGTAAAACCCTGCTTCATGTAAATAAACCATTTTGATAATAATATACTTTTTTAGTAGTATGTGCCATTGGGTAATCCTTAATAGAAATAGTGAATCCTACGAACCCCCTGGGATCGTAGGATTCGATGTGCACCCAAACACACCAAACAAACCATACATGTTCGGTGACATGAGCCAATTAACAGATTCTGTTCTGTTCTGTCTTTTGCTTCCACACTTCTTCCTGGTCAGGTGATCTCTGGGGCAGCACACAGACCATCACGAAATGGTGTTTCAAGAGATGTAAAAGGACAGTTTTTACTTAAATATATATTCCAGTTTGGTAAGATTCTGCTGCTTAAGTATTCATTTTGGGGCTATAGTTTTCCTTTAAAAGCTGTAAGGTGGTCTGGTGAGTATTTCACATACAGTGGTTTTATGGGGAACGCAAGGCCTAAAATAGGGGGAACCTTAAGATGGACAACTAAAAAACTCCCATAGTCATTCAGTCATAGGAGCCCAGCTCTGAGTTGCAGACAAGCTCCAAGCATTTAATGTGCAGGCCTCATGCTCCATCTACTGCATCCAGTACCTCACACAAGTGGGGAAACCAACAGGGCTGACTTAAACAATGCTCTGCTTATTAAAGGGATACTGTCATGGGAATTTTTTTTTTTTTTTTTAAATGCATCCATTAACAGTGCTGCTCCAGCAGACTTCTGCACTGAAATCAGTTTTTCAAAAGAGCAAACAGATTTTTTTATATTTAATTTTAAAATTTGACATGGGGCTAGACATATATATCAGTATCTCAGGTGTCCCCAGTCATGTGCTCTGATAAATTCAGTCACTCTTTATTGCAGCACTGCAAGTTGGAGTGATATCACCCTTCTTTTCCCCAGCCCATCAGTAGAAAAATGGGAAGGTAACCAGATAAAAGCTTCCTGGTAAACACAAGAGCAACACTCAATAGTAAAAATCCATGTGCCACTGCAACCCCATTCACTTACATTGAGTAGGAGAAATAGCCTGTCAGAAAGCAGTTCCATAGTGCAGCACTGGCTCTTTCTGAAAGCACATGACCAGGCAAAATGACCTGAGATGGCTTCCTATATAGGCAGCCACGCCAAGCAGGCAGCTACTCTCAGTTTTGCTGGCAAGATTGCCTGAAATGGTCTTTTTAGTTAATGGAAAAATGCTACATTTAAACGATCTTTTCGAGATAATCGTGGTCTCACGATAACAAAAAGATCTTTTATATATCTTTACATCTATGGCCAGCTTAAAGGGCATGTAAAGGCAAAAAAATAAAATCCCATTTTTACTTTCTTTAATGAAAAAGAAACCTATCTCCAATATACTTTAATTAAAAAATGTGTACTGTTTTTATAAGAAACCTGAATGTATGCAGTGAAATTCTCCTTTCATTTACTGCTGTGGATAGGAATTGTCAGATGGTCCCTAACTGCTGAGCAGGGAAACAATCATAATACAAACATACAACAGCAGGGGGAGCCCCCACCTTACTTCCCAGCCATGCAGAATTCAAGCAGCTTTGTTTATGACGATCCCTAAGCAGCCCAGACCACACTGAGCATGTGCACAGTCTTAATCTTGCAAAGATGTTTAACAAAGTTACAAGATGGTGACCCCTGTAGTCAACTTTCAAAGCATAAATTATTTGTTTGATTAGGCTTGTGGTGCAGTAAGTTCATGTTTATATTTAGTAGACAAAATACAGCATTTCTAGCCTTATTCTATTTTAGACTTTACCTGCCCTTTAAGAGAGGTCAGGCACTGGCGTGCAAGCCACTTCAGTTCTAGATGAATGGTATCAGATTTAAAAAGAAAACTTAAAACACTACAAGCACAAACAGAGCTAAGGGTACTTAGCTGGTGTTCTTAATGATGAAGCTTTCCCAGTTGTTTCCTTTAGGGTAAGGGCACACCTGGTGATTTGGGGAGATTTAGTTGCCTGGAGACTAATTGCCTCTTCTTTGGGGGGCGACTAATCTCCCCGAACGGCTTCCCCTGATCTTGCGCCAGGTTTAATGAAAAGTTGCCTGTGGTATGGCACACGCGGTGCTTCGTATGCCGTATATCGCCCGAAGTTTCCTTGTGAAGCAACTTCGGGTGACTTCAGAATAGGAAGTGCCGCGTGTGCCATGCCGCAGGGGACTTTTCATTATAGCCGGCGCAAGAGAGGGGGAAGCCGTTCAGGGAGATTAGTCGAGGCGATTAATCGCCAGGCGACTAAACCCCCCTGAATCGCCAGGTTTGCCCTCAACCGTAGGAGTTGGAACAATGAACTATTCATTGGGACTAATTATTTCAAAGGACACTATCCTGAAGTACTTAATAAATATGGCTATATACAGCTCAATGGGTTGTGTCCTCTGAAATAACATTGCTTAGTGAATGCAGCTTTTCCAACAGCAATGCACTCACACCTAATATGACAAGGCCTGACACAGTACAAAGGCCCCATAGCAATGCTGGGACATTAAAAGATGGTATCATGGAAGAAGACCGAATATAACCTTCAGGTAGCTGTACTTTTACAGCACACTATCTGCTTAGCAGACATCTAGTGAGGAGCAGACGTCAGGCTACTCAGAAAAAAAACTGAGATCACTTTTAGAGATTATTGACAGATTTGTCAATTGTTAGTCTTGCAGGATTTGGGGCCAAAGGAAATTAGGGGGATCTTCATGCTCAGGGTGGTAGGAAGTGCCCTTGCTTGCACGGGGCTGCAGACACTTTTCTTCTGCCACTGAGATGGGCCAATGGCCATTTATTCCTGTCCGAAACCTTCTGTCTCCTCTATAGCAAACAGTAGTTTTTCTTTCAGCTGTTCGTAGCTTTTGTAGGGTGGAAGATCCAGACGGTTAAAGCTGGAAATAAGGAGAAATATTTGCTTTATTGAGCAATGCAGCTTGTTGTATCTTGTTATCAGATCTGCCAACACCTTAGAAATACAAGATAACGATCAGCACACACTTACAAAGAAAAAAAAAAAAAAAGCAAGATGGTGTCAGAAAGGAAACTGAATAGACTGGAATAAAAGAAAATAATCAAATGGACAGGTAGTGAGAAAACATGGAATTACAACAATAATAAAGCAGATTTCTTTCAATGATGGAATGTGCAATTTAGGATTCATCCATATGATTTCAAGTTGCAACAAGAAAATTCACAGATTTAATTGTGGCAAAAACAACCATTTAAAAAAATTGCCATGTTCTTACCACGTATGACTCCTGGGAAGCCAGTTTTCTTTGCCAACCTTCTCAATACAGAATTTCTGAGGCCCGTTGCTTCCTGTGAAATAGAATTGAAGAAATTAGAGCCAGTTTGCCAACATACAAAAAATGTCTATCCAGAAGCATGGCCCTCGCAAGTGTAAGGTTACGTACCCATTAGATCAGCAAATCCTCCAACAGGTAACCTGCAGGTGCCGGTCACAAACTGCAGAAGTCTCATTCGCTTCTCATTATCAATTTCTTTTACAAACTGGAAAACAGCAGATGCCAAGGATTATTATTATTATCATTATAAGGGAAAAGAAAATGACAGGAAGATTAAAATCGGAAAGGAGGGCATCGGGGAAAGGTGGCAGAAGGCTGTGTAGTCTACTATACGCAGAAGTATGAAGATGCACACACTTAAATGGTGGTTCAAGTCATGTTATAAAATTGGCTAATTCTAAGCAAATTTTTAATTGGCCTTCATTTTTGATAGTTCATGAATTATTTGCCTTCCTCCTCTGACTCTTTCCAGCTTTAAAGGAGAATTCAACCCTAAAGTAAAAAAACCTACCCCACCACCCTACATAGAACCCCCTCCTAGCCTAGCTGCTACCCCGGGCAAATGCCCCTAAGTCTTTACTTACCCCTCGGTACAGATTCTGTCCACCGCAGCCATCTTCTTCTCATCGGTAATTTCCGTGAAGTAAGTGCCGTATTGGCGCATGCGCAGTTGGAGCAATTTTCTGTTTTGTGACAACTGCGCATGCGCCGAAAGTCACGGAAATTGCCGAAGCGCAACTCTCATTCCGAAGATTACCGAAGAGCCGAAAGATGGCTGCAGTGAACTCCACTAGACAGAATCTGCACCGAGGGGTAAGTAAAGACTTTGGGGCATTTGCCCAGGGTAGCAGCTAGGCTGGGGTTGAATTCTCCTTTAAGAGGGTCACGAGCATCTAAAAAACAAATGCTCTGTAAGGCTACAAATGTATTGTTATTACTACTTTTTATTTCTCTTTTTTCTATTCAGGGCCTATCCTATTCATATTTTAGTTTCTTATGTAATGCATGGTTGCTAGGGTAATTTGGACCATAGCAACCCAATTGCTGAAACTGCAAAGTGGAGAGCTGCTATCTAAATAACTCAAAAATAAAAACAGATTGCAAATTGTCTCAGAAGATTACTCTCTACACTCTACAGCATACTTTAAAGGTGAACAACCCCTTTAATGGTATCAAAGCAAAAATGCCACAGAAAAGCTCATCCACTTTCTATTAACTCATATGGGATTTTTAGCAGCGTATTTATAAATGGGTGAATGATAAAATTCACAATTTGCTTCAAAAAATTTGGTTGGGTTTTTCTGTGGCGAGTTCTAATTTCACACTTTGATAAATCTGCCCCCCCCCCCTAAGTTTACATACTGAAATGCAAGCTCTTCTACCTGCCAGAACCAAATGATGAGCTTGCTGGTCCTTGTGTAGTGCCTGTAGATGGTGTTTCGCTGCCAATCATTTAGATCAATTTCCTGCATTCCACACAGAAGCACCTGAAGAGAGATACGATGTTGAGCTTCATAATTCAAGGACACTAGAGAGTGTTTAGTATATTATCTGTGCAACAATAAGACTGCTAGAGACATATGAAATAATGCAACTCCAAGGCTTTTGACAATGTGTACCATAATTCCATTAATACAGTAATTTGTACTTTTTTTAGGCTTACCTCTAACTCCTTTGCATCAAAATATTGCAAGTATTGTTGAGGGAGAATCTCATTGAAACCCTCAAAGAAAGCCTGTGTCTGTTCTTCTACTCCCCGGGACAGTCTCCACTCTGCAACTAGCCTATGGCAAAGTGACAGTTATCCCACATGTTGGAAATCAGGACACGATAAAGTGCAAGCAAGAACTTTTGTTTCTAGAGGGACAGCTATTTGAGATGAATCTCCTAGCTCAGCATCTTCAAGTGCCCTTGCAATGCTGTCAGTGGGATGCTAGGAAGGGTCATAAATTCTGACTGCACCACACTAGGAGGCATATTTATGAAAGGTCGACTTTCGAATTCATGTGAGTTTTTAAAAACTCCCATAAATTCAACCAATTGAAATTTATTTAAAAAAAAAAAAAAAATCAAATTTTTAAAACTCAGAGGAATTATAATCGACCCGAAAACTCGTATCAAATTTTATTCAAGTTTTTTTCGGAGAAAAAACTTGAATGTCCGGAAGGCTGCAAACAACTCCAAATTGATCCCTGGACCTCTCCCATTGACTTAAAGGAGAACTAAACCCTAAAAATGAATAGGGATAAAAATACCATATTTTATATAGTGAACTTATTGCACCAGCCTAAAGTTTCAGCTTGTCAATAGTATCAATGATCCAGGACTTCAAACTTGTCACAGGGGGTCACCATCTTGGAAAATGTCTGCGACACTCACATGCTCAGTGGGCTCTGAGCAGCTGTTTGAGAAGCTAAATTTAGGGGTCATTGCAAATTATCAAGCAGAAAATGAGGTTGTCCTGTAATATAAGCTGATGGTACAGGGCTGATTATTAAATTCTGAAGCTAGTTGCACTGGTTTCTGTGCTGCCATGTAGTAATTATCCATATTAATTACTAATTAGCCCTATACTGTGGCATTTCTATTCTATGTGTACTTTATATTGTTAGTGGGTCCCTAAGCTCAGTAAGTGACAGCAGCACAGAGCATGTGCAGGGAATCAGTAGAAAAAAAGATGGGGAGCTACTGGGGCATCTTTGGAGACACAGATTTTTACTGCTAAAGGGCTGTGGTTGCCAGGGGCTGGTACATAAACCCAAAACATAATGTACAACATTTCCAGCCTACTTCTTTAGTTTAACTTTCCTTGTCCGGCAGGTTTTAGGTGGTGACTAGTCGAATTCGATTTTTTTTTTTTAAACTCGAATCTAATTTGAATAACTCCCTAGTCGAATTTGACAGTTTTGACCAAAAAAAAAGAGAGAATATCGAATTTTCAATTCAAACCTTGATAAATCTGTTCCTATGTAAACAATGTCCTACAACAGCACCTGACATGATATAAATGATGATGACATCTAAATATAAATGAACCATGGAAAAAGCAGGGGTCTGTGTGTGTAAGTACCGGATGTATTCTTCCTTGTTCTCTTCCGTCACCTGGATGTTACTGCCATCAGGTTTCAGATCATGACTTTTGACTTCCCCCAAAATTTCTTTGTCCACTGAAAAAAACATCTCCAGGCCACACTCCTCAATGTTGTTGTCCCTGTGGCAAACACAATGATTATGTCTATAAATTAAAGGTTTAAATTCAAATTATATTACAAGATGCTTCAATATCCATATGATATTTTATGCAAAGAGCCTTATTTGCATTCTTGTGTATTATATATTGGTCCAAGAAATAAGGGGGAGTTAGTGATACCCGAAGCATTTACATTTTGATTTACACACAATAGGCATTTTATTTTTCTAACAATTGCACACTTCTGTATAGTTAAAAAAAAATCTATTTTCAAGTTAGAAATATTACATCAAGTTACTTACTTTATCCATATAAGTGAATTGTAGAATTCAGGATCCACAGATTCCAAATCTTTTAGACCCACTGGTTTATTTAAGATCCGTTTGTAAAAAGGCAACGAGAAACCCGTGTCTATAAACTTGCCATGGAACAGGGCCTGAGATGAAGGAAGAGTTGCGGTATGAGCAAGGATCAGACTGAAACTCTGAGGGACTGTCAGAAAAGGAACTAAATGTATCCTAAAACAGCTATATAAAAAGAATCCTGTTCATGCAAATGCTGTGCAGACATACAAATTTTAGTATGAAAATTAATATTAGAGTTTTTAACTATATGTGAGCAACTGAGAAATTCTGAAACAAGTTACATAAGATGAAAATTCCCTAAGTTCCTTTTACAATACAAATGTTACCAAGAGCTGTTGCTGACTCACCATGGCTATGAACCTGCCAATGAAGCGGAAGTAGCGGAGGTGGTCTGGGTTAATGTAGGAAGCAGGGTTGATCTGTAGACAGTAGTTATCCTTCCCAGCGTATTCAAATAGGCAGTACATTGGATTCATTACTTCATGGGACAGGAGGAAGAACCACTCTCTGAGGAATATACACAGCAAATGAAAGTATGCTCGCAAGTACCAAGAACAAGGTTATACACACACACACAGAGCCAATTGTTCACACGTTACCTTGCCACTCCTCCATAATCTAAACCCTCTTCCCCAGGGATGATAAGCCACAGTCTTCTCCTGAGATCTTGTGGGTTGAAACTCATTATCTAATGAAAGCAAATATATATTTATATAACTGGTATCCAGAGTTACAACCGGCAGCTATAATTCTATGCAGAGGATACAGAAGCCAGTTAATTGGAACGGAGTTATAGTAACCGTATCCAAAGTCTGTAATGCCAATTTCTCTTTTATAGCTAACAGTGTATGGCTGTGCTTGCAGAACAAAACATGGGCACTTAAAGGGCAACAATCGCTACTGAAAAAATTACTGTAGTGCATGTTCAGCAACTCTGTTTCACACTATTCATCTTACTATGTGTAATTATTGCTAAGCTCTTGGACCTGATTTCCTGGAAAGACCACACACTAATGCTATGACAAACATTGTGTCTGGATTGTTTTCAACAAAAACTATTTTAAATTGAGGGATCACAGGTTAAATAGTGGATAACAGATAACACCATTATGTTCTACAGAGCTTATCTGCTGTGTAACTTAAGCCTTTTCTCCTTTGAATGGCTGCCCCCATTGCTACACAGCAGCTTATTTATATAAACAATAGTAGTGTTTCTGAAGCAAACACAGCAGTTTCACCAGGTCCAGGGCAACACTGTATTATATTTTTATTACTTTAAACACTTTAATTTTTTTGGTATTGCTGTGCCTTTAAAGGGAAAACTTTTATTATACTACATTATATGAACTATAACTATTGAGTGCTAGAATGTAGCAAGCTAATAACGTTTACCTATATGCATACATTCATTTTGCACATTTAAATTAACTGGTTGTTAATTGGTTGTTTGATCTCATTTTGGTGCCAGTCAGTGGGTTCTTATGATTTTCACAAGTCACTTTTTGTTATCTCAGTGTGGATTGAAAAGTTGGAGATAAGAGGTGTATGAACTAAAGACATTTTGTTGTCTTGTTGCTGAATGCTCTTATAGAATTCAGCACACATTTTTATATCAGAAATATACACATTTTTAAAAACACACAAAAAAAATAACCACCCACTTGCTGAAATGAATCTTCAAAAAGCGTTTTCCTGTTCACAGTGATCTTGACATGCTGAGGCATATAAAGTTGCTGTAAAGTATGAACAATATTTATTAGTACACAGTAATTGAAACAATGCACTGTACTGTATATATTACACAGACTGTAATGGAAGCAGAAGACTCTTAAAGCAGTTTACATACTTGTTCATACCATCTTTATAATGAGGCAGAATAGAATCTCTGTGGCTTGACACTTGCACCAGTGAAATGTAAGGTATTATATTGCTA
Organism: Xenopus laevis; assembly: GCF_017654675.1. Taxonomy (NCBI): domain Eukaryota; kingdom Metazoa; phylum Chordata; class Amphibia; order Anura; family Pipidae; genus Xenopus; species Xenopus laevis. Next base: position 35,838,700 of record NC_054388.1, read on the forward strand.
CATAATAATTATTTCAGTATACATACAGGTATATAGTACAATGAATTCTACTTGATATGTGTGTAAAGATAAGTAAAATAAGAGAATGTGGTATTGACGAGGGTGCTATTCTAAGCACTTTTGCAATGTACATTCATTATTTATATTTCTTTAATTCCAAGATATCAAGGGATACATGTACTGTTTATATGAATGCATTTTGTTACAACAGCGCCGCCTTTTTTCAACCACTCTGAATACCAAGTAGTCAAGGAAGTTGTCAGGAGAAAGAAAGAGGCTGCTCTGATGTTCTTCTGTTAGGAAAAAAAATAGAAGCCTTTCTCAAACCTTTCCTAAGCAGAAGAACAACAGAGCAGCCTATTTCTTTCTCCTGACAACTTCACGACTACTTGGTGGTCAGACTGGTTGGATATTGACCAGCAGGTGGCCATGTTGCATCAAAATTCATTCATATTAACAGTACATGTACTCTTTAATATCTTGGAATTAAAGAAACATAAATAATGAATGTACATTGCAAAAGTTCTTAGAATAGCACCCTCATCAATTTTACATTAACTTATTTTAAAGGTTTACGTATCCTTTAAGGAGGCATGGTGTATGGGCTGCAACATCAATAGCAGAAAGGCTGGTGGGACACCCCCTGAACAATGAATTGCTTTGAGACCCTTCAGTTATATTTACCTGGCACCAAAATCGGAAGTACTGAACCTTAGCCTTAAAATCCCTTACGTAGGCGATTTGAGGTCCATTGTCCCTGTAAGCAGAGAATGAAATATCAGAAATCCGTAGTTTCATACCTTTCCTACTACATTTCCAAACAAAAAACAAGAACCACTCCTGCACAAAATGCATGTACGTTTTGTGTGACGCTCATTACAGCACCTTAATAAATATACATTGCAGCCTGCATGAATTATATCTAAAAGGGGATTTAAAAAGATATTTAAAAGGGAAGTATGACCAATTTTGTCATCCTGTTGATTATAATAAGGCCCTGTCACTTCTTGAAAATGCTTTGTTTCAAAGGTTATTGCTTAACACACAGTAGTGGCACTGTTCTATGGCTTTCTATGGAAGTGGCAAGTAACACTACAAGTAACACAGTGAACCAAACAAAAACTATAAAATTAACACATAGAACTCACTTTATTTACATCAGCTGGAAAGACTCATAACCAATTACTTTGCCCTTTAGGATACCCATTTTGCTAGGGCTGGCTCAAGATTTTTAGGATTCAGTTAAATATTAAATCCACCACAAAAGATTTGGCAGAAACGTAAACCAAATAAGCAAAATCCGCCCCAAAAAATAAATCAACTTACAGCATGCATCCTCGACCCCAGATGTGATAGTCTAATGTCAAATGATATTTAGGGTTTGGATTCGGTTGGTCTAATACTAAGGATTCATATTCAGCAATAAAAAATAATTCTAATTCAATGCATCACTACTTTGAAGGCATTTAGGAAAAGAATCACTGGGTATCATCAAATTTCTACTCACAGAGCTGATTTGCCAGTCCGAGGATCAATATAGGTGGTGGTTTTCCTGTTGTGATCCACAAAATATGGGATGCCGTCTACTGTAAACCTCATTTCCCAACCCTCTGGTAAAGGCTTGTCGTTCAACTGTCTGAAGAAAACAGATACTTGTTGAAGGCAGGTGCAAATACAATAGAGAGTAGGTAGTGGTCTTTAAAATTCCGTTTATGGCAGTGGTTCACAAACTGCGGGTTGGCCCACCTTGAAGAACCTTAAGGTCATTTTGTGAGATTTGGGGATGAATGCCCATTTTCTCTCCTAGACACAACCTAAATGTCAATTAGAGCTATGATTTGGGGTGTTGAGCAGTTATATATGGTCATTAATCTTTTGAACTATGGCTCATACACAAAATTTTTTATTTCTCAACTTCGATTTGAGCTCTAGGGTAGAAGGCCTGGACACTATTAAACATCTAAGGGGAACAACATTACCTTGTGACATGAGAGAGATACAATATCAGAATAAAACTTCAGAGCCTAGAAACTTTCCCAGTGATTACTAAGGTGGTGCTTGGTATGTCAATTCCACTTACCCCTGATTTCTTGGGTCCTCCCACTGGGTGGTCCGAATTGTGTGATTAACGAAATATACTCTGCCATTTCCATCCATCCGCTTTTCTACAAGAATCGTTAACAAAGAAACATTTTCATTTCAGGGAGCTTATGCTCTGCATATTTGCCCACCAACACCTTAATGGAACAGATCAGTGTAAAAATAAAAACTGGGCAAATGGATAGGCTGTGTAAAATAAAAAATGTTTTGGATATAGTTTGTTAGCCAAAAATATAATCTTTGAAGGCTGGAGTGACTGGATGTCTAACATAACAGAACACTACTTCAGTGGAAACCAAGAGAGCTGCAAAGCAGGCAGTAGTGTTCTGGCTGTTGTGTTAGATATCCAGTCACTCCAGCCTTTATACATTACATTTCGGCTAACTAATTATATGGAAAAAATAGATTTTTGTACTTACCGTTAAATCCTTTTCTCTTGTCCTACATTGGGGGACACAGGCACCATGGGGATGAAGATCCTGTTGCTTGGAGGATGGACACTAAACGGTTAATAAGCTCCTCCTCCTGCACTGGTTCTCATACCCTGCCTACTTCCTTTCCCCTCAGTTTTCGGTCCGAAGAAGGAAGGACAACCCTACTATCACCACGTGCAACAGAAGAGGAACTCACACCCCCTACGAACTATATACAGTCACACCTATACAGTGTGCTAGAAGAATTTAAATTTTTAACCTATTCAGGGAGGGAAGGCCCGTGTCCCCCAATGTAGGACAAGAGAAAAGGATTTAACGGTAAGTACAAAAATCTATTTTTCTCTTGCCTAGATTGGGGGACACAGGCACCATGGGGACGTCCCAAAGCTACCCATGAGGGTGGGACTTTGCACCCCAGTGCTCAGCTTACAACGGTCTTACACCTTTCTCCCAAAGCTTGCCTCAGCTGAGGAGAAAGTGTGTATCTTGTAGAACCTGGAAAAAGTGTGTACTGAAGACCACACTGCAGCTCTACAAACCTGTTCAGCGGAAGCCTGGTGGCGTACTGCCCAGGAAGTACTCATCGACCTGGTCGAGTGAGCTCGAATCCCGAAGGGTGGAGGTCTATCCTTTGCTACATAAGCCTTTGAGATGGCCGACCTGATCCATCTGGAAATCGTTGCCTTCGATGCCCGGAGGCCCTTTCTTGGTCCCTCTGGAATGATGAAAAGACTGTCAGTTCTTCTTATACTTTTGGTAACGGATACATAAATACTTAGAGTACGGACCACGTCTAGCTTGTGCAGCTTTTTCTCCATCTGTGTCTTGGGATGAGGACAGAAGGAAGGCACTACAATGTCCTGGTTTAGATGAAATTCGGACACCACCTTAGGCAAGAAATCCGGTGTTGGCCTTAGAATTACCTTGTCCTTATGGAAAATTGTAAACGGCACTTTACACGATAATGCTGCCAACTCTGACACTCTTCTAGCCGACGTGATGGCTAATAAAAATACTGTCTTAATAGTCAGAGTAAGTAAGGGAATGTCCATAATAGGTTCAAAAGGCTGTTCTTGCATTGCTGAGAGTACTAAGTTAAGATCCCATGGAGGGATCGGGTGACGGTATGGTGGTGCCTGTCGAAGAGCACCCTGTATGAAAGTCTTAATGTTAGGCCGCAACGCCAACTGGTGTTGGAAGAAGATAGATAGTGCAGATACTTGGACCTTCAAGGAACTGATGGCTAGACCCTTATCCAGTCCCTCCTGCAGAAAACACAGTACGTTTGCTTCGTTTAGGACCTGTGGGTCTTTGGAGTTCGTCTCGCACCATGAAATGAAGGACTTCCAAATCCTATGATAAATCCGTGCAGATACAGGCTTTCTGGCCTTCAATAAGGTAGGTAAGACCTCCTGTGGAACTCCAGACCTGGAGAGTATCAAGGCCTCAAGAGCCACGCCGTTAAATCCAGCCGTGGAGAATTCGGGTGGACGATAGGTCCCTGTGTTAACAGATCGTCCCTGACTGGAAACCGAAATGGAGTGTCTGCTGCAAGCCGCATGATCTCTGCGTACCAAGGTCTGCGGGGCCAGAATGGAGCCACCAGTATCGCCTCTACTCTCAATTCCCTTATTCGTCTGATGACTCTTGGAATCAGAGCAAGAGGCGGGAACACTTATACCCTGTGAAACGGCCAAGGTGCTACTAGCGCGTCTACCGCCACTGCTAGAGGATCCTTGCTTCTTGCCATAAAGCTTGGCAGCTTGTTGTTGTATCTTGACGCCATTAGGTCCACCTCTGGTAGACCCCACCTTATTACTATCTCTCGGAAAACACCTCCGGATGCAGACTCCACTCGCCCTGATCTACTGTCTCCCGACTGAGGAAGTCTGCTATCCAGTTGTCTACTCCTGGAATGTGTACTGCGGAGATTGCTGGCACATTCTCTTCTGCCCAAAGAAGTATCCTTTGTGCTTCGGCCAGCGCCGCCTGGCTTCTTGTGCCTCCCTGATGGTTTATGTAGGCCACTGCCGTCATGTTGTCCGACTGAATTCGCACTGGTCGACCCTTGAGATTGTGGGTCCAGTGTGACAAGGAGAGCCATATTGCCCTGAGCTCTAGGATGTTGATTGGGAGAGACCCTTCCGCTGGGCTCCATCTGCCCTGTACGGTGTGTTGTTCCAGTACTCCTCCCCACCCCTGTAAGCTGGCATCTGTTGTTACTACTGTCCATGTATGGTTGGGGAACAGCATGCCTGATTGCAATGTTGATGGTTGAAGCCACCACTTCATTGACGCTTGAACGGGAACTGTTATTAGTATCCTGCGGTCTAGCTCTGAACACATCTTTCTTTGATGTAATAGAATTAGTCTCTGCAATGGTCTGGTGTGTAACTGGGCATACGGTACAGCTGGAATAGCCGCTACCATTGTCCCCAGTGCTCTCATAGCTACTCTGAGTGGTACATATCTCTCCTTCTGAATGATCATTAATCTTGTGCGAAAGATGGATATCTTGGCAGGTGGGAGAAAAGCTTTTCCCAGCGACGTGTCCAACATCAAACCCAGGTATTCTGTCCGTTGCGTTGGATTGAACATTGACTTTTTGTAATTGATGATCCAACCTAATTGGGTCAATCTTTCCACCACGGCCTGTAAGTGGTTTGTCGTTAAGGAGTGGGACGGAGTTTTGACTAGTAGGTCGTCCAAGTATGGTATGACTCCTATTCCCTGCAGCCTCAAATCTGCTAGAGCTGCTGCCATGACCTTTGTAAAGACTCGCGGGGCTGAGGATAGGCCGAATGGAAGTGCCACAAATTGCCAATGTTCTCCTGCAGCGAAGAAACGAAGGAATCTGTAGTGGTTGGGGTGTATTGGCACGTGAAGATATGCGTCCTTGATATCTATAACTGTCATAAATTCTCCCATCTCCAGGGACAGCAGAACCGATTGAATGGATTCCATCTTGAAATGTTGACGCTTGACATATTTGTTTACTGCCTTTAGATCCAGCACAGGACGGTAGGATCCGTCCTTTTTGGGCACGATGAACAAGTTGGAATAAAAACCTCTGCCCCTGTCTAGAGGTGGAACCTGCTGTATGACCCCTGAGCTCGTGAGATCTTTGAGAATTTTTCGAAATGCTGAACGCTTTGGTTCCCCTGAGGGCGGGCGTGACACAAAGAATCTTCTTGGAGGAATTTGTATAAAGTCTATGAGATAGCCGTGGGAGACTACCTTCAGGACCCAAGGGTCTTGGACTTTTTGTTCCCACACATCCCGAAAGTTTCTTAGGAGTCCGCCTACGAAGACACTCTCGGGGGTGGGCACCTCTTCATGCGGAGGCGGGTTTCTCCTGCGAAGACTTGGCGGTTTGTCTGTTTGAAGACCAGTTGTGGCCTTGTTTGATTGGGTATCTGGAACGGCTGGAAGATTTGTGCTTTTCCGTTTGTGTTCTCTGCCTTTGGCCTTGACCTTGACGAAAGGGCCGCAGAAATGGTCTTCTTTTAAATGTGGTGCGCTTGGGTCTGTTTTGCGGTAACAAGGTACTCTTTCCACCCGTCGCTTGTGATATAATCTTGTCGAGCTCTGCTCCAAAAAGTTGTTTCCCCACAAACGGAAGACTGACTAGTGATCTCTTTGATGTGAGATCTGCAGACCAGTTCTTTAACCATAGAAAACGTCTGGCTGCAATAGACTGTGCTGAAGCTCCGGCAATGAGTTTTGTTGCATCCAATGCTGCTTCGCAGATATAGGAGTTTGCATCAGCTATTTTTGACAATAAAAGATCCGTAGACGGGTCCTCAGACCCAATAAGTTGTGCTACCTGCTCAACCCATATCTCTATTGCTCTTGACACCCACGCGGTGGCAAAGATTGGTTGAAGCGCCGCTCCTGCTGCTGAAAAAATGGCCTTACAGAATCCCTCTAGACGCTTGTCTATTGGGTCCTTAAAAGAAGCTGCGTCAGCTACAGGTATGGTTGTGTTCCTAGAAAGACGTGACACCGGAGGATCCACCACTGGTGGGGAGGACCAGAGGTCTGTATTTTCCAGAGGAAATGGATAGGACTGTGAAAAGCGTTTAGATAGTTGGAGCTTGCGGTCTGGAACTTTCCACTGAGCCTTAACAATTTCATCTAAGTGCTCATAAGCCGGGAAAACATATGAAGTCTTCTTCTGCCTTTTGAAAATATTTTTGCTAGGCTCAGCTGTAGCTGCTGTGTCTTCAATGTTTAATGTTTGTAACACCAACTGTATCAGTGATTCTACCTCCCTTTGTGACCTGGGAGTATCCTGCTCCTGGTCCGACTCCTCCCCGGACAACACTTGCCCCTCTTCCCCTGACTCTTCCTCTTCAGGTGACTCAGGTGTCGGGGAACGAAACCGCTTAGAAGTAGTACCCTGCGCGCTCATCCTTTGTGGCTGACTAGAGAGGTGTTCCAAAACTTTGTCTAAAGTCTCAGGAATCCTGGCTAGATTCTGTAGACCAGCCAGTGAGAGGGAAAGTACACGCACCAATTCAGAATCCGAGCTCATCTGAGAAGCCGAAGCTATCGCTGAGCCGGGTTGTAGGGTTGCATTGGGTAAGCTAGGAGCAGGTATATTACCAGTACTACAAGCTACACACTTTGGGTCAGAAGAGGCAATATCAAATTTTGTTTTACATGACGAGCATGCAAGGAATGCAATTTGAGACGGGGTGCGGGACTTAGTCTGTCGCTTAGCAGAAGGCATTTCCTCTACTCAGTCAGTCATGTTATAGAAGGTTGGCCCTTCCTTAAGAAAGGAAGCAGGCAGGGAACTGAGAAGTCCTGTGTCACCTGGGCTGTCCCTGTAGGGCGACCTGCATGGGTGAAATTGACATGCTTAGTGTCAAAATAAGTAGACTGCCTAGGGAAGTACAGCAAAAGTACTTACTCTGGTTGCTGAGCAGTAACTCTGCAGAAAGGTAGAGGGAGCGAGTGCGCCGATCCGGCTCGTGTCCCAAGATGGCGGCCGGAAGTGACGCACGCGTCGGCAAGGGCAGGGAATACGATTGCGCAGTATGCCCCCAAAGAAAATGGCCGCCGCAGAGAGCGCATCCGCCGACGCCCTCTTCCAAGATGGCAGCCGGAAGTGACGCATGCGTCCAAGAGTGGGAACGCGATCGCGCAGCATGCCCCCAAGTAAAATGGCCGCCGACGCCCTCTTCCAAGATGGCGGCCGGAACAACCTGCGCAGAAGAAAAAGACCAACGCGAGGACAGACCCTCCGTGTACCTAAGCCGTCTAAAGCCAGAGCGGGTAAGAAAGCGATCCTACCCGACTCTGCTCCTGCCGGGGAACGCGCGCATGTAGGGGCCTTACCCTGTCTAGAAGTGGAAGTATAAGGGGGTGAAAAGGGGACAATAAACACTTACCCCTTTCGTTGCCAGCCTTCCTGCCCTATTTTGGTGCGTACCCCGTTCTGGGCTGCTGGTGCAGCCTCCGTGGAGCGGGAACCAGCAGCCCCAGGGTGTTGAGGGAGCCTCTGCCTGCAGACCTCCGTAGAGCGGGAAGGCAATCAGGGCACAACATTATTCGGCTGGTGGGGGCTCGGGAAAGTGAACTCAGGCCCCACTGCTGGCATGGCACATGAATAAATCGGCACCATTGCTCCCAGCCAGTAGCATCCGTCCTCCTTCTGAGGACACTAAAGTAAAACTGAGGGGAAAGGAAGTAGGCAGGGTATGAGAACCAGTGCAGGAGGAGGAGCTTATTAACCATTTAGTGTCCATCCTCCAAGCAACAGGATCTTCATCCCCATGGTGCCTGTGTCCCCCAATCTAGGCAAGAGAAATATAGGCTATTTATCCAGTTTTTATACTGAACAATTTTTCTTCCTTAAAATAAATATACAGCTTCAGTTTATTAAACATTGATATCGAGTACACATTAATGGAAGAATAACCACATTACATCCACAAACGCATAAATCACACAGATACAGGGAAAATGAATTTATAAAAAAAAATTAATTTATACAATCCACATAACCTTATGTTAAAGCATTATAATTATGGGAGATGGAAACCAGATCTGTTAATAATCTGACAAACAAAATGAACAGTGAAATCAGTTAAACTTCTCCTCCATCAATATCACCAGTACTATATAATATTGTTGCCATGATTTCAACATGCTGTTAAGTTATAAAGCAAGACTTTAGAAGGAAAATGTAGACTTTAGTAACAGCAAATACACCTCTACTGCAAATATTAAAATGTGACTAAAGGTGGCCATAGAGGGGCTCCAATTTACAGTATGCAGCTTTTTTGCCTGTGTATGAGGCCCTGTAATAGGCCTTGCCAGCTGATATCTGGCCAACAGCCCTAGGGTCAATAATCGGATCACTCATTAGGGCCTATGGAGACCAGTCGGACCACATCAGCTCGGTATGTGGGTTGCCAAATCCGTCTCAGAGCCATTCGTTTTGACAACCTTAGCAATCAAGTGAATTTGGCCTCCTATGGGCACCCTAAGGGTAGGCAAGTTGCTACACACAATATTCAATGGTGAAGAGATACGAAACTTACCCCATCCAACCGGTAATGGTCCTAATGGGTCATACTCTTTGTTCTGGGCTACGGAATCCTGGTTCTTAAATGAAAGAGATGCATTTATAATATAAAAGGGAATGGAATGCTTCCATTCAGTAGCCAGTAGCTCACAGCAACCAATCAGATATTTTCCTGCCACTTTGGATTAGCAGATGTAGTGCAAACTCAAAATTTTTATTACATTACCCCAGAAAAGAGTGCTACAAGTTTAATGATTCTTACTTACCCCATAAATGAACCTTTGGTTAAACTGTTGCATGGCCCCTTGCAGCTGGTTACGCTGGATTTGCCACTGCTCATAATTTCTCACAGATTCCAAAGTGGGGCGCTGCCATGTAGTGGTCCTGGTTATATGATCCACATAATAGATGCGACTCATGTTGTCCACTCGACGTTCCCATCTGTGGATTAAAAAAATTAAACATTCACATAAACCATATACCTAGACACTGAAATCACATACCTACACACTGAACATGCAGCATATCCATTCATATATTACATAAAGTTTAAACAATTTTAAAGAGAGCAGCAATATAACAAATTAAATATATATTCAGTTGCACCTGAGCTAGATACAGATTATGTTTGATGCAATGTAAAAGGACAGCTACAAAGCTGATTAATTGCGCCACAGAAACAGATGGGTATACTTGAACGAGTTAGAAAGAGAGGGTTCTATATAATACTGGACTTTATCCCAATTTTTATTGCACTCACCCAGGAGGTAGAGGTTCCGGCCTGTCCCATGTTGTTCTTTTTGCAACGTGATCCACATAATAAACACGTCCTTGCTGATCAACCCGCTGTTCCCATCTAAAGAGTGACAATGCATCAGCTTTCTGACATTATTAATATATATATCAATTAACTTATAAGGAACACTTTTCTCTCTCCCCTTATTTCACTGATGATATTGTTGTAAAAATAAAAACACAGCAAATATAAATCTGTAATCCCTTCTAATGCTTCATCTTCCATAAATCTTTTCTATTGCTCCATATAACCCATACTATTGTTCCAATAAACCCTCCCTAAATTGCCCCTATTGCTCTATATAAACTTCCCTATAACTCCTCCTACTGCTCCATATAACCATCCCTGTAACTTCTCCTATTGGTCCATATACTCTCCTTATAACTCATCCAATTGCTCCATAAAACCCTCTCTATAACTCCTCCTATTGCTCCATATAACCCTTCCTATAACTCCTCATATTGCTCCATATAACCCTCCCTATAACTCCTCCTATTGCTCTATATAGCTCTCCATATAATTCCTCTTATTTTTTCATATAACCCTACCCATAACTCTTCCTATTGCTCTATATAACCCTCCCTACTGCTCCTCTTATTGCTCCATAACCCTCCCTATAACTCCTCCTATTGCTCCATTTAACTCTCCCTATAACTCCTCCTATTGCTCCATATGTCCCTCCCTATAACTCCTCATATTGCTCCATATGTCCCTCCCTATAACTCCTCATATTGCTGCATATAACCCTCTCTATAACTTCTCCTATTGCTCCATATAACCCTCACTATAACTCCTCACTTTAACTCTTCCTATTGCTCCATATAACCTTCCCTATAACACCTTCTATTGCTCTATATAACCCTCCCTATAACTATTGCTCTGTATAATCCTCCCTATAACTACTCCTATTGCTCCGTATAACCCTACCTACAACTCCCCATATTGCTCCATATTATCCTCCAAATAACTCCTCCTATTACTCCATATAACCCTCCCTATAACTCATCCTATTGCTCTATATTATTCTCCCTATAACTCCCCATATTGCTCCATATTATCCTCCCATAACCTCTCCTATTGCTCCATATAACCCTCCATGTAACTCCTCCTATTGCTCCATATAGCCCTCTCTGTACCTCCTCCTGTTTCTCCATATAGCCCTCCCTATAATTCTCCCTATTGTTCCATATTATCCTACCTATAACTCACCCTATTGCTCCATACAATCCTCCCTATAACTCCTCATATTGTTCCATATAGCTCCTCATATTGCTCAATATAACTCTTCCTATAACTCCTCCTATTGCTCCATATAACCATCCCTATAACTTCTCCTATTGCTCCATATAACCCTCCCTATAACATCCTATTGCTCTATATTATTCTCCCTATAACTCCTGCTATTGCTCCATATAACCATCCCTATAACTCCTCCTATAGTTCCATATAACCACCTATAACTCCTCAGTTTGCTCCATATAATGATCCCTATAACTCCCCCTATTGTTCCATATAACCCTCCCTATAACTCCTCCTATTGCTCTATATAGCCATCCCTAGAACTCCTCCCTTTGCTCCATAAAATCCATACATATAGCTGCAGACCTTTATCTGATCACATTTTACCATATAACTACCTCCAGCACTTTGCTGGAGGTTTGCTCTCCACTAAATCCCTACCCCTTGGAACAACACACAGATTCCATTCTCAGTATCTATACCCAGGTGGCAGAGGTCCTTGGTTCACTAGTCCCAGTCTCTGTCCATCAATGTTGATGGGAGCTATTTGCCTAGAAACAGGAGGTGTGTTGGATGGAGCTTCGGGTATGGAAGCAGCAGCAGCAGGGGGGGGCAACAATTCAGCTTCAGCTTGGGAGGAAGTTTCAGTGATGGCAGGAGCTGGGGAAGTAAAAAACAGGTCAGATAATTTACCCTTTGCAATTACTAAGCTCTATTTACATAGCAATACTATACAGCAAACAGACAATGGTGGAATCTAACCTATATCAGACGCCCGGCGAGGTGTGGGTGGAGGGGGCCGTGATGGTCTACTGGCTCTGAAGCCTCCATTGGCTAAAGAAGGAGAGCTTGTGCCATTGGTTGTTCTGCTGTCAGTTGAATTTGTTCCATTTGTGGTGTCAGCACTGTGAAATACATAAACATAAATTTAAGTTAGTTTACCTCCAATACAAGCAGTGTTTGTATATTCCTGTAATACTCTACTATGTAATCAGCTACTATGTGTGTCTTTATAGTTGCTTACTCTGCCACTTTTCTGGCTGAGATCCACCATGGATCAGAGCAGAATTGAAATCTTCCTAAATATTAATGTGATGAAGAGAAGTAATGAGACATGGCTGAAAGAGCAATTTTATGCCCCATCCTGCTGGAGTGGAATGAGCTCTTAAAAGACTGCTTAAATCCTTCTTCAGTTTATAAATGGCTCCTTGGAGATCACCGTCTCACTCCAGAGACTTGTATTGCAATGAGAGCTTGTATCCAAGTCACTAATTAGAACAGTAATATAGCATTTATATGGAGGCTATTGTTATTAGAGGGTGAAAAAAATAAGTGAGCCTGTGATATAGTATTATACTATAGAAGATGTCTGAAAAACAAGCAATGCAAAAGGGCTCATGGTGCTACACAGGCTATGGTCCAATTACAAATGAAAGCACCAGAATAGTTTAACGCAGGTAAGCAGGGCCAGGCACTTATATTGTATTGGTGTGAAGATGGTGGATAACAAAGGTGCAGGAGCTTTTGCTGATCATGGGATGCAGCAGACAGATACCTGGAGGGGACAATGGATATTGATAACTAGAAATACCAATACAGCCGCTCACCTTGCAGACTGTGTTTCAATTTGCATTGCAGAATTATCTGTTGAACCTACAAAAGAAAACAAATACTAAAAATCATCTTTCTAGCACGTTTCTTTTATGTAAGACAGCTTTGTATTTGGTATTTATATTATTTCCAGGTTTATTCAGCTTAAGTTTTCAGAAGGTTTTCTACAACAACATCCACATTTCACCCCAACATCCCTTGGTAATCAGAGGAATGCTTGCAGTGTATAAGTTTTATATGGTACAACTGTTCAGCAGAGTCTGGGTTCAAAAACCTTTTATATTGTCATTCTGTTTGTTACTTGTGTCCTGAATTCTTCTTTGGAACACAAACTATAGGTATTATAGGAAGAATATATTTACACGATTCCTTTCCTGCAATGACATAACTCTCTGGCTCTCGGGTTCATAATTAGTGGAGCTATTACTGGATTGCCATTAAGTCAAAAAGCAGGCTAATATGGGCTGTTATTATCAGATCTGTAAAAAGGAAATCTGTGTAAAACTAAAGGGTGAAGAATATGCAGCAAATCATATTTACATTTATTATGTTTCTCTATATTCATATATAATTATTCCCTTTTAGGTGTTTACTTAGATCCCTGTCTGTTACAGATACAACGTCATTTTCTTCATTTTTTTAAAATTAATTTAAACATTTTTAAAATGTAACTTTCTAAATCAAATTTCTGTAACAAAATATATGGATCTAAACACCTAAAAAATGAACAGGTTTATAAAAATGTGAGTTCAGCTTTTAATAAATAAAAACTCACCCACGTTCTATTAATTTCTATCCATTTTGGTATTTATCAAATGGTGAGTTTTACCATTTTGGCTTATTGATAAATATCCTTCTAAAAATCCCATAGGAATGAATAGAACAGTGGTGACTGTTTATTTATTAAAATCTTAATTCACATTTTGATAAATCAGTCCCATGTCATTATGATTTAATAAGAAATTAATGTTAGAGCACTGTATAGTTAAGCTCACCAATATCAAATATATACAGATCCCTGGAGGGCCAGATTACCCATATGGCAAACCAGGCACCCGCCTAATGCAAGAAGTCCAGAAATGGCAGAGTGGAAGAGTCCCTTGAATGGTCGGTCAGTTGGAATTACAGGGTTAAAAACAGATGAAAAAGCAACAATCTGAAGAATTAAAATTCTTTAGCACTAATTTACATTAACCTATAAATATTAGGGTAAAAGCTGCTCTCACCTGATGAGATTGCTGGATCTCCATTTGCTAAGAGCTCTGGGTCTACCTGCATCCCATCCAAGCACACAGACAGGTCGCCGACCGTCTCCCTGTCACTTAACAGCTGCATGTTCACAATGACTTCTTCTACTGTAAAATAACAAGAAGAAAACTAATAAAAAACAAACTAATCAGTTAAAGGGCAACTATGTGTTGGGTCGGACCTCATGATAGTCTGTCCAAATGATTTTAACCAACGCCCTTTTCAAAGTTGCAATCAGAGAAGGAAGTTTATTCAAGCACAGAATACAGAAGCATTCAGTAGCTAGGAGAGAACTATGCCCAAGCTGACAGTTACACACATATTTATCATTTAATATCAAAAGCATTGTCTTACAGATTAGTGGTTAAAATATTTATTTGTCATAATGCTAAGGATAACTTGTTATCTGGGCAGAAAGTTTGTACCTGGCCAGACTTAACTTCTAAGCGACTTCTGTTTCTTAATAACCCTTTATCTAATTTATTCATAACTGTCTGCATCTTATTTCCTTTGCTGCTGGCATGAGTTATTAGGTTCCGCATTTTAGTAGTTACATTTTGCAAGAAGCTGCATGTTCTAAAAAATATTGCTATATAAAGGAATAAAAGGTGAAACGGTTATATAGGCTCTAGGGTGGGCTATTCAGTAATTAGCACTCAACATATTCCCTAACATTTGACTACAGAATTTTACTTTGTACAGGGGAATACATATCCTGCAATTGTGTTATAGGATTGCTTTCGCTAATGCTATGTTTGCATTATTCCATTACTGTGGAGTCATTCTGAGTCTAACATATAAGGATAACTATGGACAGTGGAAAGAAAGGCCGAGGCCAGCCAATACCTCCTGTTATGCTTGCTTTCCCTTCGAACTTTAAAAGGTACTAATTAAAAACCATTTCATACAGATGATGTAAACTCTGTCAGGCAGCGACTACTTAATCCTGAAAGTCAAGCTGTATGAGTAATGAATAGTTTATTATAGAACCACTAAAATGGATTCTATGCAAATTGGCAGAAAGTTAACACACTGAAGATACACTTTCTCTACTTGGAAACAATGACGCAATGTCTCAGACAGGCAACTCAGAAAATCCTACTCCAGAACGGAGGGTATCATTGGAGTAGCAGATCAGCCATGTGCACAGTACACAAGATCAGATGGGGAATGCAGTGAGAGAAGTGAGAGAACAAGGAGTTATACTCACATTTCATATGGTTAGACAGTAGCGTTTCATGCAAGTTGAGTGATGCACTTCCAATCAGAGCATCAGATTTCAATGTCTGGTGGCTCCAAACACGGAAATTTAACACACTAAATGGGGTTACAATGCTGTAATGAAAGCAAAGAGAAAGCCCATGAGTCACAATACAGTATAAATAATTCTGATTTATTTTAATATTTTTCATAGTATCTTCTAAATATTTCACCGCCAAGGCCCATCTTGGAGACAAATACCCCTGGGCATAAACACTTACACAGTGAGCGGCTGTTTCCATTTGGGACTGTGAGTTTTATTTTTTGTTTCTGTTTTCTTTGATTGTCCATCCACTGATAGCTCCACATATGGACTCGGACCAAACCAGTTTTTCCGGTTGTCCTTTAACTTAGCGGATATAACTGGGCAGAGAATAGAGAAAAAGCGAGTTAATGGTGAGTCAAGCTGATCCCTGGGGCAGTTTCTAAGAGGTAGCAGTGTTTATGTGTTACGCAGTGGTCCCTTATAACAAACGAATAATTGTTGTCTATCATATATCAATATTAAAGTCTACCTATAATAACAAGTCAACAATGTATTACCTCTTAGTGTAGGAGCATTTCATTGTGGTGATTTAAGGTAGCGTCCTGCGCGGGTCCATTTTTTGGGACCCGTACCCCATCCGTACCCACAACCTGCAATCCGCAACCCGCATTCTTACCCGCTTGGAACCGGTACCCGACCCTACCCTCAAGTACCTTATCTGCAACCCAAACCCGTGACCCACTGATCATCAAGAATTGGGAAGTGCTGTCATTGCAAACCGGAAGTGACGTCATTGGAAGTAGACAGGATCAGAAAAAAAGGAGTAAAACAGGAAGTGCTGTCATTGTAAACTGGAAGTGATGTCATCGGAAGTTGCCGGGACCAGAAAAAAGGAGTAAATATCGCTATTGAGAAGACCCGTGGCCCGACCCGTGACCCGCAGAACCGTGTCTTTACCCGCACCCAGATCTTCTCCCCTCAACCCGCAAGGTACCGCAGGTTTTTGCGGGTAACCTGCAGGTACCCGTCCCGCTGCAGGACTCTAATTTAAGGGGAATAAGGATGAAAACACTGAGAAATAAACTAAGAGATTCTAGTGTAATATTGCATTATATATTGACTTACTACAACTAGGTCCTTGGTGCATGTTTAATCTTAGGGTCAGATTTACTAAGGTTTCAATGGTAAATTAGAATTCTCGATTTTATTTTGTTCAAAGCTCACAAATTCAAATTAAAAACTACTAACTCAAATGCGAGATGTATCACAACTCAACCCTGGAAACAGTTCCAGTTCTACTACTCTCCACCTAAAACCAGTAGAAATCAATGGCACAGGTCCCTTGAACTATTTGAAGCCAAAATGAGCCAAATGTTTGCCAAGATTTGCTTCCAAAATGACGCTCCATAGACTCCAATGGGAGGAAAAAAAAGTGTTGCGCGTCCAAAAAAAAAAAAAAAAAAAGGTGTCAAAAAGAACCAAAATTGACGTGCAAGTCAAGGTTTTTTTTGGGGGTGGAAAACTCAATTCTAATTAGATTTAAGTTTTTGGGTCGGGACCTACTTTTAAATGTTCAAATTTTTCATAAATAACATACCATATAAACTGTGAATAAAATCAAATTTAAGAGTTTTAAAAAAAAATCTCATTATTCTAAAATTCAACCTTTGATAACTAACCCTCTTAGTGTATTTCATTTTGGTGTCATATGGTATGTTTTGTCGTGTCTTGAGAGCATGTTAAACTAGGCTTTCCAAGAGGTTTTTATATACCAGTAGTTTAAATTTGATGTAGAATATGTTAAAATATTTACTGACAGGTCTATGTGTGGCTGGAACTCTAGTTATATAATGTTTTAATGCACTATAACTCCATCTTTGTATTTCCCTGTTCTTCCCCTATCTTCAGCACCATTTCCCTTCCTTATCTTTTAATCATATATCAACCCTAAGTAGCATAAAGAATTCCCCTCTGTACTTAGTTTCTAATTGTACAGGTCAGTCTAAAACATGCACAATTTACACCTTACCTTTTGTAAGGTGTCCAAAGGCAAGTATCTACATTGCAAATTCCTGTTAATCCCAGTATATACCAGTTCTGTAGGAGTTTTGTTAGTCATTCAAAATTAAACACTGCTTCCATAATGTATTCAGTTATGTGACACTGAGCAGTCATCCTTCAATCAACTTGTCTGCTGTCAAAATCCCCAACAAGGGTAAAGAACTACCATACTCTATGGGGTTCATTCAATTTCTATAAAGTAATAATTTATAAAGTGCTTTATTCTAGTGGGTTTAAAAATGTTTTATAAGATATAGCAAGGCAGTCATCATAGGTGCAAAAGGGGACAATTATCAAAGTTATTTCAGTTTTTTCTTGCTAAATATGCCCACCTTAAAATATAACAGAATGTATTGTGATTTTTTTTTTTTTTTTTGGTCTTGGGTATTTATCATTTAACAATTTCATGTACTCCGTTATGATCATTACTAGTCACCTGTTTAAATGCAACTTTGTGCCCTTTATTACATATGTAGGCTAGACTTCAGCAGTAAAGCAGTTCTAGAATTCTTGAGTATGTGCCCATTGCTTTACAACACTCTCTATAAGTTTGTGATACTTCTTGAGTCAAAAAATGTCAGGAAGCAAGAAAAAAAAATAGAAAAACTGATCTGTGGGAAAAAATCATTTTGGCATCATAAAGTAAGAAGTACAGTTGTAGATCACATGCATAATGTAAATGCTCTCTACTTGAAGGAAGGTCTCATCTGCTGTCAAGAGCTTTCGTGGCTATAGACTACATTGCAGCAAATTAATCCTTTTGTTACACCTACCTATAACCTGAAGCTGTGATTTCATAGTGAAGCCATTGACTGCTCCTGATCTTGAACTGCTGCCATCCATTTGCTCTCCTCAATGTTGTGCCTGCAGAACCACAAAAAGGACAGGTAAGGAATATCAAGATGACATACTCGTGTCTACTCCCAAAAGAGTAGATTATTTCTGTGGGAGACGCATGTTACATTGTCACACTAGAATCTGCTATTACACAGCCACCATCCCTTCCCAGAGACTATTATCCCATTTCTACTCTAGGCACCATCTCCCCCTACTATGCCTGTTATCCCACAGTCACACTCCCTTCCCAGAGACTATTATCCCACTGCTACTATAGGTACCATCTCTCCCTACTATACCTGCTATCCCACAGCCTACTCCCTTCCAAGAGACTATTATCCCACTGCTACTATAGGTACCATCTCTCCCTACTATACCTGCTATCCCACAGCCACACTCTCTTCCCAGAGACTATTATCCAACTGCTACTATAGGCACCATCTCTCCCTACTATACCTGCTATCCCACAGTCCCTTCCCAGAGACTATTATCCCATTTCTACTCTAGGCACCATCTCTCCCTACTATACCTGCTATCCCACAGCCACACTCCCTTCCCAGAGACTATTATCCCACTGTTACTATAGGCATCATCTCTCCCTACTATACCTGCTATCCCACAGTCACAGTCCCTTCCCAGAGACTATTATCCCACTGCTACTATAGGCACCATCTTTCCCTACTATACCTGCTATCCCACAGCCCTAATCACTTTCTAGAGGCCATTATCCCCTACTATAGGCACCATCTCTCCCTATTATACCTGCTATTCCACAGCCACACTCCCTTCCCAGAGACTATTATCCCACTGCTACTATAGGCACCATCTTTCCCTACTATACCTGCTATCCCACAGCCCTAATCACTTTCTAGAGGCCATTATCCCCTACTATAGGCACCATCTCTCCCTATTATACCTGCTATTCCACAGCCACACTCCCTTCCCAGAGACTATTATCCCACTGTTACTATAGGCATCATCTCTCCCTACTATACCTGCTATCCCACAGTCACAGTCCCTTCCCAGAGACTATTATCCCACTGCTACTATAGGCACCATCTTTCCCTACTATACCTGCTATCCCACAGCCCTAATCACTTTCTAGAGGCCATTATCCCCTACTATAGGCACCATCTCTCCCTATTATACCTGCTATTCCACAGCCACACTCCCTTCCCAGAGACTATTATCCCACTGTTACTATAGGCACCATCTCTCCCTACTATACCTGCTATCCCACAGCCACACTCGCTTCCCAGAGACTATTATCCCACTGCTACTAAAGGCACGTTTAGTGAGTCATGTGACTAAACTAAATTCACTAAATTCCATTTATGAACTGATGACATCACTGAGAGCTGTTTATAAGGATATAATTTACAGGATATTCATGGCTTTTTTGTATTATATAGTGAATAAAGTACCCCCTTTTGTAAAGTATATAGTGAATAAAGTATCCTCTCTTGTAAAATATAAGGATATTATAAGTTACGGAGGAGTTTCATGACCATATAACAACACGAGGCCGAAGGCAGAGTGTTTTTACACAGGTCATGGAACTCCAAGGTAACTTCTAATATCCTTATAATTTGCAACTGGGGGTACTTTATTTATTATAATACACACATTTCAGTGAGTCATGTGACTGAAATGACATCAGAACTCACTATTTTTAAGGACATAATTTACAAGATATTCATAGCTTTTGTGTATTATAAGGATTTTATAAGTCACTGAGGAGTTCCATGACCATATTAAAGCACAAGGACGAAGGCCTCATATTTTCCAACAAGGGGTACTTTATTTATTATAATACTCACGTTTTAATGAGTCATGTGACAAAAACTACATCACTAGTCACCGTTGATAAGGATATCATTTACAAGACATGCTAAATATTTGTCTTTCCCAAATCGACACACCTACATAAGTAAGTAAAGTACAGCAGAGAATACATAAATCTATAACAATGAACAATGGAGACAGAGAGGAGAGAGTCCTACCTGGCAGCATATGCTGCTCCTGGTAGGGTTCCAACCAAGTAAGAAAGTCGAAGTGAGCAAATAAACAGGAACATGCAACAGTTTATTATGAAATGGATACCAGTGCAATGTTGACAAAATACAAGTAGAATCACATGCACCATGAATGAACTGCTGTGGAGGGATACAAGGATTGGGATGTGATGTTGAATAAGCCTACTTAATACTGGGGACACCAAGTATCTCTTGTTTTGCCTGCAACATACAGAGTCGGTTTCAACTTTACACTACAAAGGGAAGGACAAGAATGAAAAGCTGAGCTGTATTCTTGCGCCAGAAGTTAGAATGTGGCAGCCACAGCCATCAACATATAGGACACCTAATCCCCTCCAATGACACCTAATTATTTATTTATGCCACAGCTTGGTGGGAGTGCTTGTACGAGGGATAGCTCATGCCCTCTGTGCATTTTAACTATTAGCACCCAACTAAAAAAGTATTTGAGAAAAAATATTTTTTATAAAAAAAATTTTTTTTATACTTCCCATATTCAGTGGCCCTATGCAACTTAAAGTAAAACTATACCCCCGAACAATGTAGTTCTCTATAAAAATATATTGCATGAAAAAGCTCATATGTAAAACCCTGCTTCATGTAAATAAACCATTTTCATAATAATATACCTTTTTAGTAGTATGTGCCATTGGGTAATCCCTAATAGAAAATTGCCATTTTAAAAAATAAGGGCCGCCCCCTGGGATCCTAGGATTCACGGTGCACAAAAACAAACCATACATGTTAGGTCACATGAGCCAATTAAAAGACAGAGTTCTGTCTTTTACTTCTACACTTCTTCCTGTTACAGTTAGAACTGCAGTATTTCTGGTCAGGTGATCTCTGAGACAGCACACAGACCATCACAAAATGGTGGCTCAAGGCAAGAGATGTAAAAGGGCAATATTTACTTAATATTGCCACTTAATATGATATAAAATATCTGTTGCTTAAATATTATTTACGACAGTCAACAGCACGGCCAATAATATCTATGGACAGCACATAAAGATTGTTTACGTTACCTGTATCACAGAACAAGAAAACCTGGAACTACTGGTGGAGCGTGACTGCCCAACCTCATGCACGTCAGGATTTTTGTCATCAGTGGTAATAGAGAAAAGTACATTCCACCAGACAGAGCCAAATGTCAACTATTGCTGCACTGCTCTATGTGGTCACATACAAACACATTCTGATGTGCAAAACCACATAATTAGCAAACCAGCAGAGCAGTGCAGCAATCAGCACCACACAGAAGAAGACGTATATAATGCTGCAGGTGAACTTTCTACTAATTAGACATATATAGGACAGTGTCGGGCACTATACTAGGAAATCTGCGGCTTCAAATTCTCTCAGAATGAAAGGAGGATTTTAGCAGAATAACATGCAAGCCTAAAGGCAAGTTGGAATGTGCAGTTAAATGGGTTGTTCACCTTTATATTAACTTTTGGTACAATGTAGAGAGTGATATTCTGAGGCCATTGAATTCGACTTTTTATCATTTGTGGCTTTTGAGTTATTTAGCTTTTTATTCAGCAACTCTCCAGTTTACAATTTTAGCAGTCTGGTTGCTAGGGTCCAAATTACCCTAGCAATCATGCTTTGATTTGAATAAGAGACTGGAATATGAATAGGGTCTGAATAGAAAGAGGAGTAATAAGTAGCAATAACAATACATTTTTAGCCTTACAGAGCATTTGTTTGTTTACATGGGGTAAGTGACACCCAGTTTGAAAGCTGGAAAGAATCTGAAGAAGGCAAATCATTCCAAAACTATAAAAAAAATAAAAAAATGAAGGGCAATTGAAAAATCGCTTAGAATTATACTAAATACTAAAGGTTAACTTAAAGGTGAACCATCCCTTTAAGATCCAGTTCTACCGTGAAAGCACTGCAATATCTAATATTTTCACACATTATACAAAAATAAATAGGAAAACAAAAGGAAAAATGAAATAGGGATAGCCAGCTATATCCCACCACAAAACTTCAAAAGAGGCTGGCACAAGCCTGGACCCACAAAGTAGTAAAGCCAGAGTCAGATTGTAAAATGGTTAAAAAGGCTTACATTATTTTCCATAATTAAGAACCAAGGCCTGACGCATTTCATGTCTACCAAGGACATTTACTCAAATACTATGAGTAAAACCAAGGCCTAACGCGTTTCATTTCTACCAAGGACACTTACTCATAAGTACTATAAGTAAAACCAAGGCTTGACGTGTTTCATGTCAACCAAGGACTATGAGTAAGTGTCCTTGGTAGACACGAAATGCGTCAGGCCTTGGTTCTTAATTATGGAAAATAAAATGTAAGCCTTTTTAACCCTTTTACAATCTTTACTACTTTGTGGGTCCAGGCTTGTGCCAGCCTCGTTTTTTTCGTGGTGTTTGGCTCCCCTTGCTGAAGGTCTGGGGCGTGTGCACCCGGGCCCATTGTACACAGCGGTCAAAGCAATTTATTTATGTTAATAAAAAATGCCAACATGAACGTACAACATGTAGATGCAGGATAAACAAACACTGCACATGCCCATGTTACACAAAAACCCGAGCATGGGCAGATTATAAATTCCCATCTGTCATACAGCTGCCAAGGCATTCTCTATGGAGCAAAGTACACCTCTTCAGATATTAGAATTTAAAGACAAAGTGCACTACATTAAGCTGTGCAAAGCACTTGTTTCCACTATCTATTACTACCTAATCTTTAGCTAAATCAGAAGTCCAAAGGGTAAGTGATTTCACAGAATAAAGTCAGTGTTTTCGTATGTTTGACCACTCTTTATTTTTTGTTTTTATCTTCATTTTCTTTTTATTTGTATTGGTATTTCCCTGCTCAGTTTAACAATTTGTTTTAGACTTTTGAGTTATTGTTAATGTGCACAAACTTAATCTGTCTAACGGCATTTTTGCTCTGGGGACTTCTTATGGGTCAGTTATTACAGGTTTCCCATTCACAGTCTCCTAGAGTATGGACTCGGTGTTAGCTCCCCTAGTTCTCACTGTACCTAGGCACTTACTATGGCAAGCTATGGGGTACCCCTGGCTCTCAAAGAGCACCAGTTTAATGATAGTCCTATTGGCAGTGTGGAACTACTATTTTTACAACTGGGGCACCCCCCAGTCTTGTGATGTGGTTCTGATTGATGACTATATTGCCCATACAACTGTGATATACCGTTTGAGCTCTGTACACTGTAACGTATCTATGCTTGTTTACACTCTGCAATTGTTCTGCTGTAAGACAAAATTCCATAAATAAAAATATTTAAATAAAGTCAGTGTTTTACCCACTGGCCAATGATTGGATTTGGCCCAGCATGTGGGTGGAAGGAACACTCTCTGGATACATCAGGATAGTGGTCCTTTGTCAAAAAAAGACACACAGATATTTATAACCTATGCCTGTAAGAGGATTTGCAGACTGGAACCAATGATTTACATAGAGCAGGAGCTGAAAGACAGACAGGAGAACCTAATATACCAACATGTTATGACATGGTTTTGTGACAATAGCCTGTGCATAACAATGCCCAACATCATTTATGATTTTAAGGATATATTCAAAAGTAACAAGACAACCCCAAGACTTATTTTTCATCTGTTTTCAAGAAGCAGAACTTGCCATGCCATCATTCCACTGTACTAGGCCAGTAGGCTTCAGCTCGTCTGTAACAGGGTGCATTCCCTAGGTCAGGGCTTTCCAATTGGCGGCCTGCGGGCCGCCCCCCCCCTTCTGTCGCCCCCCACATGCTGTCTGTTTACCATATGCAAACTTTAAAAGGTATCAGTACAGAGATTAACTGGCCCCTGCATTGTTTAAACCTCAAATTTACACTGTTATCCCATGTATTGTTCACACCTGTGATCCCCCTGTATTGTTCACCCTTGTGACACCTCTATTGTTCATATCCTAAAACCCTGTATTGTTCACACCAGAGACCCAGACTGAAACTGAACACATTGTTCACCTGTTCACACCTTATTCAAAATGCTAATGGGGCACCAGCACTGCATCACTGTATGTAGTACATATTAGAGTGATAGCTTTCCCTGTCTCCTGCTCTGTTCTGTTCTGCCTTCCCTCCCTGTGTGTGCCATTCTCTGCTTGCCCAGTGCTGCCTGTGTGTGCCATTTTGCATGCCCAGTACTGCTTGTGTGTGCCGTTCTCTGCTTGCCCAGTGCTGCTTGTGTGTGCCATTCTCTGCTTGCCCAGTGCTGCTTGTGTGTGCCATTCTCTGCTTGCCCTACGCTACTTGTGGGATGTTAGCCTGTTAGGGGTTTGTTAGCATTTGGAAATTGTTGTTAAGGGCCCCTAAGGTGTTTAATCATGTGTTGGGGGGTTGCTATATTATCCACAGGGGAGGATGAAGCATATGGATTTAATATGTTTTTAACATAACTTCAATTTTTCACATATGAGTGATAAGGGATTTCCCTGCAGTGAGCACCAACCATTTGGTTTTTGGGTGTGCTACCACCGTTAATGTGGATATGATCTTAAAAGTTGTGGTAATATGGGTGTGGTTTACAGTGGGTGTGGTTTAAAGGGGGAGTGGCCAACACTGACTTCCATTATCAGCCCTCCACCACATAGACCAGTAAAATTTTGGACCTCGGTACCACAGAAGTTGGTCAGCACTGCCCTAGGCAAATATCTTGAATTAGAAATATGAAGAGCACCCCAATACAGAAGTCCAGAAGTACTGAGAACAAGTTTGTTTCCATCCACTAATAAAAGGTTGCAGTGGCACAGGCTTGAGGCTGAAATTTACACTGCGTTAAATCAATTATTTTGCAACATTTTTCATGAGAATCTTAGGCATATATAGCCGTGTAGTGACCCTTCGTATGTTTGCAAAACAATCTACTTAAGCAGCTGTCTTTCTATAGAGAGGTAAGGGAAAACATTACATAGAAGCATTGTGCACCACAATTATATTTATATAATTTTTAATTATTTGCCTTCTTCTTCTGACTCTTTCCAACTTTCAAATGGGGGTGACTGACCCCATCTAAAAACCAAAGGCTCTCTAAGACTACAAATGTATAGTTATTGCTACTTTTTATTGCTTATCTTTCTATTCAGGCCTCTCCTATTCATATTTCAATCTCTTATTCAAATCAATGCATGGTTGACAGGGTAATGTGGACCCCAGCAACCAGATTGCTGAAATTGCAAACTGGAGAGCTGCTAAATAAAAAGCTAAATAACTCAAAAACCACAAATAATAAAAAATTAAAACCAACTGCAAATTGTCTCAGATATTTATATTCCTCTCTACATCATACTAAAAGTTAATTCAAAGGTGAACAAACCCTTTAAGTCTACAAAGAAATTATGTAAACATTAAATAAACCCAACAAGCTGGTTCTGCTTCTAATATGTTAGTTTGGAATGGATCATGTACAATGTACTGTTTTATTATTACAGAGAAAAATGAAATCATTTTAAAAAATTTAGATTATTTGGATAAAACAGAGTCTATAGGTGGCCATAGACATAACAATTATGATCTTTCTTGGAAAAGATCTTTCCAAGAAAGATCGTTTGTTTTAATACACACGTGTAAAGCTGAATCGTCAGATATAGAGGTAGAAACAATAGAATTCTACCTGTATCTAACAATTAAGCACTAACAGTGGCCGATGTTTGGGTGCCCGATAAAAATTTTCCGTCCAGCCCGATCGACAAGCCAACTGATATCCAAGTCTTCTGCCGATATCGGTCTGCTCATTTACCACCATACATGCACCGAATATTATCTGTGCGTCTATGGCCACCTTAAGGGAAATGGCCTTTCCGTAATTTGGAGCTTTCTGGATAAGGGTTTCAAAATAATGGATCCCATACCTGTAACAAGGAAAAGTAAGCATTATAGTTGATTTAAGACCCAATGCCCATATCACCCAGTCAATATAACTGGTTTCCTACACACGCAGAACTGTAGCTATACTCATGTCAACATATTGCAGGTGGCCAACATGCTGCGGCTGTCCTGTTCAGCTGCATTTCAAGTGCTTGAAGCCCCTCGTCGAAAAATTTTGAAGGGGTACGGCGCACATAGAAACAGTCCCTCTCTCCTCCCCCCTCTGTCGCTTGAGCGTGCACTCCGCCAGACGCTCCAGATCCCTTCAAAATTTTCTTTAAAACAGCGTCGGAGGGAGGTTTTTGGTGCTGCAGGTCTGCTTCCTCTAGTGTTACGCGCCTGGTCCTGTTGTAATGGAGATGTGTGGGTCACTTCAAAGAAATTGGAACTAGAAAAGCTTTCAATATATAATGAGAAAGTGAAAGAAGGAGCATGACATCCTCTCTGGCATGAAAATCAAATGAAAAGTCAATCTTTAGAAGGAAACTCGCTTTGACATCCTCTATACAAGCAGTAATCCAATATACACCATATATGTGAGACAGTTTATAACAAAATGCTGTTGTCATATGATAAAGACATCATCAATAGGGGCATTTGGAGAGACATGTTGCAAATAAATCTGATAAAGGACAAATGTGTATCAATTGGGACAGCCAAATGGAACTCATGCTGATTCTGTCAAACCAAGAAGAGCCACTATGTACCTTGAGTTGTCTGTCTTGCCCCCCTACCTCCATCATTCTCAGGATTTCTTCAAACAAGCTTCCTTATAACACATTACAGAATAAAGGGACAGTGGAGGAACAGAGATTAAAGGGATACTGTCACGGGGGGGGGGGGGGATTCAAAACGCTAGTGGTGCTGCTCCAGAAGAATTCTGCACGGAAACCATTTCTCAAAAGAGCAAACAGATTTTTTTTTATATTTAATTTTGAAACCTGAAATGGGGCTAGACATATTGTCAGTTTCCCAGCTACCCCCAGTCATGTGACTTGTGCTCTGATAAACTTCAGTCACTCTTTACTGCTGTTCTGCAAGTTGGAGTGATATCACTCCACTCCCTTTCCCTCCAGCAGCCTAACAACAGAACAATGGGAAGGTAATCAGATAGCAGCTTCCTAACACAAGATAACAGCTCCCTGGTAGATCTAAGAACAACACTCAATAGTAAAATCCAGGTCCCACTGAGACACATCAGTTACATTGAGTAAATAACAGAATGCTAAAGAAACAAAACCCGAAGCTTATCAGACTAATTGCAACAAACTGAAATATTGGTCCACATACCAATAGCTTATAAAGCACAGGTCTGAAAATATTCTGCTCCTTAATTAGTGCCAATTCCCTGCCATGCTTAGCATGGATCATAGGAGAATTAGATTGTGGATTAATTAAACAAACATATGCAAACTGGGATTAAAACCTGCCAGACTGGATGCCTGCATGATATACAGTATACTGAACACTGACCTGCTTCAGTCACAATACACTACTCAAAAGAGCCAGTCTTGTTTCTCAATCTAAATTCTCACACAAAATGGAAAGCATACAGTAGCCTTAAACATAGTATATAAACAAAACCACACATTACAAACTGGACTAGCATTACTCTGAATGGTGTTCAGAGGGGACAGATCTTCTCTAACCTTGCTGGCAGTCATACATATGCAGCAGACCTGGAACTGGGAGGGTGAGCGCATGCGAGAGTTAATGGTGAGATGCAGTTTGAATGGAAAAGTTTCAGGCATTAATTATTAAAGCCAAAAACCCAAAGTGGATAGGAAAAGGGGAAGATACGCAGAATATAAAAAAAGACAATTAAAAGTGGTTCACCCTTAAGTTAAATTATTATGTTATAGAATGGCTAATTCTAAGCAACTTTTCAATTGGTCTTTATTATTTTTTATTTATAGTTTATGAATTATTTTCCTTCTTCTTCTGACATCTTTCAAATGGGGGGGGGTCACTGACCCCATCTAAAAAAACAAATGCTCTGTCAAGCTACAAATGTATTGTTATTTCTACCGTTTATTACTCATTTCAGGCCTCTCCTATTCATATTTCAGTCTCTTATTCAAATCAATGCATGGTTGCTAGGGTAGTTTGGACCCTAGCAACCAGATTGCTGAAATTGCAAACTGGAGAGCTGCTGAATAAAAATCTGAATAACTCAAAAACCACAAATAATAAATAAATGAAACCAATTGTAAATGTCTTAGAAAAGCACTCTCTACATTATACTAAAAGCTAATTTAACGGTGAACTACCCCTTTAATTTAAACCCATTGCTCTATAGATATCTATATCTATAAAATCTATAGATTCCTTTGCAATTAGTATCCCCTTGAACTGTTGCTGCCTGGTCGGAATTGTATTTTTAGGTTTCTGGTTTCACCTACTGCAATATTTGCTCAGTACAGGTATGGGATCGGTTATCTGGAAACCCGTTATAAAAACTCCAAATTACGGAATGAATGTCTCCCATTCTTCCTCGCTATAATAATAAAACAGTGCCTTGTACTTGATCTAAACCAAGTTGTAATTACTCCTTATTGGAAGCAGAGGCAACCTACTGGGTTTATTTAATGTTTACATGGTTTTTAGACCTAAGGTATGAAGATCAAAATAATGAAAAGATATGTTATCCAGAAAACCTCAGGTCCTGAGCATTCTGGATAACAGGTCCCATACCATACAAAAATAAAGCAATGCAATACATACATCTAATGACCGTTCGTTTAAAGGAGAAGGAAAGGCATCGTACACTTGGGGGTGCCAAATGTTGGGCACCCACAGGCGATTGTATTGACTTACCTGAAATCCCAGGCCGGTGCTCCTATCAGCAGAAAACTGCACCGGCCCGGGGTTATACCAGTGAGCACCAAAGAGCGATCCTCATCTGTCTTCTTCTTTCTTTAAATTTCCCATGGGAAACGCATGCGCAGTAGAACAAAATAGCAGACTTTTTAAGTTTAAGTTCGGCTTTTAGTTCTACTGTGCATGCGCAGCCACGCGAAGAAGGAGGAAGACGGAAGAAGATCTCTCCGTGGTATAACCCCGGGCCAGGGCAGTTTTCTGCTGAAAGGAGCAATGGACCGGGGTTTCAGGTAAGTCAATACAAACACTTGGGGGTGCCTAACATTTGGCACACCCAAGTGTACGATGCCTTTCCTTCTCCTTCAAAGGAAACCGCTTCAAAATGCAGAATGACTACTTATTATAGGGCTGAGAGATTTATGTGACAATTGCACTAAACCACACTCCATGAAATTGCATACCACAAGTCTACAGCTGTGTCTCCAGGCATGCTTACTATCTAGATCTGACTGATGGCACATTCCACTACTGATTTAAGTTAAGAAGGGGAGACATTCTTTCTGCACATAGGACCATGGGGCCACTTTTTAGGCAACTTTTGCAAATACAAGGAATACTGGAACGGATGATACATTTTATAAAGGTATCTGTGCGCTCATGTTTCAGGACTGACTTTGCTGGAGGCAGAAATACTCTAGAAATGACATTTACTTCCTGGTATATCTTGCATTAATTCACAAAGCAATAGGTTAATAACAATCTGTGTACAAATTATGATTACTGGTGATGCAGCCTTTGTATCCCATTAACCCAATACAGTAGCATGCCACAGACAAAAGAATAAAAAGACATTTTCCTTTGTGACAAGTCTATACTTGCAAGAAGCAAGCCACATATCATCACCGTTAAAATATTTTAAATCCTATTTTTTTCCCCTGAACTAATGTTATGAGTAGTACTGTACTATTATTTTGAACCCTGTACATACTAAATGCCAATAAAAATATAACTTAGAATGTAAAAGTAAACACCAATCAGCTCCTGAGAGGTGAACATTTCATAGCAGCAGGTAGAATGGAGCTACAGCAACTTCTAATATGATTAGTATTTTAAGTAGGGCAGACGTTATCCCTTATACAGTAATACATGAGTGGTAGAGTTCCTTGTACAGGTATGGGACGTTTTACCTAGAATGCTTGGGACATGGGGTTTTCCAGATAATGGATCTTTCCATAATTTGGATCTTCATACCCCAAGTCTACTAGAAAATCATGTAGACATTAAATAAATCCAAAAGGCCGGTTTTTCTTCTAATACGGATTAATGATATCTTAGTTGGGATAAAGTACAATGTACCATTTTTTTATCATGAAATCATTTTTAAAAAATTGCATTATTTGGATAAAACTGAGTCTATGGGAGACAACCTTTCCGTAATTTGGAGCTTTCTGGATAACGGGTTTCCAGATAATGGATCCTGTACCTGTATAACTCCGTATTTAGTCTTGTGCCTTTATATGTTCACAGAACTGCTCAGTGACTTCTCATATCCTTATAATTTACAGTAGGGGGTACATTACATAGTTAGTTAATTGGGTTGAAAAAGACAAAGTCCATCAAGTTCAACCCCTCCAAATGAAAACCCAGCATTCATACACACACCCCTCCCTACTTTTACATAAATTATATATACCCAATACAACTATAGAGCTTAGTATCACAATAGCCTTTGATATTATGTCTGTCCAAAAAAATCATCCAAGCCATTCTTAAAGGCATTAACTGAATCAGCCATCACAACATCACCCGGCAGTGCATTCCACAACCTCACTGTCCTGAACGTGAAGAACCCCCTTGTAAAGTGTAATCATGTCCCCTGGCAATCGCCTTTTTTCCAGAGAAAACAACCCCAACCTTGACACCCTCATAATTTAAGTCTTCCATCCCTCTAACCCAGGGGTCAGCAACCTTTACTATCAAAAGAGCCATTTTGCCCCCTCTTCCACTAAAGAAAAATAGTCTGGAGCTGCAAAACATAACACAGATTATAAACTTTTAAAAGTTTTAAACTTTTTTAAATGTTACAACATCAGAATACACCAAACAAAAGTGCAGTATGCATGTGTAGGCCTACTCGGTCTTGCCTGTCACTCCTGGGACGTCTATACAGTCCTCACACCTGCTGGCAGCTTCCTGAGTGTGCGACTGCAGTAAGCTAACCGTTAACTTACCCCGGTCACACACTCAACAGCCGCCAGCAGGTGCGAGGGCAGTAAAAACCACAAGACCGAGCCGCAGCAAGCAGGATAAAGAGCCGCATGAGGCTCCCGAGCCTCAGGTTGCCTACCCCTGCTCTAACCAATTTAGTTTCATGTCTCTGCACTCTCTCCAGCTCATTTATATCCCTTTTAAGGACTGGATACTTCTAATATCCTTATAATTTACAGTAAGGGTACAGTATCCCTTATAACACGAGTGATAGAGTTCCTTGTTTGACTCCATTTTCAGCCATGTGCCTTTATATGGTCACAGAACTCTTCAGTGATTTCTAATATCCTAATAATTTACAGTAGGGGGGTACATTATCCCTTATAATACATGAGTATTACTCAGAGTTCCCTGTTTAACTCAGCCAGCAGCCTTGTGCCTTTATATGGTCACATAACTCCTCATAACTACTATATCCGTATAATTTACAGTAGGGGGTACATTATCCCTTATAATACATGAGTGAACTCAGAGTTCCCTGTGAACCTCCTCCTGCACCCAACAAATTACAAAATGATTTTAATGGAGCAGGCTTGTTTCGTTTGCAAACACACAGTGCGTTGTTGACACTAGTACACACACAAGGCACAAGGTTAAAAGCAGCAGACACATCAGGTGTCATGGTATGAACAAAATTAATTAATATGAAAGCATCAAACAAGACAGGGCACGCATTATAGAAAGATGACCTGAACATACAGCATAGAAACCACAACAACAATACAAAATATTGCTAACCCCAAAACATAGGCAACATTTAGGAGGAAACCAGAAAACAGCCTCCTAAAACTTCATCTGCCACGTTCTGCTCAGTTTCGCTGACACTGGCAATGAGATAATATGTTCCAAAATTGAACATAAATGTACCAGGGCCTGAGTTTTATTTCTTCAGGGAAAGGATAGCACAATACAGAAAGAAAATAATGGATTCACAATTAAATATCCCTTTCTCTTCTGTACGGCCAGGGAGGTCATTTTATACCAGAGAGAAACTGATCACTGAATTTCAGAATTTAACTTTTTTGGCCAGGGCATTCTTCTACCTTTTGTATCAGTTATTGTTGCTTTGTATATAATATATATATCCTTTGATTATACAATGCTGCAGAATATGTTGGTGCTTTATAAATAAATACATGTTAATAATGATAACTCCTCTGTGACTTTAAATATTCTTTTTTTTCTTCAAAGAAGGGGTGTACACTCCCTCCAATAACATCTCACTACTCCTGGCATTCCAACACCTATGGAGCAACATGTTAAAGAAGTGACAAAGTATCAACACAATACGCAAAAACATAACACAAGAAACTTTCCGATATTACAAAGACATGGTAGACATGAATGCAATACTCCGAAGTAAACCCTTTACCCCCCCCCCAAAAAAAAAACCCATAACCCTTAAATTAGCAGAACTGCCTTTTTGGCAGACACTAGCAAGAAACTACATTGTAACATAAAGTGTAATAAGTTCCAACTGAAAATAAAAACATATCTACTACAATGTAATTGCAGGTAAAGTTGTTGTACCGTGTGGGCCAGTAAAAATGTTACAGGGCAACCCTTTTGAAATAAAAAATAACAAAGGGGTATAAAGGTGATACCTATATTGGCTAACTAATATAATCATAGCAAGCTTGTAGTCAGCTTTAAAAAGGAACTAAAATGTTCTGAAAGCTTGCTATGATTATCTTAGTTAGCAAATAAAGGTATCACCTTTATACAACTTTGTCATTTTTTATTTCAAAAGGGTTGCCCTGTAAAATTACTACAATGTAACAACACAGCAATAAAATATATGCAATAAAACTACTGACTGACAATAAAGGACTCCCTTTAGAACTCTTAAGGTAAGGCCACACGAGGAGATTCGGGGAGATTTTGTCGCCTGGCGACTAAACGCCTCGTCTTTTGCGCGACTATCTCCCTGAACTGTCTCTGCGTTTTTCCCCATAGGCTACAGCGCAAAGTCGCCTGCGCTAATGCACACGCGGCGATGCGTTTTCAATAGTCGCCCAAGGTTGCCTCACTGACTGACTCACTGAGGCAACTTTGAGGCAAAAGACGAGGCGTTTAGTCGCCAGGCAACAAAATCTCCCCGAATCTCCTTGTGTGGCCTTACCCTGAAGTTGGGTGATATTGGTTGGATCCAATAGTATGATTGGATAACAATGCCGGGAATGCAGGCTGCCAATAGCTGATGCATGAGGTGCTTGTCCCAATGAAATTTTTAAACCTATCAGATTAATATCTGGCCAATTATCGGGCAGCTATCAGTCGGGAAGGCTAGTAGGAGGACCCCTTAGTCTGAAAAGGCTGACTCAGCTGCTTAAATCTGTCTTTGTATAACCAGTTGTACTTACTGTGTAAGTTTTCATATATTTTGTTTAAATGGGTTGTTCACCTTCAAACACCTTTTTCAGTTCAGTTGGTTTCAGACCAGAAATAAAGACTTTTTCCAATTAGTTGAAATTTTCTATTTGTGATCGTTTTTCTAATATTGAAGTGCACATTTTCATTTTTTACCTTGTAATGCAGCTCTCGGAGGGGGGGGGGGTCGACGACTCTTTGACTGTTCTAAATTGATACATTTTGTTGATACATTTGTTATCTGTGTTCCTGCTGAGCAGAATCCATGAGTTTCATAAAAGGCAGCTGTTAGAATTGATACAATAGTTGCTAATATTCCACAGATACTGTTGAGGAATGTATCAACTAATTGTATCGACTAAATGTAGCAAATTGTAACAGTTCAGAATGCTCCTGGCTCACTGAGCTGTCAGACAAACACTAGGGACAGGAACATATGGTAAAAAAATAAAAGATGGAACGCTATTGAAAACAGTTTTTGTTTATGGTGAACAATCTGAAAACAACTCAACTGGAAAAAGTATTTGGAAGGTGAACAACCCCCTTTAAGTGATACACTGTCAGAAAGAGTGATACTGTCTTTCTAAATGCAATAAAAAGAAAGTTTTCATGAACACAAATAAAGACACCAAACAGACATATATATTGCCCTTTTTAACATAATTTGTTGTGCCCAAATATAACCCTTTATAAGTAGACAGGGCACTGTGTAATGCAAGGAAACACAGCAGTAATATAGTCAGGCCACTAATGTTGTGAGGTCAGTGTTAACAGGACAACTCTTCAATACCAACACTTACAGCATTGGTTCAAAACCTGTAGGGGGACATAGCTGAGGCTGGGGAGGAAGAGGGATGCCCAAAAGGTAGCTAGGGAACTACCAGTAGACCTTTA
Source organism: Xenopus laevis (assembly GCF_017654675.1). Taxonomy (NCBI): domain Eukaryota; kingdom Metazoa; phylum Chordata; class Amphibia; order Anura; family Pipidae; genus Xenopus; species Xenopus laevis. The sequence goes on from NC_054388.1 coordinate 35,873,076, forward strand.
GCTGGTGATCAGTAGATCTCAACACAATGTCAATAAACAGCTTGTCTAGATCACCCTCCTGTTTCATGCTTTTCATTCAGATATTTATGTTAAGGTTACATAAGAAATAGTTGTTTGTTAAATATAGCAATATAAATTCTCTTATAAATAAATAAATATAATTATTAAGTAATATTTTCCATGGAACAGAATGCTAAAAATGCTTTTATGGATGTAGATCATTATGGGACAACATCACTAAAAGTATACCTCACTTTAGTAAAGTATGGGCACTTTTGGGCTAGACTAAAGTTGGCCATACACAGGCCGATAAAAGCTGCCGACAGACCGAGACGGCAGCTTATTGGCCCGTGTATGGGGCCCTCAGACGGGCTTTCCCGATCAATATCTGGCCGAAAATCAGGAAAATGTCGATCGGACGGGACTAAAAATCCCATCAGGTCATGGACCGCATCTGTTTGTTGATGCGGTCCCGAGATCCGACCGCCCGTGGATCAGCCTGATAGGTGGTGGGCATATTGGGGAGAGATCTGCTTGTTTGGCGACATCGGCAAACAAGCGGATCTCTCCATGTATAGCCACCTTAAAGGTCAACTAAAGTCTAAAATAAAATAATGTTAGAAATGCTGTATTTTGTATACTAAATATAAACATGAACTTACTGCACAAGAAGCCCAATTAAACAAATGATTTATGCTTTTAAAGTTGGTGCAGGGAGCTGTCATCTTGTAACTTTGTTAAACATTTTTGCAATACCAAGACTACGCACATGCTCAGTGTGGTCTGGGCTTGAGTTGGGAGGTTAAGCTTAGGGATCGTCATAAATGAACAAAACAGCACAAGTCAAATAATATCTGCCAGAAGCCTGTATAGGAAGTCTGATTATTAATCAGAATATACAAACTGCACTGGGTCCGTGGATACAAATCTACACAGTTGTTACAGGGAAACAAACAAAGCTGCTCGAGTTCTGGGACGTAAGGTGGGGGGGGGCTCCCCCCTGTTCTTTGAAAGTATGATTGTTTCCCTGCACAGCAGTTAGGGACCGTCTGAAGTTTCCTAACTGCAGCTATCAGAGCAAGTAAAACGAAGGGTGAATTTCACTACATACAGTCAGGTTTTTTTTTATAAAAACGGTACACATTTTTTAATTAAAGTACATTGGAGATAGGTTTCTTTTTCATTAAAGAAAGTAAAAATGGAATTTTATTTTTTTATATCTTATCTCCTGTAAGTGCCCATACACGGGCCGATAAAAGCTGCCGACAGACCGAGTCGGCAGCTTATTGGTCAGTGTATGGGGCCCTCCGATGACAAAAGTTGGCCAGACTAAAAATCAGATCACAGACCGCATCTGTGCGTTGACGCGGTCCGGAGACCCATACCCATGGCTATGATCCGATCGTTGGGCCCACGATCGGATCAGCACAATAACGCCAACCTCAAGGTGGGCATATCGGGGAGAGAGCGGCATCGCCAAACATGCGGATCTCTCCGTGTATGGCCACCTTTACAGACAGCTAGAAGAGGTCAGTTTTAGGGAAGATTTGGGTTGAATGCTTATATGACGCCCTTGATATTTCTGGAACGATGGCTGATACAGGTGCCTGTAACATTATTATGCGTTAAAGGGGCAAACATAACATAACACACACATGTTGTGGGTTAGTATACACTTGGCAATAGCACACCACACAAGGCATAATAAAATAGGTGCTAAAAAAAAAAAAGAATCTAAATTGGCAGGGGCAAAAAGTACCCACAAGCCCCAACAAAGTAGCACACTATAATGTGCCAAAGTGATTAAGTGTTACAGGCTCAGTAGTAGAGAGAATAATACAGCACAAAAGTGTAAGACAGGGAGCAGAACACGAATCTAACATACAACGTGACACCCTCCTGACTGTGTCAATAAAGCCCAGTACAAGTTCTACAGCCTGGCAGACTCAAGGCTACAATCTACATAACAAGCAAGTTGAAAACGTCACTCAGGAGTCAGCGCACTTACAACACATCCTCAGGGGAGGCGAAACGTGACCTCAAACAGCCACTAGCTCTACTTACCAAGCCAGGGATCGGCCTGACACAGCACAGCCGGGGACAGAACCAAACTGTCACCCCCCTCCAAAACCACTCTCGCCCCCCGTAAAAATGGCAACTGCTGCCGGTGAAGGGAGGAAACAGCAAGTAAGGTAAAAACTGCGCATGCGCGACAGACTAAGGCAGCGCAGTTAATCACGGGACAATAAAGCGTGTTCGCGGAAGATTGAGTGCGCATGCGTATCGTCTAATCTCGAAGACGAGTGTGCGCATGCCCCGTTTGGTAGACCAGGGTTAGGCTGTAGCAATAGTTTCTTTGCCATTAGAACTTGTTGAAGAGACGCGAACCGTATTGGCGAGACGTTTTGCTTCGTATATGTAATCAGTAAATACTAAAGCTATGTAATAAGGATGTAGGTTGTGAACTGCCTCGTATTAAACGTTCGGTTCTTGTGGAGTAAAAGGTACTCTGACATTATGTGAATCTGAGCATAGAGGGCGCTGTTTCATTAGGAATTTAGTAGCCTAGAAACATAGCCTACAGGGTTACTTTCCTATATACAGGTATGGGATCCGTTATCCAGAAGCTCGTTATCCAGGAAGCTCAGAATTACAGGAAGGTTGTCTCCCATTTTATCCTAATAATCCAATTTTTAAAAAAAATTATTTCCTTTTTCTCTGTAATAATGAAACTACTTAATCCCAACTAAGATATAATTAATCCTTATTGGGAGCAAAGCTAGTCTATTGGGTTTACTTAACGTTGAACAGATTTTCTAGTAGACTTAAAGTGGACCTGTCACCTACACATAAAAAGCTGCATAATGAAAGTCCTTTGCAAATTTAATATGAAACCCCAAAATTATTTTTCATTAAAACATCCATACCTGTTATAAAGGTGTTTAAATATCTTAACTGTCAATCAAATATTACCTGCCCCGCCTCTATGCCCGTGGCATAGAGGAGGGGCAGTCAATTACTTTCACTTTCCATTCAGCACTTCCTACATGTCACTGCTCTCCCCACATTCCCCCTTCCCTCCTCAGGCTCTATAATTGTGTAGGGCACTGCACATGGACATCAGGTTCCCCATTCTGGTGCATACACAAAATTTTGGGGTGATACACAATTTCCCTTAATAAACGTGTTCACAAAATGGCTGCTGCCTGCTTGCTGTTATCTTATAATTCCAAGACAGAAGGAAACAAAATTTAAATAATAAATACAATGTAAGTAAAGTTTATTTTGCACATCTAACATGATAGAAAAGAATTTGAAATTATTTCTTAGGGTGACAGGTCCCCTTTAAGGTGTGAAGATCCAAATTATGGAAAGATCCGTTATCCGGAAAACCCCACATCCCATTGTGCATTCAGGATAACAGGTCCCATACCTGTACAAAGATATAGAATTAATTAATAGGACACCAATATATACAGACATGCAGTCTAAATTCCACTATGATTAAAGGAATTACTTTTTTTAAGCATATATATCATTATTTACAATTTTCGAAGCATAAAATACAAACGAGTAATGATTGGTACAATGGATAGTGAATCAATATTCATGGGGGTTGGTACCAGGGTGGCCATCATAAATCATGGGGCTAGTGTACTAAGTTATTTGTCCCTCCCTCTCTCATGAGGACAAGTGTGTAGTACCCACATTTTTGGCCACAGTCCCTTGTATACAATAATTAAAAGATCAGCTAGCAGGTAGGAAGAAGGTTATGCTAGGACGAAAGGTTAAACTTGATGGATGTGTGTTTTTCATCCACAGCTACTATGATACAAATTAACCCATTTTAGAAAAGTAGGAATCCTTGCAGTTTGTCCTAAGTTTAAATCCTAAACACCTTCCTGCTGCGTCACGTTGTTCTACGTTGTCATTGTTTGGGCAAATTACTGTGATTTCTGTACAAGTTGCAGAAGTTTTTACATAAGTTTCTACACAGGTCACGTCATTTTAATGCAAGTTATGGAAGTTCAAGTTTTTGCGCAAGATATTTTAACGTCTTTTGTGAGTTAGGCGTCAACTAATGATGTTTGGATCAGGAAAAACTCAACCTGCACTGACCCTAACCTGCAAAATGTTGCCATTGTAGGACCCATACCCCATATGCACAGATGTGTGGAAAGACAACAAAGGCCCAGGCCTATGGAATCGTAGTTATAAGGGCGGCATGCTGCCCAGCCACATCTTGGTTTTTTTTTTCCATAGCACTAGGGAATGGGTGAGCAGGAATTTGACAGATCTTTAAACTTCCTGCATGCCTATTCTCCAGTGCTCTGGAACCAAGAAGGAAAGATTGTGCATGCACAAGCAAGGGGAGCAGGGCCGCCATCAGGGGGGCCCAGGTGTACCGGACCTAAAGGGGTCCCCGGCTGTGCTGCAGTTTTTGAAATAGCCGGGCCCCCCTTGGCAGCGCCGAAAATTGACGCCTCTTCGAAAGTCCTGAAGCTGCGAAAATACTCGAAGTCGCGGAAAGAGCCGAACTTGAAGTCCCGAAGCCGCAGAAAGACCCAAAGTCACGAAAAGGAGCCAGTCGCGAAAAGACCTGAAGTCGCGAAAAGAGCCAAACTTGAAGTCCTGAAGCCACAAGTTCAATTCTACTGAAGAACAATGTGTGCCTTTTTATTTTTTTAAAGCCCTAGCCAACAATTTATTATTTTAATACTCTACATGCCCCTGCCACCGATGTAAGACACCAACATTTTTTTGACTTATGGGGGGCCGTGACCACCAATGGTTTTTTTAAAAAAACTTTTATGGGGGGCCCTTGCACCACACTTTTATAGGGGGGCCCTGACCATCAATGGCTTTTTATAACTTGTACATGGGGGAGTTTAGCGTTTTAATCTCTAATGTCTGTGTGGTCTTTTAACTGTGGTGTGGGTGGGATTCGGGTAGTGCTTGGGGGCCCTGAACATTTTGTTGTACGGGCCCCGTGATTTCTAATGTTGGCCCTGAAGGGGAGCATCTAGCTAGAGCAGTGCATGTGCATTTTATGTACAATTAATGTATGTTTGTGCCACCCCGCTGGTAGCACTGATAATTAGGGACATAAGTGTTATGAGCAAAGACATGTTGGCAGGGATGTTAAAAGACTATCAGTATTGGATGCTGGAGCCATAAAAACACATTCTCTGAAATGATTAATTTTCTGGTAGACAAGTTTGTAATTTGGGGATACGTCACAAGGACATTACCTGCCTAAATGCATAATGCTAACCTCAGTGCCCAACCTCGCCAATGCTCTTGTGAAGCAATTATAACAGCAAAGAGAGGAGCAACTTAATGTTAATCAACTTGATTTAGCAATCAGATTTGGGAAAGGCAGGTATCCCAATACCTTTGGCAATGTAGTGTATGATACCTCCCAAATATGCTGCTTTTCACAGTGCGGTTCCAATTTTTGCCACCTAGCTATCCCACCATCACAGATCCCAGGGGCGATCCTGACCCCTCCGCCGCCTGAGGCACCTTGCTGTTGCAGCCACCCATCCCCCGCAAACTCACCTTTTTGCGCTGGAGGGGGTCCGGGGGGGGGTCCACGAGGGAGGAGGAGAGGGCAAGGACGCTAGCGCAGAGAGCATAATTGCGCTCTCTGCTCTAGAAGAGCCGGATTTCCGGTTTTCAAACCCTAGCAACCAAGCATTGATTTGAGTAAGAGACTGGAATATGAATAGGAGAGGGCCTGAATAGAAAGATCAGTAATAAAAAGCAGCAATAACAAAAAATATGTAGCCTTACAGAGTGTTTGTTTTTAAGATGGGGGTCAGTGACCCCCCCATTGAAAGCTGAAAAAGAAAATGGCAAAAAATTCACAATAAAAAATAAAGGTAATTTAAAAAGTTGCTTAGAATTGCCCATTCTATAACATACTAAAACTTAACTTATAGGTGAACAACCCCTTTAAATTCTGCTTTTGCCCTGCAGAAACCATTGGCATTAAAATGCCACCTTTTTAGTAGTATACTGGTTGGGGCGGTGACCCAGGGCCGCCATCAGGGGAGCACAAGGGGTACAGCCGTACCAGGCCCAGGGCTAAAGGGGGGCCCAGCTGTGCTCCAAAGTTCCTGCAGCGCCAAAGACCCAAAGCCTCTCCGAAAAGACCAAAGCCGTTTCTGAAAAGAACCGAAGCCCGTCCAAAAGACCCGAAGCCATTCTGAAAAGATCCAAAGCAGTCCGAAAAGACCCAAAGCCACTCCTAAAAGACCCAAAGCCTCGCCGAAAAGACCCGAAGCCACGAAAAGTTCCAAAGTCACAAAATACCTGAAGTTCCCGAAGCTACGAAAAAAGCCGAAGAAGCTAAAAAAGAACTTAAGGTAAGTTCCACTGAACACCAATCTTTTTTTTTTATTGAACCCCTGGCCACCAATTTGGTGGGCGTGGACCAGGGGGCCCATAAAATTTTGCTGTACGGGGCCCAGAGATTTCTGATCCCTGCTGTGACCACAAGAGTTGTGCTACCGAGGGGACCTAGGATGTGTAAAAAGGGGTAGATTAGAGGTGGGCGGATTGACTAGTTATTATACATTTACCAGCAAGTACATTGCTGTATATTTATAACACCAACCATATCTGGTACTTTACTGGCTAGACAAATGAAAAACTGGACAGGTGCTGCCACATGTCACTGTTCACATTATTAAATGGAAAGTGCACTGACTGACACAAAAAGGTGGAAGTCCACCTGTCACCATTTCAGATGCAGCATCCCCCAGTGCTGTTTCCGGGGGCGTAACTACAGAGGAAGCAAACCCAGCGGCTGCAGGGGGGCCCAGGAGGTAAGGGGGCCCCATGAGGCTTAAATAAAGAGCAATTTCAATATGTAATGGTAAAACAGGACAACCTCTTGATATGTTGGGGACCTTAAATATATTTGCTGTGGGTCCAGTAACATCTAGTTATGCCACTGGCTGTTTCCATTGAATGACATTACAAGCACTGCTCCCGTCTGCCTCTTGGTTTCAATGGGAACCAAAACAGGTCAGGTACCATCAGTGGCTTAACTACCGGGGGAGCAGGGGGTGCAATTGGGCCAGGGCCCGCACCCCCTCAGGGCCCCCAGGCAGCTCACGCGCCACTGACTTCTTCAGTGTTTCCGGGCACACGGAAGGGGACGGGGCCCGGCTGCACGTCCCGCGCCAGGGCCCGCCCCCCTCTAGTTACGTTACTGGGTACCATCAAGCCCGGACTGTAGTGCGGGTAGGGTTGCCACCTGGCCGGTATTTTACCGGCTTGGCCGGTAATAATGATGGCTGATCCCAATGTTATTAATAGGGAAAAAAGATAAATACATAGGAAGGCCGGTAATTTTTCCAGAAAAGGTGGCAACCCTATGTGCGGGTCGAGAATTTCTGACCATAACCTGCCCTGTCCCAATCCGCACCTGCTGCTTCCCTCTATTTATAGACCCCGCAATGATGTCTTAAAAGGGGCGGGGCAGGTGGAAGTCTATAAATTCCAGCTCTGGAAGCAGGAACTCCTAAGTCGTGGGCAGGGAGAGCAGGAAAAGTGCAGGAGACGGCAAATGCCAGAGGGGCTGCTATAACTTAGGTGCCATAAAAAGAAACTATTTAGTGGGCTGGTGGGGACTGATTGGGCCTCTGTGTACATGAAATGCCAGGGCCTATTTCCATTCTCAGTCCAGACCTGGGTACCATCATCCATTAGTGCAAGGGGTCACACACAGTTGTAATGCCCTCAACTTATTTAGATAAGGTAAAGACCACCAACATGCCATAAAGTTCGATGTCACAGTTGTCACTTATGCTTCCATGCTTTGTACCGGTAATGCACAAAGCTCGGGACAACGCTCGGTTAATAATGATTAATTATCAGCCAATCACCAGATTTCCAGGCACCTTTGCCCATACGCTACATTGCGTCATCCCCTGCCAAAGTTCACTCGTCTAAGGCCAATTGCATCTTGAGGGAAGCCAATGCCATTCATTCGCTGGACACGCACCCTTTTTGTATGATTGGCTGATCTACTTAGCTGTCAAGCTGCAGGAAAGCCGGTGATACGAGTCAGGCGCGTTGCGCCCCGCCCATTTACTACCCTATAAGGTGTAGAGCGGGTTATTCTTAAAGGGGACGCAGCAGCCCGCCCACTCTTCTTCTCCTGGCTCTTACCGTGAGATCTCCCTCCTCTTCACCATGTCTGACAAACTGTCCTACAAAGTCGGTAAGGAGGGACAATTCTGGGCGGATCGTCTTATTGCAACTTGACGTAGACTAGAGGGTCTGAATGCGGATTGATTCTTATTAGATGAATCAGTGCAGAGGCTGGTTGTAATTGCCCCATGTATGGCCAGAGCATGTGCTGCAGGGTTAGTGATGTCATTCTGCCCACTTATTACATATGCCTCATTGTGTATGGGCAGGGGGCACTTAGATCATCTTGCCCAGCCTCCATGTATAGCACTGATCTGTGAATGACACTCAGTGAGTAGCTATGAATGGGGCAGTTGTCTGATGTTAGTTACCCTTATCATTAGCACAGAGCAGTGGTGAATGGTCTGTGGGGTGGCAGATATTGGGCTCATTTATCAACACTGGGCAAATTTGCTCATGGGCAGTTACCTATAGCAACCAATCAGTGATTAGCTGTTTAAAACCGGCTGTAAGTAGAACAATGAATGCAGCAATTTGACTGGTTAATGTTGCGTATGTACTGTAACTCATTTAATTTTGTCTGTGAATTTCGGCAGCTTTTGCCCCAGAGATGATTTAATAAGATCTTCGTTGCCTATTCATTTTTATTCTACTCAAAGTAAACATTGAATAAACCTCATTTGTGGCCTCTGAATTCATGTGGTTTCACTTGAATAATATAATTGTTCTGCACACTTCCATGTGCTTTATATAACCGTCCCCTGTACTTGTGCCTAGCACACTCTATGCCCTGGGGCCACATCTACTAATCTGAACATGGCAGTGCTTTTGCACAGATCAGCAAACTCAGGACTGCTGGGATTTGTAGTTCAGCGTGGGGAGTGTCGTGCTGTTGTGGAGTGGTTGGGGGAACTACAAGTTCCAGCTGTCATTGCAACATGGCTGCTTCCGTAACCTGCCACATGTTGTAACAGGAGATTTGAAGGGTTTCATGAGCAGAGGGAAGATAATGCAGCACGTTAGATATGTTCTGAAAAGAAGTACTTAGATCTGCGTTTTTGGACTTTTTTTTGGAAGTGCAGCATTAATCTTGGTTCAGTTTAACAGCTGTCATTATACATTTGTGGTGTGTACAGACTATTTTGCTATAATAACATTGTGTAAAATGTGGCACAACCTAAAATCAGGGGATGTATAATCGAGGTTTCGCTGTACATCCTGAATTATTTTTCTGCATGTGGTTTTAGTGGGAGGAGCTTAAAAAATGGCTGCTATCCAGCAGTTTTCACTATATGTAGAGTCATGGTGAGGAATTTTACAACTTGCTCTTTTATAAGACATAACTGTTTACGGTAATATTTAAATATTTGCAAACTCCACATAATAAAGAGGTTCAGTAGTGCTGTGTCAAAGATGAACATAAAAGTTATGGCAGAATATGATTTTTAGATACAAAATTTGCTCCAGGTCTGATGGCCTAGGGCCAAGGCCTTGTGTTTAATCTGCTACAAGTAGGTTAAGGGTAAGGTCATACTGGGCATTTGGGCGTTTTCATTTTAGCCAGCGCAGAGGGAGGGAAGGCGTTTGGGGGGATTGGTTGCCGCAAAGACAAGGCAATTAGTCGCCAGTCGACTAAATCTCCCCAAAACACCCAGTGTGACCTCACCCTTATGTCACCAAAAGATTTGTAGCTGCTAACACTGAAATATCAAATTCTGCCACCCATTGAGCTGGAAGTTGAAGTCACAATGGTTTCATTTTTGACACTGATCAAGATTAGTGACTAGAGCGTACAATCCAAGGAATTTATTTGTGATCTCCATAACTCAATTTCTTCTCCACTCTTGGACATATGGAGAAGATTTCTGGTTACAAAAGGGGTATGGCATCTCCTGCTTTGTATATTTGAGTTTTTTTATGCATGAAGTAGGTTCTTCTCTTCCAGGTCCTGTTGTTCAGGTGTGTGTGAGTTATGTATCTTAGATAAACAACATAAGGCTGGGATGTTTGGTGTAGTTTAGTCCATGGAAAATTAACTTGAGCAGTGAGTTCTGTCTACAGTTGCAACCATTGTAGCTGAGGTTGGGAAAAGACACAAAGTAATGAAGATCAACCCTTATCTCTTTAGATTGTAACTAGGGGTGAACATCAGTAATCTTTGTATTTCTCTTGTTAAAATGTATCCAACCCTTTCTTGAAAATATCTATACTGTATTGGCTATTCTTATCAGTACACAGTGTGCGCCTAGTCTTTAGACTGAGGCCCATAAGTAATGCCACATGCAATGTCATTGCTTTTGTGTAAGCCTGCTCTGGGCCATGGCAAATGAGGCTTTTTATCATGCTCGGGCCTGGATTTGCAGCAAAGACACAAAGGCCCGGCCTAAGCTGGTATAAATTAAGGGGAAGCAATCTTAAAAATTAAGGAAGACTAACTGGAACATTGCTTAGAATAAGACCATTGATAACATATTAAAAAGATTACATTTCCGTTCATGTACATTGTATTTATATGGTCACAAAACTCCTCAATGACTTCTAATATCCTTATAATTTACAGTAGGGGGCACATTATCCCTTATAGTACATGAGTGATACTCCGAGTTCCCTGTATAACTCAGCCTGTAGCCTTGTGCCTTTTATATGGTCACATAACTCCTCAGTGACTTCTAATATCCTTATAATTTACAGTAAGGGGTACATTATCCCTTATAATACATGAGTGATATCCGAGTTCCCTGTATAACTCAGCCTGCAGCTTTGTGCCTGCCTTTTATACGGTCACAGAACTCTTTAGTGACTCCTAATATCCTTATCATTTATAATAGGTGGAGAATTCTCTTATAATATACATAAACCATAAATATTCTGTAAAATATAAGTTTATAAATAGTACGGGTTGAGGAGTCCTGTGCGGGACTGTTTTTTTACAGACCCGCACTTCTGCTATCTGACCTGAATCCATGCAATCAGTTTGCCTCTGGCATCTCTCCCTACCAAACCTACCTAAAGAAGTCCCTTCTTGAACTCTCCCACTAAATGTCTGTAAGCTGGAAGTGACATCAGTATTTTAGATAGGACAGACTTGGGACCCGAAGTGGTGTCTCAAGTTTGTAAAGCTGGCATTTTGTAGCCCCTCACTAGAAACCAATCCCTCAATCCATATGATCACTCTCTGAACTACCGTTATGTCTGAGCCAGCACAACTGTCCTATTAGTACTCCCCTAAAAACATGCTTGGGGTGACAGGAGTCTGCATGGAGTAGAGTTCCATGTACACTCTTTATGATAAATTGTTGTTTTTACACTTGGGAGCTTTTTTTTTTTTTTTTTTTTTATATAAATTCTTTAGGTTTTAAAGCTCCCAGATGGGGACCTGCGAGTTCACCACAGGCTACTAGACCTGCTGCGAGACTCTACTTTTGGAGATGCGTATATAAATAATGTGCAATCCAAAGGAGTCAAACTATAGCCCAGCCTATAGACTTATCAATGTTGCTGCTGCCATGGGAATTCAAAATGCGAGAAATACCTTTAATGGGAGTCTTGCTTTTAATCCAACAAAGCATTTAACATGCATTTTCACAGATTCCCAGAAGTAATGCCTATGTCTGGTTATTTTACAAGCTCCCGGGTTATTCTCTAGGAGCAAAAATAGTACAGATCAAGTTCCTTTTAGTGACCCCTTTTTAAAATTAACTCATGCTTTTGGACTTGGCTGCTTCACATACAAATGTATTTTTAAAGCTTGTTTCAAATGTTTACTGTATATTTGTGCATAAAATATACTGTTTTCATTTCAGCTTGAAGCAGCATTGTTCTTATTTCATGTACAATTTTCTTTTGGACATTGCTAATAATGATCTTGGTGCTTGGAGGCATTGTGCTGTCCGCTCACATTATACCTTCTGTGAAATGAAGGCAACTGACCTGGCGCAACGAGCTAGCAACCGTATTGGGAGAGATCAGTAAGCCTGGTTTATAAGGCATATTTCTCTTACAAGGGCTGCTTGTTGTATACAAGATTTTGCTTCTGGGGCTCACAATTTGCTAAAGTTACATACCCCCCTCCCCCATTACATCTCTGTTCTGTGCCCACAATAAGGTGTATTCTAAGGGAGTAGTTACCTTATTTTTAAATGTATAGAGAAGGAATTCTCTGTGACTGACTCATACTGTACCAAGGGAAACAATATGGCAACGGACAGGTAAATGTATAATTGCAAAATAGTTTAATGATTTTATGGATCTTTAATAGAATTTAATATCTCCCATCAGCTGACATCAGCCTGGCCGACTGGGGCAGGAAGGCCATAGAAATTGCTGAGAATGAAATGCCTGGACTGATGAAGATGAGGGAGATGTACTCGGAATCCAAGCCTTTGAAAGGAGCCAGGATTGCGGGGTGTCTGCATATGACCCTCCAGACTGCTGTTCTTATCGAGACCCTGACTGCAATAGGAGCTGAGGTACAGTCTGCATGTCATACTGAAGTGACCTAGACGGTAGCGGCCAATGGCTGCCCATTTGTTGCAGTGATCATTTAAATAGTGTAAGGCTGACCGACGGAGCACTGCACCTGTGATTCTTTATTCATTGTATCTATGTGCCAGTTGAGCTGATCCGTGACTTTCTTGCAAGTATTTTCTAAGGAGAGTCATGTAATCTAGCTCATTGAGTAATGCCAAACTGACTGACTTGGCAATGTTTCATCTACAAGGTGGGCAGTAGGGAATATACTATACGCTGGCTGATCAATTTTTCTTTTATTGGGCTTGTATACATTCTACAGTTTAGAGATTGACCACTTCGTAAAAGCTAATTGGGAGGTTCCATGCTGATTTTATCACTTTTATACTGGTGAGGAAGAAATAACATCTCTTTAACTTGTTTTCATCATCTGTAGGTGCAATGGTCCAGCTGCAACATCTTCTCTACACAGGATCATGCTGCTGCAGCCATTGCTAAGACTGGAGTCCCAGGTGGGTGTCTTGTGGAGAAATTATGTTGCCTGTAATGTGGAATTAATCGAATCTCCGTAGGGGTAGTGCATTGGGTTATAAGGGAAAACTTGGGATTCTATTGTCCCTTTGTGCAAGTCTTCTTGCTTTTTCTGTGGCTCCAAAATCAGCTTTGGCTGCAAACCTACCGGAACTGGACTTGATCAGTAGAATTGTAATTACATTATTATATTCTGCTGCTGATAATCTGCAGTTATAGGAATAGTGGTGGATAGCATGATTGCCATGTCTCTGTGGCTTTATTTAGTGCTGCCTGTTTAAGCGACGTTGTTTATTTTTGCCATATAAAGAGAACGGTTTATCTACTTTACCCCTTGCTTAACAGGACCCTATAGTTTAACACTGAAGTGGGAGTGAGGCTATTTAGTAGTCTGTTGCAGAAGTCTATGGGAGTAGGATAAAAGCATGGGTGAGTGTTTAATAGCTGAATGAGAAAGGGGTGGATCTTGGCAGGAGTCTGATAACCCCAAGACGGAGAAGAACCCATAAGAAAGGAACAAGGATGGACCGCAGAAATAGATGGGGCCAGTGCTGCCTTATGTTAGTGTTGCAAAGTCAGCAGCCTTTTGCTGTTACTGAAAATCTGCTGTGCCTATGGTTCTGGTAGTTGTTTTTTTTTTTTTTTTTTATAAATAAGAGGGATCCTGTGCCTGTATATATGATGCACCTTATTCAGGAGTAAATGCAGATGGGAGTCATTTTGTTAGTATGTAGTAACTTACAGTATACAATGCATAGAAATATTTTTTTATTTAACAAAACTCCCAGTCAATGTTTTAATCCACAGTGTACGCCTGGAAGGGTGAGACAGATGAGGAGTACATTTGGTGTATTGAGCAGACCATATACTTCAAAGATGGCAAACCTCTCAACATGATCCTGGATGATGGTGGAGACCTGACCAATCTGGTTCACACCAAGTATCCCCAACTACTAAAAGGTCAGCACCTAGTATCCTGTGAAACCATTTCTACAGATGCTCTAAAAGCATAAATTCATGGCATTATAGAGATTACATTTTTTTCCCTTAAAGAACAATAACACCAAAAAATGAGTGTTTTAAAGTAATGAAAATGTAAAGGACTATTGCCCTGCTTTGTACAACTGCTGTATTTTCTTCAAAAACTCTCCTACAGTTTATATACTGTAAAAAGCTGCTGTTTAGCCACGAGAGCAGCCATTCAACACTGAAAAAGGAGAAAAGGCACAGGTTACACTGCAGATAACAGATAAATTCTGAAGAATCCCATTGTATACTACAGAGCTTATGTTATCTGCTGTGTAATCTGTGCTTGAAGGCTGCCCCCATGGCTACACAGCAGCTTGTTTATTATAAACTGTAGTTGTGTTTCTGAAGCAAACACACCAGTTTTACCAGTGCAGGGCAACAGTACATTATATTGTCATTCCATTAAAACACTTTAATTTTTGGTGTTACTGTTCCTTTCAGGCAATGGGGCATAATGTTGACAGGGGTCTTCTGGATAAGTCTGCTTGGGTGAAGCACCCAGTCATGGCTGTTTAGTTTTTCCTGGCTGAAAACCATAGAGATGTGCTGGTTCCACTGAACAGAATGACTGATTAAAGGGGAAGTTAAAGGGCAAAGTTAAAGCTTAAAGGGGAGATTCACCTTAGGAACATAGTCTAAATTTGAATAGCCCCAGTCAGAAGAAACTGTTTTGTAATTTATCTTTGTCTGTATCTTAAAAGGATAGTTTTGAAGCTATAGACCATATAAGCTGTGGAACGCTGCTGCTAAAGGCCTTTCTCTCTCTTCTGCTCTGTGCTGCCTTTCTGGCTGGGATTGCCGACCCTGGACGTTCATTCTGTCCATACAGGAAGCTGACACTGATCTGGTTACTGCTCATGCCTCCCCTCTCCTGCTTCATGTGCATTTTACTGATCCTATTGGCTAAATCTTGCCAATCACATCAACGCTATGCAAATGAAACAGGAGAACGAAGGCGTGCATGCACAGAGCCAGTTCAGTGGGATTTTTTTTTTTTTGGCTGCCTGGAAAGTCCCTGGCTGGGAAATCCTCTACAGAGAGCTGAGAGCACAGAAGAGAGCTTTAACAGGGCTGATCCATGGCTTATCAGGTCTGTAGCTTCAAATTGAACACTAAATAATGATGATTTGCAAAATTCAAATGTAGAATATGATGTAAGGCGAACACCCCCTTTAATAACACCACAGGTGCCATAGGCTTTACATTCCTTTTTTTCCTGGTGAAGCAAGTTTAATTTGCCTTTGAATTTTAAAACCTTCCACAAGAGTGCAGCACTGGACCATCTGCTGTATGTGCAGTATCTAATGTCTGTTATTGTCTCCCATGCAGGCATTAAAGGAATCTCTGAAGAGACCACCACTGGTGTTCACAACCTCTACAAAATGAAGTCCAGCGGGACGCTGCAGGTGCCAGCCATTAATGTGAACGACTCTGTTACCAAGGTAATTTCCTGGGGGAAAGAGGAATAATGTAAGAGTTTACTTTAAAGGAATTGTTCAGTGTAAAAGTAAAAACTGGGTAAATACATAGGCTGTGCAAAATAAATAATGTTTCTCATAAAGTTGGGTAGAACATGTAATGTATAAAGCCTGAAGTGACTGGATGTCTAACATAATAGCCATAACACTACTTCCTGCTTTGCAGCTCTCTTGGTTTCCACTGATTGGTTACCAGGCAGTAGCTTGAGGGGGAGTGACTTGGGTCATAACTGTTTGCTTTTGAATCTGAGCTGAATGCTGAAGATCAACTGCAAACTCACTGAATTATGTCCCATGTGGCCCCCCTTCAAGTTGCTGACTAACTCAGAGTTAGAGAGCTGAAAAACAGGAAGTAGTGTTCTGGCTATTATGTTAGACACCCAGTCACTCCAGCCATTATAGAATACATTTTTGGCTAACTATATAAGAAATATTTTTTATTTTGCACAGCCGATCTATTTACCCAGTTTTTATTTGAACTGTTCCTTTAAGCCAATCCCAGCCTCCACCTGATATACTCCTTTCTCTTACTTAGAGCAAGTTTGATAACCTGTATGGATGCAGAGAATCTCTAATTGATGGCATTAAGCGAGCCACTGATGTTATGATCGCTGGCAAGGTAGCCGTTGTAGCCGGATATGGTGATGTTGGTAAAGGATGTGCACAAGCGCTTAGAGCCTTTGGAGCCCGTGTCCTCATCACTGAAATTGATCCAATCAACGCACTTCAGGCTGCTATGGAAGGTGAGCTTATTCTACTGAAATGTACAGGTCTCAAATGCAGGACAAAGGGCCAGTATTAGCTAGATGGAGTTTGTCTTTACTCCAAATCCACACAAAATATGCCAATTATCTGCCCACTAACCTAAACCCTGCTACCACCAACCTTCTCAAAACCAGGTTTTTTTTTTCCCCCCCCAGACACCACTGCAAAATCAAGTCATCGTACCTGTTTTAAGGAAGGGAAAGGTTAGAATAATGATTAGTTACATAGACAAAGAGATGTGGGTGGCACCTATTCAATATATTCCCATACAGGATGAGCAATCTATAATGGTTACTTGGATGCCATAAATATTACACTTACCCGAGTTCAAATAAATAAGATCGAAAAATCCCTGTCCTCCGATTATTATGTATCCTGCTGGAATAGATAAAACGCTATTGATTTGCTTACTATAAGGCCAAAGTCCTTTCCATAAAATGTTGCTGCACCTGTGAAATGGGTTCCACAGAACATGGCAGTGAGACAGACAAGGGCGTAGAGAAAAGGAAAGCTTTCTTTAGATCTCTGTACTTCTATGCATTAGGTAAGTGAAATGTAAATTGAGACTGCATTGTTGGTCCCTGGAATTAAATAAAGCCATAAGAAAAAGTTTGGGAACCCCTCTCCGCCTGCATAATAATTTACTCCACTTTCATCAAAAAATATAATCATGGTATGTCTTTCATTTCTAAGGAACATCTGAGTACTGGGGTGTTTTCTGAACAAAGATTTTTAATGAAGCAGTATTGAGTTGTTTGGAATTAAATCAAATGTGAAAACTTGGTTGTGCAAAAATGTGGGTACCCTTGTAATTTTGCTAATCTGAATGCATGTAACTGCTCAATACTGATTACTGGCAACGCCAAATTGGTTGGATTAGCACGTTAAGCCTTGAAGTTCATAGGCAGGTGTGTCCAATCATGAGAAAAGGTATTTAAGGAGACCAATTGCAAGTTGTGCTTCTGTTTGACTCTCCTCTGAAGAGTGACAGCATGGGATCCTCAAAGCAACTCTCAAAAGATCTGAAAACAAAGATTGTTCAGTATCATGGTTTAGGGGAAGGCTACAAAAAGCTATCTCAGAGGTTTAAACTGTCAGTTTCAACTGTAAGGAATGTAATCGGGAAATGGAAGGCCACAGGCAGAGTTGCTGTAAAACCCAGGTCTGGCAGGCCAAGAAAAATAAAGGAGCAGCATATGCGGAGGATTGTCTGGTTACAGACAACTCAAAGATCACCTCCAAAGACCTGCAAAAACATTTTGCTGCAGATGGTGTATCTGTACATCGTTCTACAATTCAGCGCAATTTGCACAAAGAATGTTTGTATGGCAGGGTGATGAGAAAGAAGCCCTTTCTGCACTCACGCCACAAACAGAGTCCAGTAATTTTGGAACAAAGTGCTTTGCACTGATGAGAAAAAATGTATTTATTTGGTTATAACAAAAAGTGATTTGCATGGTGGAAGAAGAACACTGCATTCCAAGAAAAACACCTGATACCTACTGTCCAATTTGGTGGGAGGTTCCATCATGCTGTGTGGCTAGTTCAGGGACTGGGGCCCTTGTTAAAGTCGAGGGTCAGATGAATTGAACCCAATATCAACATTCTTCAGTATAATGTTCAAGTTACAATGACCCTAAACACACTTTGAAATCTACACATTTATGCAGAGGGAGAAGTACAATATTCTGGAATGGCCGCCACAGTCCCCGACTTGAATATCATGGAAAATCTATGGGATGATTTGAAGCAGGCTGTCCATGCTCGACAGCCATCAAATTTAACTGAACTGGAGAGATTTTGTATGGACGAATGGTCAAAAATACCACCATCCCAAATCTAGACACTCATCAAAGGTTATAGGAGGCGTCTAGAGGCTGTTACATTTGCAAAAGGAGGCTCAACTAAGTATTGATGTAATATCTCTGTTGGGGTGCCCAAATTTATGCACCTGTCTAATTTTGTTATGATGCATATTTTCTATTAATCCAATAAACTTTGTCACTGCTGAAATACTACTGTTTCCATAAGGCATGTTCTATATTAAAAGAAAGTTGCTACTTTGAAAGCTCAGCCAATGATAAACAAAACGCCAAAGAATTAAGAGGGGTTCCCAAACTTTTTCATATGACTGTATATCTTCCCTCATCCATGACATTCATTTCAGATTGTGGGCACTAGGTGGTGCTACAGAGAAGTATCTCATGATTCCTCTAATCTTCTGTAAGATGAAACATGTGCCATGTATCTATTCATGGTACATTCAATGTATGCATGCTTTTTACTGGTCAACCTGTAGTTTCCAATGTTCCTTCATTGTCCAGTCATTGCACATGAAAAATTGTATCTGCTCTGTAACTTAGTTAGTTGTTGGCTCATCTGAGACACTGTCCCATCATACAACAGTGACAGCCATTTAGTACTCTATCTGCCTGCCCTGCACCTACATAGAGATGTAGATACCTCCTTACTGCATCATGTTAACATCTGATTGGGTGTCTGACCCTTGCCTAACCTTGTGTGATTGGCCACTCTGTTAGAATAGATTGGAGTGTTGCTGAATACTAAAATTCTTAATGTTTGTCAAACTGTACTTTCTGATCTCTTTACCCCCAGGATATGAAGTGACTACAATGGATGAAGCCAGCAAAGAAGGAAACATCTTTGTGACCACTACTGGATGTGCTGATATTGTAGAGGGCAGGTAAAAACAATTCCTTATGTTCTTTTATTTTATATAATGTTCTAAAAAAAATGGCACACAATCGGAGGAGACCAAAAGGAGATGCCTTGGCACAGTATAATAAAGAAATATGCATTTTGATAAGAGGCTAAATGCAAGCATATGTGCGTAGCTGAATTTGAATGTATTTTTAAATCCCTCCCAGACATTTTGAAAACATGAAAGATGATTCTATTGTCTGCAACATTGGCCATTTTGATGTAGAACTGGATGTAAAATGGCTGAATGATAACGCTGCCAAGAAAATCAACATCAAACCACAGGTAATACTGGATTTGCACAACTACGAGTTCACCGCTCATCCTTCCACTATGGATTATTAAATCAAATCATTATACAAAAAGTATTAAAGCAAAGGGTTAACGTTTAAATCTGGTTTCCTTACAGGTGGATCGCTATCTGCTGAAGAACGGTCGGCACATCATTCTGCTTGCTGAGGGCCGTCTGGTGAATTTGGGGTGCGCCATGGGACACCCCAGCTTTGTCATGAGCAATTCATTTACAAATCAGGTTATGGCTCAGATTGAGCTGTGGACCAACACTGACAAATATCCTGTTGGCGTATATTTCCTGCCAAAGAAGGTGAGAGGGGATTACTTGGGACTGTGTGGCCATTATTGGCTTTTTTGAGTGTGATTGTGATTTCAGAATCCATTACAAAGAGCAGGTGACACCACTTACAGTGAAAACCAAATAAATTGGGATCATACAGGTAGAAGCTTAATTGGGAGGCCCCCTACCTCTGCCAGCACTGGGGAGGAGGGTAGAAAATAACCCAGCATCTGGATCTTGTGTAGTAGAAACTCCAGGCATTAATCAGAAAACTGTAAAAGTCTTCAGATGTATTGCTTGAAGGGGAAAGTTTAAGGGACACATTTACAAAAACAATAAAGGGATAGTCTTACCAGCTGTAGTTGAGGACTTTTTAGCTTGAGCTAGTAAGTGGTCCATTTATTTATTTTTTATATGCCTTGCATTTAAAGGTGGCTGATGATCACAACAAAGTGTGTTTTATTTATAGATATTAAAGTAATAAATAGCAAATAGCTCTGACTTTGTCTCTAGAGAGAGAGAGACTGTTGCTAAACATAATGCCTATTGTTTACTGTGCAGGTTGGAAACCACCTAATCCAACTCCTCTGGTTCCCTGCTGATTAGTGTGTGTGTGTATATAGGGAACAGACTAGGAAATCCTAAATTTAAACATTATCTGCGACCATCATTAAAGAAGCCAAATTTTATAGCTATATGTCTCTTTTGATCATGCCTCACTTGTGCATCCATCGCACAGGCTAAAAATGTGTTTGTGTAGTTTTCTCTTTGAAGCTGATGGATTTTCCCCATATGCTCAGGTGTGTGGGTTGCCTATATCATGTGATTTATTAGAAGGCTGTGTTAATGGTCTCTGCCTGATAGTGAAACCATAAGGGTGATACATTGTTGAATGGAACGTTGTGCTAAGCCATACAGACACTTGACTCATGCAAACGTGACCAACATGTTCTTGGCAAGGTTTTCAGACATACTTCTCCTTGGTTGTGTAAGAGTGGAGCAGGGCTTCAGGAAATGCATGCTGGGAAATGGCTTGTTCTTGCTCTAGAGCAGCACTGTCCAATGTCTGTGGTAGTAAGGGCCGGAGTTTTGGACAGCACTGCTCTAGGTAATCCATGGGTAGAGGAACTGCTTACCTGCCACAAAGCTGGCAAATACCTGACTGCCAGCACCATTTTTTTTTTTCTGAAGATGAACTGTATGCATCTCATTTTAGATCTCTTTTCATATCTGTCATGTACTTTTCTTCTCTCCTAAACATTCTCTCTTTTATCTGTGCAGTTGGATGAGGCTGTAGCAGCTGCTCACCTTGACAAACTGGGAGTCAAGCTCACCAAGCTGACCGACAAACAAGCCAAGTATCTTGGGCTGGATAAGGAAGGGCCTTTCAAACCTGATCACTACCGATACTAAGAATCCACGAACCCAAAACCTGGAACATAAAACGAGTATTCTGCATCCAAAGCAACCATTTCCCAGAGTGGATGGCCTCTCCTCCTAGTGTCTGGATCTGCTATATTTTGGATCTGTATATGGTTTTTCTTACCATAATGAAAAATGTGCCTCTTTCTTGTGTAACTTGACTGTTTTTTCCCTCACTACTACATCCTGTCTCTGAAGCCAGTGAGTGATGTGCAAGTAGTGGTTTTGGCGTTGGCATAGCTGTAGTTCATCAACTACGGTTTCCTTAAGAGGGGAGTGTGAAACTCAGATACCCATCATCCTCAAGTGTCGGTCAGGAAGATCTGTATGGAATAGAAGATTGATTTGCAACATGCAGCTGTCTTTGCACAGCCCCAGCCAAACTGTTCCTTTTATTGGCTTTTCAGTTGTTTTTTTTCACAAAGTGGATCAGTCAAAAGCTTTTATTTTACCAATCTTACCATCTCCAAGTATTGGCTCTTTCCTACCTCAGCCTACTTGTCTTAATAGCTTTTGTATTTGATATCTCATGCCATTAGCCTTTCGTGTGGCACTTATCTTTTTCATTTCTCCAGTGGTAACGTAAACGTTAGCAACTCTACCATGTGTACAATCATTTCCAATGTTAAACTTAAATGTTTGTCTCCAGTTTTCAGTCAGAGGTATACAGCAGTCTTCGGTAACCACAATAAAAGTATTACAAAAAAAAGACTTATTTGTTGTACAATATTGATTAATAATATTGACTTGGCTTGTAACTGTTTAGGGGCCTGCAACTCCATTCCCATCCAAACTTATAGTTCCGAATGGCTAGACAATCTGCTCCTTTAGTCTTGCCCATGTACCTACCTCCGACACCTGAAGAAGGAACCATTTTGGTTTTCTGAATACAATGAAGCACAATTAGAAGGATGGATGTTTTCCTGGATGAGAAAAGAGTAGTAAAACAATCAATCGTGATCATAACAATACATATTTAATACAGATTTTTTATTTATACTTTTCAGATCTGACCTAAAACAACCCTGTTACGTTACACCATAGCCCTGCATGCAAGAAATGCTCCATGCCACAGAATTATCCACAAATAACTAAGTTGTGAAATTTTTCCAAGAATTCAGTGAGGAAAAAAATGTCTTTCTGCTGGCAGCCAATTAAAGGCGAAAGATCGACCTCATGAATGGGCATCGATTTGTCTAAACTGAAAAACTGCCATAGAAGTATATTAAATTGGTGACCCTATAAATCTGTTAACATTGTAATGGGGTGTGGTATTGTTGCCTTGCAAAGAAGGAATTTATTTCAAGAAACAAGCATTGTTTTAGTGTGCATTAGCTCATATAATTGCACACGCATGTCGGAAATATTCTTGTTCACATCATTCGCTGCAGTTTTGTTATTTCTTTTGAGTCTTCTATTGCTGTCATGCAATTGGCCTTCGAAGTAAAATATGAACTGCTTGTCCAGGTTTCCCTTCACTAAAGACAACACGCGGTCTCATTATTTGGGAACAATCTATATCAGATGCTTTGTTTTGTTTCCATGAGACCTTACATAACCCTGGTTATTTACCAGTTTTTTTCCCCAAATTTCCAGCTGTATAAAGAGGCCAAAGCTCAACAAACACAAGTGAAGCTTGTTCTTACTCTGTATGATTTATGAGTATCCACATTTTTGCACTGGTGGACCAGTAACAATCTGAGGCATCTTGGCAAATCCACCAATGCTAAATGTTGCCAATCTCCTCCTCTCCAAAATAAATACAATTATTGATAATATGCCCTTATTAAAACAATAAGTACAATAATCATATTCTAATGCCTATTTTTTTTTCTAGTCTACTAGAACATCATGTAAACATTAAATTAACGCAATTGGCTGGTTCTGCTTTCAATAAGGATTAATTCTATCTTAGTTTGTAGGTACTGTTTTATTACAGAAAAAAAAAGTACATCATTTTTAAAACATTTGGATAAAATGTACTCTGTGGGAGACGGCCCTTCCATAATTCAGAGCTTTTTGGATAATGAGTTTCCGGATAACTGATCCCCATACCTGTATTACATATGCTTCTGCTTTCATGGATTTTTACATGGGACCTAAAACCACTGTGACCAAATGCTCTACTATAAGGACAGCTAGAATATCAGCCACTGCTACAAAATCTTCTCTGCCACAAAGCAGGATGGGGCTGCTGCATACACTGGGTTTCAGACATAACCTATGACTGACCACTGTGACATACAGCCATAAATCGAGACAGTAATGTTTTGGTTTCTGGAAAAAAGAAAGACTGTAGATAAGTTCACTACTCTATGCAAACATATGAAATAACATTCATCAACATTTATAGTTTATGTAAACCAGCTGCTGTGTAGCTGTGGGGGCAGCCATTCAAAGCTGAAAAAGGAGAAAAGGCACAGGTAACACAGCTGTTAACAGATAAGTCCTGTAGTATACAATGGGATTCTACATAGGTTATCTGTTATCTACTAATTGTTTTGTGCTTGAATGGCTGTGTCACAGTCGGCACCCAACACCTGAACAAATGCCAAGCACCCTGGTCTCGGTTTGTGCTTCACCTGTAGTGTGACCGCCTTTGGCCTCGGGAGGAGCTCTCAGCTACTCGGATGCCACCAGGACTTAAACGAGAGGTGCAAGGCTAAAGGTTCTGGATAGGCAAAGGGGAACGACTGTTAGCTAGAGTCTTTTAGGCCGAAGGCGTCAGGCAAAAGAGCAGTCAAATCAGACCTGGTCGACGCAGGCAGAGAGATAGCGTAGTCAGGCAGGCAAGGGTCAAACCAGGAAGTCAATCGGGGTAAAACAGAATCAGAGTCGGTAATCAGGCAAGGGTCAGGATACAGAATGTACAATCGTCAAAGCCAGGCAGGGATCACAACAGGAATCAATCAGAATCAAAAAACAGATCAGGACAGATAGCAAAAGCTCAAGAGCAGCACAGGATAAACCTATCACGGGCAAGGAACAGTATTTGGAACGAGCTTTTAACCTTTCAAAATTCGCACCATCACGTGCTGGCGCCAGTGCGCCTGCACCTTTGATTCACCTGAGGCTCGGCCGTGCACGCCCTAGAAATCCGGCATTAAAGTGGAGTCGGCGTGGCGGGCGTCCCCCCCGCACAGGGTAAGGATTTATTACAGGCTGCCCTCATGGCTAAACAGCAGCTTGTTTATTTAACCCAGTGCTGCCCAACATTTGTCGTACCGAGGGACGGAATTATTCTGGCCTACATGGTGGAGGGTTGATAATAGAAGCCAGTGTTGACCACTCCCTGTTTTTAAACCACACCCATGTTACCACAAGACCATGTCCACATTAATTGTGGTAGCACACCAAAAAACCAAGTGGTTGGTGCTCACTGCAGGGATATCACACATATGTGAAAGAAGTTAAGTCATATTAAGAAATACCGTTGAATCCATATGCCTCCTCATCCCCTGTGGATAACACAGTACCCCACCCCCAGCACATGATTAAATACCTTAGGGACCCCTAACAATAATTTTAAAATGTTAACAAACCCCCAGAATAAATAGCAGGCTTATGTTCCACAGACAGAGCAGGGCACACACAGGGAGCATAGGGAAGGCAGAGTATGGCACACCCAATGAGAATAGGACAGGCAGAGTATGGCACACCCAAGAAGAATAGGGCGGTCATAATATGGCACACACATGGAGCAAAGGGTGGGCAGAGTATGGCACAGCCAAGGAGCATGGGGCAGGCAGAGTATGGCACACACAGGGAGCACAGGGCAGGCAGAGTGGCACACACAGGGAGCATGGGACAGACAAATAATGACACACACAGGGATAGTAGGACAGGCAAAGTATGGCACACACGGAGCATAGGGCAAGCAGTATGGCACACACAGGGAGCATATAACAGGCAGAGTATGGTAAGCACAGTTAGCATGGGGCAGAAATATTGGGGCACACACAGGCAGAGTATGGCACACAGACATTGTAGGACATGCAAAGTATGGCACACAGGGAGGGAAACCTATCAGGACCACTCTAAGATGAACAGTTCATACACTAGCACAATGCTGGTGCCCCTCCAGCAGTTTGTACATGAACAGGTAAACAATGTGGGCAGTTTCAGTCTGAGTCTCAGGTGTGAACAGTACAAGGTTTACGGGGTTTGAACAATAGAGGTGTTACAGGTGTGAACAATACAGGGGACTATAGTCTGAATTTGAGGTCTAAACAACGCAGGGGCCAGTTAATCTCGGCAGTGATACCCTTTAAAGCTTACACATGGTAAGCAGACACAGCAGGCAGACTTTCATGTGGGGGGCTACACGGGGGGGGGGGGTTGTGGGCCGCTAGTTGGACTGTCCTGATATAAACTATAGTTGTCTTTCTGAAGCAAACACACCAGTTTTACCAGTGCAGGGCAAAAGTACATTATTTATTCATTACTTTAAAACTTTCATTTGTTGATATTATATGTTTATATATGTACATAAGTTTGTATATAAGCTTTTCTATTTATTTTCTTTCCTCTCCTGTCTCTCTCGAGCTTGAAATTTAAAAGGCTACTTGTCTGTTAAGGATCAGTGTCCCTCACTTTGTGAGGTTACAATTTTATTATTATTGTTACTTTTAATTATTTATCTTTGTATTCAGGCCTCTCCTATTTATATTCCTGTCTCTCATTCAAACAACTGGTTGCTAGGGCTGCAGCACATTGAGGTATCCAGGAAGTGAGGCCACTTCCTGACTGGAATAAGGAAGTGGCTGTAAAGATGTTCAAATACCACCTGAAAAGCTGGTATTTAAATGGCATTACAAGCAGGCTAAGTGACAGATATAACAGTTTAAATTAAAGTGAAAACCAGTGACACATTTTTTTTTTGCAAATCACTCATTTTGGACCTCACCTCATCACCTGCTCCTCATAATTTGCATTCAAAACAATGGCCATCATTAATTACCACAGATACAGGCAGCCCTAGACTGAGCTGTGATTGTATTAAAGGCATAATGGGAGACATGACCAAAACATCCACAGAAGGGCTGTCAGTGTGACATCTCTGGGGTTATATTGATAGGCTGCCTAAAGTATAGGAATATTGTACCTCTGAGAAAACAACCATTCTATGTAACTGAAAATACTGAACTGTAGACTGTGAAGTCCATTGAAGGGGTTGTTCACCTTTGAGTTAACTTTTAGTATGTTGTAGAGAGTGATATTCTGAGACAATTTGCAATTGGTTTTCATTTTTTACTATTTGTGTTTTTTATTATTTAGCTTTTTATTCAGCAGCTCTCCAGTTTGCAATTTCAGCAATCTGGTTGCTGGGGTCCAAATTACCCCAGCAACCATTCATTTATTTGACTAAGAGACTCTTATATAATTAAGGGAAGGTCTGAGTAAAAATATGAGTAATAAAATGTAACGATAACATTGCTACAGAGTATTTGTTTTTTTAGATGGGGTCAGTCCCCCACTTTTGAAAGCTGTAGAGTCTGAAGAAGAAGGCACACGATTAAAGAACTATAAAAAATAAATAATGAAGACCAATTGAAAAGTTGCTTAGAATTAGCCATTCTATAACATACTTAAAGGTGAACCACCCTTTAAGGTACATTGCCCGTTTAGCGAGACAAATTCTTGTAAATGCCCTATTGAGAATTTTCAGTGGAAAAGAACAAAAGAAAATAATGAGATTCTGCTTATGATAAGCTTTGTAGTTTGCCTCATTACTCCATACACGTCTTTGCAGTGAAAGCAAGGAGTAGGCAGCACCTGAACTTCTGGCTACCAGCTGAGCATACCCACCTATCCATGAAGGTAGGTTCATGTCATAGGTACTGTTTTACCTGTGAGAATCCTGAATTTTGGAAATAAGGGTGGATTTCAATGTCGTAGTTCACTAGACTGGGGAAACAGCTTGCTCATACCCCACATATGCTGCATATCCAAATATGCATATAGAAGAATAAACAGTATGAATTTTCAGTGCAAGTTCTCTTGATTTTGCTTGAATTCCTCTCTAAAAGGTTAATCAAACCCAGATTTCATAAAAAGTATCCACCATTTCTCACCTGGAACTGAGTATAAAACCTACGATGCTAAACATTTGTTTTTTATTTACCCAGCTTTAGTTGTGTGCCTATAGACTGCAAGCCTTTGAGTCCAGTGACATCAGCTCGACTTGGCTTAGTGTTATCTAGATTTATAACTTCCCAAATGTACTGACAAAGAATGAGTTGGCGCAGTATAAATATCTGCTCAAAATAAACCCAGATAAAAAGGCAATAATCACTACGTAAATCAAGTGCTGCATGTTTCATACTAAGGACACATGTTGCAAGGAAAGGAGATTGAGGCTGTTAATAAAGTCCATGCATAGCAGTTCAGAGCCTTTACTGAGCTCACTGGCTCTGCTTTATGTCAGATTATTGTCTTTGTCTGTCTGTAGCATCAGATCTGCTCAATGTCAGCCTGTCACCCTCTTGGGGAAGATTGCAAAATTCACACACATTCTGTCCTCATGTGCTGTACGCATTTGTTTTAATCCCCTCTTATTTGGACTCCTATAACTATGAAGTTTTATTTATGTACCAGAGGCAGGCCATCATCTTTGTATCCAGGCTTTGAAATGACTAGTAATCTCAGCAAACCCAAGGGATGCTGGGAAGAATAGTTCTACACTTGTTGTAGAGCACAGGTTACATATCCTTGGGATATTTATAGTTATATCAGTACAGTTTTTTGGTAGTTACTAGAATATGTCACGATCGTCAACCAGAATCCAGAACCAATGGTTCTCGGCTCTTGCTTCCGCCTTTAACAGCCACCTTTCACCTCAGGAGGAGTCCTCGGCTAATTGGATGCCGCCAGGTCTTAATAAGAGAGGAGCCAAGCTAAGGGTTCTGGATGAGCAGAGGGGCACCATTGTTAAAAGTCTTTGGGCAGAAGGTCACAAATCAAGGAATAGACGTAAAGTGTAGTCAAACAGGCCGGGTTGATGCGGGCAGAATTCAAGCAAAGTCAGACAGGCAAGGGTCAATTTCGGGAGTACAATCAGAATGGTCAAGACAGGCCCGGGTTGGAATACGCGCCAGGATGACGTTATCACACCAGCGTCAAAGCCTATAAAACCAGGAAGTGCGCACGAATGCGCCCTAGTATGAAGCAGCCGACAACGCAGCAGGAGCACAAGGCGGGCATCCCTGCTGGAGCAGCTGTGGGTGTCCCAGCGGACCCCCTAGACCACCAGGGTGAGTCCTCACAGAATATTAGTAATATCATAATGTTATTTCTCAAAAATTTCACAATGGGGGAGATTTTGTTTTTCAGCACATTTTAACTCACCATATAGACACATGTGGACTGCCCCTCTAAAGCTGCTGCCCTAGGCATGGTTCTTGAATGTGCCTATATGGTAAATATGGCTCTGTTAATGCTAGGCAGTTTACTGTTAAAGCGATACCAACACGTCCCTATACAAATCCTAGGAACATGTCCATATGTAGGAACTGCTGCATGCCGAATAATGTAAACTAAAAGCCACCCGCAGCCACGCAAACCTTTGTTAACCCGACCCTCCGATGCTGCTAAATGATCTTCTGTGTTGTTTCAGTGACGCTGGGCTGGCAGCGATTCCATAGGTTAATTACAAATGAAAACAGGACTGTAGCCTATGGAAGGATCGCTCCGCCCGGGGCGGCTTTGGGGGGGCTTTTAGTTGAAAATATTTGGAGTGCAGCAGCTCCTTGATATGGACACGTTCCTATGAATAAGCTGGCCAGAGACGCAAAGATATGAAAAATGTCGAGACACTCCACAAACGGTCCGAAAATCGTACAATCCTTTGTTTTGAATGATTTTCTGACCATGTCTCAACATTTTTCTTACCACTGCAATGGGTTTGTTCACTGCAAAGTGAACTGAAAGGAAAGGAAAGGCTTAATTACAGGGGATGCCAATTTGTTAGACACCAGTTTTTGTAATTGCTAACCTCAGACCCTGGGCCAGTGCACCCCTTCACTGAAAAATATACCTCCCCA
Source organism: Xenopus laevis (assembly GCF_017654675.1). Classification (NCBI taxonomy): domain Eukaryota; kingdom Metazoa; phylum Chordata; class Amphibia; order Anura; family Pipidae; genus Xenopus; species Xenopus laevis. The sequence continues at coordinate 35,902,274 of NC_054388.1, forward strand.
GACCCTAATGCACTATTGTAATGATGTTAAGACATCTTCTTGTATATTGGTACTCTCCAGTGGCAAAGTCTTGCCTTTTACTTTAATTTTGTGAAATGTTTAAAACCCTGCAATAGTTTAAACAGTAATTTTTAGTTGTCATTCACCACCACTCCAAGATAGGGTTGTCACCAGACAGTTTGTCTAGGTTTTACAGTTGTAAAACTGCCCAATCCCTGCCTCCTGATGTCACCACATGCCATCTCAATGTTGAGGTCTGCTTAAAAAGTGGCAAATCTGGCAGCCTTACTTCAGGTACAAATACTAGAGCACTGAGAGGTACAAAACTGAACCCGTTACAGCCCATAGACTTACCTTCTGTGCCAGGAGCAATGGTTTCTACACTTGGGCTCATGGCAGCCATGTACATGCCACCTGCCAAACGCTCCATAGAAGTTAGTACAGGATTCTGTAGCTCATTGCGTTTAAGGGTACACCCACATACCATCCCCGGATCACCCCTAATGGCATCTCAGGCAGGTAGATTATTAGGAAAGCGCAGGTCAATTTCAGAACCAGCAGACCTGCATTTAAGGGCACAAAATTCATGGCACCCTGCCCCATACTTATATATAAAGCCCAACAATTGGGGATTTTTGTAGATAGCAGACTATGCAACTCTAGGTAGTAATAGTCTATGAAAGCAAATAAAATTCTGTCTTGCATAAAAAAGGGTATTAACTTTACAAATGGAAGCTATGTTGCCTCTTTATACATCCATGGTAAAGCCTCACCTTGAGTATGCAGTGCAATTTTGGATCCCAGATACCAGAATGTTAATGAGCTGGAGAGAGTGCAGAGATGTGCAGATAAACTTGCAAGGGGACTTGATTTCTTATTATAAGTATATTACAGGGCATTATAAACAGATAGAGGAGGGATTTTTTTTTTTTTACTTAGAAAACACAGAACCAGAGGCCACCCCTTTAGACTTGAGCTTTTAACCTTGTGGGGAGTAATGTTGTGGAATGACCTGCCAGGTGATGGCAGACTTTATCAATGCCTTTGAGTGGCTTGGATGACCTCCTGGACAAGCATAATATCCCATGTTATTGGGCTCTCAAGATCTTGTCAGTTTGAGTGCAGTTGTGTAATCATGTATGTGTGTACATCTTAAAGCAGAGACGCAATATAATTTAAACACTAAATAACGGCTAGATTGTGTTCAAGCCCTATAATTGTGCAATAAGCCTTTTTGTGTCATGGTATTCTAGTGCACGGAATTGAAATAAAGCAGACACCAACGCTCAGTCTTTACTGTATGTATGAAAATATTTATTATAAATTGTATCTGATATAAAAATATTTATACATAAATGAAAACATAATGAGGTCCCTTTAATGCATATGTTAAATGGAAACTGGTACTAAATTTTAATCTGTTCCTACAGAAAAGAACATTTTGCAATATCCACACATGCCCCCCAGGCTTGTGATTTTTCTGCCAACCCCTAGCTCCAGCCCTGTCAATCCTTTTGCCCTTGTGCTACTAGTTCTATGGTACATTCATATGTTTGTTGCTTAACCCCCTACAGTTCAAGGTTGTTCTGCTGTTAAGGAATAAAATATGCAATGAAATACTATTAAGAAAAATAAAATGCCAAACCATCTAATCATTTGAAAAGGGAGCTAACATGTAAACTGAAATGCTGTATGTGTGAGAAATAGTAAAGGAAATATAATTATATTTTTTCCCTAAGGAAAGAAAATTCTAAGCAATTTAACAAAATATATTTATATATAAGTTGTTCTGTGCTTATTAAGCTATTTTGATTGGGTTTTGGCACATTTGGTTCTGTCTCTTGAAACAATGTAGCAGCTGCCTTGCATACTTCTTTATAGGTCGGTTATTCATTGGCTTAAAGGGATTCTTTCATGATTTATATTATGTCATTTTTATTTCTAAATTACACTGTTTACACTGCAAATAATTCCCTCTGCAATATAAAATTGCATTCCTGAACCAGTATGTGTATTTTTTTTTATAGTTGTAATATTGGTTTGTAGGCAGTCATCTCAGGCCATGTGCTTTTAGAAAGGGCCAGCTCTTTAGGATGGAACTGCTTTCTGGCAGGCTGCTGTTTCTCTTACTTAATGTAACTGAATGTGTCTCAGTCTGACATGGATTTTACTATTGAGTGGATTTTACTATCATGTGCATAAGTCTCATGACAGGGGGCAGCTGGGAAACCGACGATATGTCTAGCTCCATGTCAAATTTCAAAATTAAATATAAAAAATCTGTTTGCTCTTTTGAGAAATGCATTGCAGTGCAGAATTCTGCTGGAGCAGCACTATTAAATTTGGAAAAAAACAATCAGATCAGCTCACCCAATGGGGGGGGGGGGAAGATATTCAGGTGTATGGCCAACTTCGGAGTTCATTAATTTATATTACAAAATGCCTAGAGGGGTAATTTAGTATCACTGATGCAAGTGCAGGAGCACAAAGAGCAGAAGTAAATACATTTCCAACCTATGCTGCACTTAAATTAAGTGCCCTTTGTAATTCTGTGGATATGGGGAAATATTTCTGTTTAATTGTAAATAGTAAAAAAAAAGCTTTTCCTAAAGGGTAAGTGTGGCAGCAGTTTCTCATTAAGTGCGGCAGACTCAAATAATGAAGTATTCACATATATAAAACACAAACTCGATTTAAGGTTCTGCTTTAACAGACGGTAAATATCACCAACAACATGTTGTAGAGTGATGTGAAATATACAAGTCCACAAGACTATTGAGCATTGGGTTATTAATGAGTGAAAATGCAGAGCAATAAGGGTGTGGGCCTACAACAATGACCTACTTAGTTGTATGTTATTTTATAACGACTACTCAACATAACGGTACCCTCTAATTGTCAATACACAAAACACATAAAAGAAAAATGTCTTAATAGAAGGCAGGTTTATATGCTCAAAATGGAATTCACTCACAGAGGAAAAAGAAGTTTAAAAACAAAATATACCCTGTTAACACTGTTTATGCTTTTATTATATTATGATTTAGCTTAGCAGACTTAAGGTATGGTGAAAACGCTTAGGTTTGTGCTACTGCCACATGACAGCAAATATCGGTACCGCTCAACAAATAAGTATTAAATAAAAATAAAAAATATGGTAGAAATAATAAAGGAGAATACACTCACAGTTCACCTCAGTCCCAAGGTGCAAAGACCAAAAACACTGTATCCAAAGGGATGTGAGGATCTCCAAAAATAAAGAAACAAATGTAAAAAGTAGAAAAATGTATTAGGACATGAAGACCTCCAAAAACACTGTATCCAAAGGGATGTGAGGATCTCCAAAAATAAAGAAACAAATGTAAAAAGTAGAAAAATGTATTAGGACATGAAGACCTCCAAAAACACTGTATCCAAAGGGATGTGAGGATCTCCAAACATAAAGAAACAAATGTAAAAAGTTGAAAAATGTATTAGGTCTTCATGTCCTAATACATTTTTCTACTTTTTACATTTGTTTCTTTATTTTTGGAGAGCCTCACATCCCTTTGGATACAGTGTTTTTGGAGGTCTTCATGTCCTAATACATTTTTCTATGGTCCTAATACATTTTTCTATGGGAAATGGTCTTTCTGTAATTTGGTGGTTTCTGGATAAAGGGTTTCCGGATAATGGATCCTATAGCTGTACAGGTATAGGATCTGTTCTCTGGAAAGCTTGGGGCCTGGGTTTTTCAAATAATACGTTTTTCTCAAATTTGGATCACCTCAACTTTGGTCTGCTAAAAACACATTTAAACATAAAATAAATCAAATAGAATAGTTCTGCCACCAATATTGATTTATGTTAATTTAGTTAGTATCAGAGCCAACCCAAGTAGTATTGGCACCCTAGGCCTGGCACCCTGCCTGTTGCCCCTCTGCCCCCTCTCCCATTGTTTGGTCCATAACCCAAACCACCCGCACCCTACTGTGCCAAATGCAAAGGCCCCCACCCAGCTGGCACTCTCCAAAGATCAGTCACCCCTATTGCATTCGCAACATCTTACACTACAGGAAAATCTCCAGTTTTTATTTTATGCTGTATATTAGGCAGAATTTTATTTTATTTATTTAAACAGGGTACCTTTGCTATAGAGAATCTGTTAGCTCATCCAAGCAAAATGTCAGCTCCTAATGGAAGGTTTAAGCACAAATTATTCAGAGAAGGGGTGGTCTGGGCACACAGCAAGCTATGCCCTTATAAATAACAGAAACAAACAAAAACAGGGTTCATTTTAGCTTTAAAGAAAAAGTCTACCTTATTAATAAAGTGTATTTTCAACTGACATCTGTGCTTTTATAAGATGCTTCCATGTTATGTTAAAGGAACAGTAACACCAAAAAATAATAATTGTTTTAAAGTAAATAAAATCTAATTTAGTGTTGCCCTGCACTGGTAATACTGGTGTGTTTGCTACAGAAACACTACTATTGTTCATACAAATAAGCCGCTGTGTAGCAATGGTGGAAATTGAAAAAATGCTATATGGCACAGGTTAAATAGTGGACAACAGATAATACCATTATGTTCTACAGAGCTTTAACAAACAAGGGAAAGTTGTGCTCACCACTAGTTTTTAAAATCATTAGGCGGGGGTACAATGAGGGTGTGACCACAAAATACATATAGTCAAATACAAGATTCCTCTGCACTCAACCCATTATCAATATATTTAAGACAGAGACATTTTGTGCATACTGCTACTGAAAAATGCCTTACCCTTTAAACAAAACAGGGATTGTTTGTCCATATATTGCAATATATTTAAGCTGGCCAACTACGTCAAAGTCATCCCATATCTGGCCAGTCCTATGCTCAATTTTCATCTGATTCATTAAGAATTCTATGGTTTAATTATACATTTTATAAAAGGGACGAATACGTTTTACCTGCAACTTACTAGCTGCTTTCAAAGTAAAACTCCCAAACTTGGCTGCCCTTTTATTAGACACCAGTGGGATCACCTGACTATAGTTGGAGAGGGTGGGAGCTACAAGTTGCAGGTAAAACGTATTCGTCCCTTTTATAAAATGTATAATTAAACCATAGAATTCTTAATGAATCAGATGAAAATTGAGCATAGGACTGGCCAGATATGGGATGACTTTGACGTAGTTGGCCAGCTTAAATATATTGCAATATATGGACAAACAATCCCTGTTTTGTTTAAAGGGTAAGGCATTTTTCAGTAGCAGTATGCACAAAATGTCTCTGTCTTAAATATATTGATAATGGGTTGAGTGCAGAGGAATCTTGTATTTGTCTATATGTATTTTGTGGTCACACCCTCATTGCACCCCCGCCTAATGATTTTAAAAACTAGTGGTGAGCACAACTTTCCCTTGTTTGTTATAGTTCTACAGGAGCAGTGACCAGCTCCATGTTGTAGCTCCCACCCTCTCCAACTATAGTCAGGTGATCCCACTGGTGTCTAATAAAAGGGCAGCCAAGTTTGGGAGTTTTACTTTGAAAGCAGCTAGTAAGTTGCAGGTAAAACGTATTCGTCCCTTTTATAAAATGTATAATTAAACCATAGAATTCTTAATGAATCAGATGAAAATTGAGCATAGGACTGGCCAGATATGGGATGACTTTGACGTAGTTGGCCAGCTTAAATATATTGCAATATATGGACAAACAATCCCTGTTTTGTTTAAAGGGTAAGGCATTTTTCAGTAGCAGTATGCACAAAATGTCTCTGTCTTAAATATATTGATAATGGGTTGAGTGCAGAGGAATCTTGTATTTGTTCTACAGAGCTTATCTGCTATCTACTGTGTATCCTGTGCCTTTTCCTTTTTTTCAGCTTTGAATGGCTGCCCCATTGCTACACAGTAGCTTGTTTATATAAACTATAGTAGTGTTTCTGAAGCAAACACACCAGTTTTATCAGTGCAGCGCAATACTACATTATATTTTATTTACTTTAAAACACTTACATATTTTGTTACTGTGTCTTTAAGGGTCTATGTCACATTACAAGACACATAACACACTGAAGTTATACCACAACAATATGGCCACTTAGCCGTTCACTGGAAAATCATTCATATATGGATTTCAAGGCACCACTAGGAAAGAGGTCAATTAAAGATGGCGGATGGTGCTTCATATATATATATATATATATATATATATATATATATATATATATATATATATATATATATATATATATATATATCATATACTTTATTATACCAAGTATAGTCTTTAGTTCCAGAATAATCTGGCTTTTGTAGCTTCTGTGACTTAACTGCTACAGTACTGCTGCTCTACCCTAAAGGTGTTTCCTTCTAGCAGTTGGGGTAGCCCATCTTATAATAGCAGACTGTCTGAAAGAGTTGACAGTGGCAGATCGCACAGTGGTAACAGCATGGGGCGGCTGGAGCTTTGCAGCTTGAAAGAAGAGGAACGCAATTCGGTGGAGGAGGGGGTCTTGGCTTCTTTTTTGGGGGAACTTTCCTCTGTAAAAAATGTGAAACAAAACCATAGGGTTAATAACTAATTAATGGCCCACTGTTGTTAAAAATAGTTTTTACCCAAAACAATATCAACATTTATGAACTGTTATTTAAATACAGTCATCATATTTGTGTAGAGAAACAATGAAATGGATTTGTCATTCATTTTGCTCACAAGCAGCAGCCCTGTCTTGCTTTATGGCAGAATTTCTATTAATTATTACAAGATAATTTTATCATGTTCTGTTTACTGGCAACCCCACAGGAACTACTTTTATGCTTGCATGGCTCCCCAATACTTTTTACATTTGAAAAGTGTGGGAACACCTGTAATAAACTAATGCACAATTACGTGAATATTTGAGACTATTAGAAGTCAGTTCAGACTTTAATGGCCGTGGGGTCTTCATATGTAGGATATATGGCAGGTTTATTAAGAATGCATATCAGGTACAAAAAGTTTTTTGCAATTCACACTATATGTATAGTCATACTTTAGTGCATAGGGCCTTATTTATCAAAATCCAAATAAAAAAAGTCAGACCAAACTAGAATCAACGATTGGACCTTATTTATTATTAAAAAAGAAAGACAATTTAATAAGATCTGGGACAAAATCGTTGAAAATCCGGTTAATACAATTTTTTCATGAAAAATTAGAGTCTTTTCAGAAATTGCTCGATTTTTTTCAAGCTTTCTTCGGATCTTTGCCCAAAAAGCCCGAAAGAGTCAGATTGTCGGGCTAAATCCACGACACAGGCCACAGAAACTTCCAAATAGGATTGATCCATTGACTTATATACAACCTCAGCAGGTCTAAAATGCCGGATTTTCGGACTTTAGACTTTGTCCATCCTCTGAGTATAATAAATCTTGAAAATTATAATTTTTTTTTCTCTAAAAATTCGGATTTTACAGTTTTTAGCATTCTGAATTTAATAAATAGCCTTGATAGTCTTAGAATGGAACATACAAGCCTTTTTCATACCAGATAGGATATAACATAAGCATTAAGGGACTTTTTAGGGAGACCAGGATGCTACAATGCAACGCACACACAGATTTATTACCTTTGCCAATTTATTTTTTTCAGCATCCACTCTGCTTACTCTTCTTGATGTCTTGGTCAAATCTGTGGGAATTCAGAGTGGAATTCATTGTTATAGGCTGTGGCTGCTCAGTTAGCTGCCATTTTGGAAGGCTGAACTTACCCACAATAGAGATAGGCGGGAGCAGCTCTGAAAACCTGATTACACTTCCACTGTTGGACCCATATTTCTTTTCTTCCAGAATGATGTGCGAATGGACTAGCACCAAGAGACTAGTTAAGAGGAAGAACAAAATCCCCTTCATATCTGGAAATCTGCAAGACATGTAGAAAAGACGGTCACAATGGTGACAGCGGTGGGATAATTCTGGACATACATCCAGAGGACTTACCTACCCTGCAGAGATCAGGTATTTATCAGGAGTTACATTTACAGGGAGAGAATGAGGCTGGGATTGCTACATCTAATGCCCAGAGAGCTGGACTGCTACAGACTTCTTCTATTGTTATGGATTATCATTCCATAAGGACGAGGAAGAAACAGCAGCTTCTCCATTAGGTTCTGCTTTTCAGTTAGGGACTCAAATTGTTAACACCCACCTCATTCAGGGTCTCAGGGGATGAGCAGACCTGCCAGGAATATGAAACACCCCAAAGTATATAATCAGTGGAGTTGGGGCCCTGTATTTCTGCTGCAGAACACTTGAGGGTCTTTGAATTGGCTTCTCCGGAGGTCCTGGGGACAAGGCCAATCACCTGCATTGGATTCTTCAGGACCAATCCAGAGATCAGAGTTCTCTAAACCAGTAGTGAAATTAAAGCATGCTACCTTCCCCACATTGGATGACAGACAGGAGGGCATTGATTCCTACCTGAAAACTTTCAAAATAATTTGTGAAGATAACAACGTTCCACAGGCAGAGTGGCCAAAAATCCTAGCAGGCAAGTTAACCAGCAAGGCCAGTGATGTATACAAATAATTGACTTACGCTCAGCGGACTGACAATGAGGAGGTTAAAAGAGAAGTACCACCAGGCCTTTAAAGCTTTACCCAAGGAGCCCATAGATATCCATTGGGTCTTTGCCATCCAGTTACGTCACATCTTTGACCAGTGAACTGGTGTGGTGCAAACTCCTTAGGAACTTTGTCAGCTGTGCTTAATGGAGCCATTTCTAGAGCAGTGTGTCCCTCAAGTGTGGGTGTGGGATTGATCACCAATACCTACTTGCTTCCTCTCAATCATCTAACAGAATGCCACCCCAGAAATTGCATCACAGAACTAAAACCTGCTGTAGGTGTGGCTCCAGCTCCAATTTACAGGCCGAATGCCCACAACCACCTAGGGGATCAGCATCACATCCACCCCAGGCTGTGGCCTTTGTTAAACCTGAAATGGTGGAAGCACCACAGCAGCCTACACAGACTCTGAAGCACCACACCCAGGTATGTACCCCTAATGACATGCCACATACCAAGCCCATTGGGGAATATATAGTCATGGGAGTACAGATCAAGGGAATTACCATTACCAAACCATTCCAGTGACAGTAAATGGTAAGAACTTAGAAGACTGCATGCATTAATAGATAAGGATATGGGGAACAATGCACAAAGTAGGAACTATATTGAGTCATTTTACAGGAAGTACTGTCATTTCAGTCAGTTAATCAATATTGGTCATGACAGTCAATGGCTACACTTCAGTGCAGTTTTTTTGCACCATAGCTTTGTCAGAACGGTCACCACAACAAATAAGTTCATTTTGCTTATATGCTATATTCCATAAGTTTTGCTATATAATCAGAATAGAACACCACTACTTTCCTTTCTTCTGTTAGTGCACATACATACATACATACATACATACAAATAAATGGATTTATGTAAAACATGACATTAGGGGTTCAGAGACATGTGCAATGCACCATGAATCAAGATCTGCCTGCATAGACAGTGCTTGATACAAGAGAAAGCAGGCAGGGGGAGCTATGTTACATGTAGGCATCTATGGGTTACTGCCAAGGTTCAAATGTAACTTTTGATTTTAACTAAGCCGATACAGTATTCTCTGTCTTGGGGCAGTGTGCCCAAATCATCCTCATACCATTGTCTCTGTAGGAGCAAACGAAGAAATACGATGTGGCTAATGGCGGAGCTCTACCCTTGCACGCCAGCTCCTGCTGAACTGCTGCTCTCGCGATGAATCGGCTCCTTCCAGCCGGCTTCTACTCACACACTCTCTGTCATCGCTGTATAGCGCTGTTCAAAGCATTATCGGAGTCTGGCTTGTTAGTATCAAATAAATGGCTTTATTGAGCGCTTTAACATAGCAGTGGCACTGCTGGAAGGCTCTGTTTTTAATAATTTTAATTAGGGGACTAATTAACTTAAAGTGAAGCAATTTCTGCCCCAACATCTTTCAACCTAGAATGGACTTCCATATGGCTTATATTATCTGCTAAACACTACAGAGGTCCACAAATCAGAAAGGAGAAGGCGAGTGAGTCGTGCAAACGCTTATTGTTTCTATGAAGGATAAACTATTATATCAAGCAATGTTGGAAAATTTAGCTTTTTTGACCCATGAGCATTATGTATAAAAAAAGAATATTCTAAGTGGAATGTGCCTTGACTGTCAATAAAATATAAGATTACCATACTTCCATAGACTCTAAGACAGAATGTAACAGTGTTAACCCAGGATAATGTTAGAAGACATTTACCAAGGGTAGCAAATAAATTATATTCCTAAAGGGGTGAATCACCTTTAAGTTAACTTTTAGTATGTTATAGTATAGCCAATTCTAAGCAACTTTTCAATTGGTCTTCATTATTTATAGTTTTTGAATTATTTGCCTCTTTCCATCTTTCAGATCGGGGTCACTGATTCCATCTAAAAATAAATTTTATGTAAGGCTACAAATGTATTGTTATTGCTACTTTTTATTACTAATCTTTCTATTCATGCCCTCTCTTATTCATATTCCAGTCTCTTATTCAAATCAATGCATGCCTGCTAGGGTAATTTGAACCCTAAGAACCAGATTGCTAAAAATGCAAATTAGAGTGCTGCTGGATAAAAAGTGAAATAACTCAGAAACCACAAATAATAAAAAATGAAAACCAATTCGAATTGTCTCAGAATATCACTCTCTACAATCTACATCATACTAAAAGTTCTTTAAAAGTGAACAACCCCTTTAAGGCAAGATGAATTGCTACTGAAAGTTTGTTTCTATATTTCCCCTAGGTAGGAAAAACATTGTGCAAAAGTTAAAACAGTTTGAGCAACAATTATTAAAAGTTTCCAGTATATATATTTGAGAGTGGTTCTAATTCTAGTTGGTTCTACAAGACAATTTTGATTCTATTGAACGCCTGAGTTTCTCATTGATGTCCTGCGCTTACACCAGAAAAAGATACAAAGTTTCTGAAACTTAATAAAAATAAGAGGCTTTTTGGCCCAGAACAATATGCAACTCCACTACAATACATTTGTAACAATTTAAGATAAGCAAAGAAACAATTTTAACAATTTAAGATAACCAGGTCTCTAGGGGAGACACAGCTTAAAGGGCAATTTCAGCTTCATTAGCAAAACTGTTTTGCAAAAATGGCAAGAAATGTGTTCAAATTTTCATAACCTGCCAAATTTTGTAAAACAGACATTGTAATTATGGGATGTGGTCAAAAATTTGCCTTGTTTACCTTTGCATGTAAAGAAAAGTGCTATAAAATCGTACTGGAATAGGAACAGTTTGTTTAATTTCTACGTACATTAGGCAAAAATTAGGGTGCACTATATCTCTTGCTTATAAAAATGTTGAAGATGGATTATATATGAAATATACCTGAAATCCCTATTTTAAAAAAATATATATATTTTACGGTCTATGCTTTTCAAGTAGATATACTAAAGGGCTAATTAATTTCTTTACACTAAAACTAACAAATTTGAATTAGAGTTTTCACAACTTGAACGTTAGATATTTATTAAGTGCAGCAAGTTTAACGTATTTAAGTTTTTTTAAAGTTTGTAAACATATTGAAATTATGATTTGAACACGATTAAGATGCATTTGAGTTCTTTCACAATTTTAATCAGTCAAGCTTTTTTTGATTCAGTGTTTTAATAAATAAACAAACATTCACGTTTGGTAAAAGTTTGAGTTTATTCAAATTAAAAAATACTTTTATGGGGTCCATTTTCCATAAATCTCAAAAAAGTCATGTTTTTTTAAAATTTCTCAAGAGGTCTAAAAAATTCAATTCAGAATGACTTGTACCAAATATTTCTGGTTATATACCCTGGTAAGGCATGAGGAAGTGGCAGGATGCCACAAAATGCATGCGACAGTGATATTAAAAGATATCTCTTTTTTTAGTATAGAGATCCTTTGCTGCTCCATGATAAATATTTTTCTTTCTTAAATATATCAAGGCACACACATATAGGCAAATTGCACATTACAGTAAGCACAGGTTATCATTAATTAGTTATAAGGATATTAGAAGGCACTGACAGCGTCCGGAGGCCACATCCTCTCTCGTAAAGAATTGCGCGCATACACATCTTTCCATAACGGAGTGCTAAGCGCCTAGTGCTAAGCGCTCCGGAATCAAGTTAGTTACCAGTACAGCTGGGTGGCATGCCATCTCTTAATTTATGCCGCCCTAGGCCCGGGCCTTTGTGGCCTCACCACTGAGGTGTTCTGTGACCATATAAAGTTATACAGGGAACCCTAAGCATCACTCACGTGTTATAAGGGATAATGTACCCCTACTGTAAATTATAATGATATTAGAAGTCATATAAAGGCACAAGGCTACAGGCTGAGTTATACAGGGAACTCTGAGTATCACTCTGCTTGTGCTGGCCCCGCCTGCCTGTTCCTGGTGGTGTTCTTCCTTCCAGTATCCTGGTGAGACGATGGTGCCCCTTTGCTCGTCCAGAACCGTTAGCTTTGCTCCTCTCTCAAATAAGACCTGGTGGCATCTGATTAGCCGAGGGCTACTCCCGAGGTGAAAGGCGGCGGTTAGAGGCAGAAGTGAGAGCTGAGACCAGGGAGCTTAGCTTGGGTTCTGGCTATAGGGTGCTGAACGTGACATAGTGCAATTTTATGTAAAATTCCTCTGAGAACATCTTGTAATGCGAGATTCATGTATAACCCAGAACACATCACAGGATAAATACAGTTCCTTTTCAATATACGTATATAGAATGCCTCCAAAACACACACATTAAACTATATTCCATTAACACATATAATACCCCCTGAATGCATGGCAGGATATTAATTGCATAATAACCCAGAAATACAGCACAGGATGTAGTATATTCATTGGCAACGTCACATATAATAACTGCATCCTGTTTGTTGGTGTTGGTATGAGGATGTTTGGTCTTCCCAAGTCTTCAATATAATTCACCATATATATATTCTACATTATACAGATGGGCTCATTTTCCATCTATTATTCATTTCTGTTATATCAGCATTTAGTTTTTATAGTCAGTAAAGTATACTTAAAAGTATTGTTCTTTAGCACCTACCAGATAGACTTGCCCTCTTTCCTAGTTTGATGTTGAACTTTCAGCTCTTGAGGATTGCAGTTTAACATCAACTGTTAAGTATAGTACTGTTATATGTCATAACAAAGCTTTCTATTTGTTATGTACATAACACTATTCAGCTGTCATGAAGAGATTAAGGGGGTTATTTATTAAATTCTGCCAAAAATGAAAAAAATAAATACATTTTTAGTGGAGAAGAAGCTTGAATTTTTCGAGATTTTTTTATACCCTGAGGATGGAAATGTCCAAATCCGAAAATCCAGCATCTCAGACCTGCAGAAGTTGTATATAAGTCAATGGGAGAGGTCTCTATCTTATTTAGAAGTTTCTGTGGTGTAGCATGGTTGGGAAAATCATAGATGGAAAGTATATCCCTCCCAGAATGCTCTATGAAGCAGTGCAGAGGGATGTGAAAATGAGGCTCTGAGTAGCAGGGAGATGATTAGCCTCACCTGGAGTAAAAAGATGGGGGCTCAATTAAGGCTGCTCTCTGCCCTAGAGAGAGAGAGAAAGGAGAGCTGTGTTAAAAGTTTGCATAGTAACTGCATGTTATCTGTGTTTAAAGCATAAGGACTTTTATTGCTGGGATCAAGTTTCCAGAAATAGACAAGTTATCTGGTAGCAAGGACTGGCTACCAGCTACTGCCTTAAGTGTTTGGGGAGCGGCTGCTTCCAGGAGAAAAGCACAAGGGATCTCCAAAGGACTGTGAGTTAACAGTAAATTTTGTTTGCTGGACTTATATTGCCCCAGTGGGACCTTTGGGAAAAGGACATTTTCATTTATCAGTACAGCTGGACTATTTTTGTTTACTGCCTTCCCAAAGGGTATGAACTGTTATGTTGGTGTTTAAGTTGCTGTGTTAAATAAATGCACACGTGAGATCAGCTGGAAACCTGTGTACTGTCTACTACCTGTGTGAAAGGAGTTGCTGCTGCTACTATCTAAAGAGCGATCCCCCACAGTGGTGTGTGCTGGAATTAGCTCAGGCTATTTTGTATTTTTTGGGCAAAAATCCAGACAATTTGGGTTTTCTGTTTAAATGTTCATTAAAACCAATAGGATTGTTTTGCCTAACATAAGCATTAATTATATATTATTTGGGATTATGTACAAGGTACTGGTTTATTATTACAGAGAAAAAGAAAATTATTTCTAAGAATTAGATTTCTGTAATCTAATTAAATGTATTTAAATCATATAATTCTCATTTTAGCATCTGCATATTTTTTCTTTGTATGTATGACCCCTGAGGCAGCTGAACATGAGGCATGTTGTATGAGTCAGTATAGATAATATTCTCCTAGCAGCAGAACAAAAGGCTCAGCCCTGTAAAGTCCTGCTGCAAGTTATGAGTGCTCCTGCAAGTTTAATGGCAGTGACGAGGTTAAGTCCATTGTTGTACCGAAAGAAAGCTGCTAACTCATACATGCTGCACATCTCAAACAATATATCACACAAAACCCATAATTAAATCACTTTTTTGTGCAAATCCTTTCCTGTTTATGAAAAGCAGAATCATTTGGGCAGGTACGGGATCCCTTATCCAGAAACCCGTTATCCAGAAAGCTCCAAATTATGGAATGGCCATTTCTCTATAATAATAAAACAGCACCTTGAACATGATGGTAACTAAATTACATTAATCTATATTAGTTGCAAAATAATCCTATTGGGTTTATTTAATATTTAAATTATTTTTAGCAGATCTCAGTATGGTGATCCTAATTAAGGAAAGATCCATTTTCTGGAAAGCCCCAGGTCCCAAGCATTCCAGATATGATATCCTATACCTGTATAAGCTAGTATGCAAATATTTTTTTTTTTTTTTTTTATAATTCTTTATTTTGAAATTTTTTCAAATCAAAAGGGTACAGAAAAAAAGAGGGTAAATAAAAGAGCAAAATGGGGAAAATAATCGGGTTTGGCCACACAAATTTCGCTTACACTTTAAGGTACATCTTTACATATATTGTTTGTCTCTTAACCCTTAAATTGCAACCCTTAGTGTTATTTGTTTAACTTATCTTTATATTCAATCCATGGGGACCAGATCTTCCAAAATAACTTGCTCTCATTATGATATATAGAAGTTAATTCCTCCATTTCTCTTACAACCTCCACCGCTCTTATCCATTCATTTACTGTGGGGGCTTCTTTAGTCTTCCATTTCTTTGGTATAAGGGACTTTGCTGCTTGTACCAAATGGAAAGTAAGAATATCCTCTACCATTTTCGAATGTTCTAAATGGACATTTAGCAGTATAACCGCATAATCCTCTAACTTAATTTTTAAAGTAGTTATTTTATTAATATTTTCTAGGACCTGAGTCCAGAAGTTTTTGAGAACTGGGCATGACACCCAAATATGAGTGTGTGAAGCCTCTATCCCATTGCATCTCCAGCATAAATTTGATATCTGTGGGTTCATTTTATTGAGCTTATCCGGTGTATAGTGCCACCTAGTTATCATTTTATATATTGCTTCTCTTATTTTCATGCTCTTTGTCATCTTATCCCCATATTTAAATATTTTTTTCCACGTCCACTCTGATATAGTCATGCCCAGTTCTCTCTCCCAGGATTTACAAAATGTATAACTTTTATTACTCTCTCTATTTAATATCGTCGTGTACATTTTTGATAGGGGTTTATCTAGTTCCTGGTCTTCCTCTATTATTTTTTCCCACTGTGTTAGGGTTCTGTCCCACTCCTTATCTTTATTTATTTGTATAAAATAATGTAGTTGGTAATATCCCCATAAATCCCTGGGGTGTTTCCCCCACCTCCTTTGTATCTCTTCCAATGGAACCAACTTTTTCCCTTTAACTAGGTCTTGTATTCTAGTTGGTCTCTCCTCATATTTCTCCCATCTTGAGAATGCTCCCTTTTCCACCCCTGGTGGGAAATTTGGGTTACGACATAATGGTTGTAATACATAAGGGGTGTTCGTTAGCTGAAGTGCGATTTTGTTGCTATGCCATGTTTTCAGAGTCGCCTTAATTAGGGGGTGCTGAGACAGTTCGTCATTTGTTGCCCACTTATCATCCCACAGTAAGTTTTCTAACGGGTATTTGGACCATGCCTTTTCCATCTCACACCAATCTTTTTTCCCTTTTCTTGTAGTCCAATTCCATATTCTTACTAAATGCACAGACAGGGCGTATAAGTAAGGATCTGGTAGTCCCCTCCCTCCTTCCTCCTTTGTTTCTGCCAGTATCTTATAACTTATTCGCACATTCTGCAAATATTTTTGGAGAGGTTATTAGGATAGAAATGATCTGTTGTTGAATTTTCCTTTCAAGACATATAAGCACCTATTACCATTTGATAAAATTGTCTTTAATGCATCACCTATCAATGCTGCAATTTTTTTTAGTGCCAAAATGAGTGCTGCAGGTTTAATGGTGCAATATGCCTAATTTATTTTACAATATCTACTGACAAGCACAAACTAGTGTCAGCATTAATTCTGGCAAATTACAAGTTTTTTTAAAGGCAATTTAGGTCAACTATATTTTCTGCTGTAAATTCTGCAGATGTTGTTTGGTGCCATTGCAAATACAGGAATGAATAGCTGAATATATGAATTATTAATCAATTGAATATGTAAAGTAATGAACAATTAGATGATAATTAATATCATTTATCAATTCACTTTAGACAAAGGAATTTACTAATAAATTTATATATGTTTTTTTCCCCCAATGACACCCAATAATGGACCTCGAGTGACATCTTTCACCCACAAACTAATTTCTTGGTGTTATTGCCCAAAGTGTAGCAATAGAAATCAAACAGAAAAATGGACGTGGGAAATAGGCAAAGAAACCCAATAAACGGATATTGAAGAAGAGATCGCAGTTTAGGAAATCACTATAGCAATATTTGTGACATTGTTTCTAGCATAAATAATTGATAGTACTACTCGATAAGTAGCTTGGAGAAATGTGTAGTAATATTCATGTTTATACATATAATAGGAAAAATGTCATATGTACTCCATGTAAAAGCAAACAGGAGCCATCTCCAATTGACTGAGAAATGTGTTTTGGGACATTATATCATCAATCAATTAAGGGGCAGATTTATCAAAGGTCGATGAATTTTCGAATGAAAAAAAAAACGAATTTCAAGCTATTTTTTGTGTACTTTGGCTAGGGAATAGTCCAAATTTGATTTGAATTTGAAGAAAATTAGAAAATTCAAATATCGAAATTTATCATGTACTTTCTCTTTACAAATTTGACTTCGACCATTCACCATTTAAAACCTGCCGAATTGCTGTTTTAGCCTATGGGGGACCTCCTAGAACCTATTCGGAGTCAATTGGTGGACTTTTTTTTTGGGAAGAACTTTGAATCGAATTCAAGCGAATGCGCTATTCCTTCGATTCGTATGATTCGAATTTGAACAAATACCGAACCTTCGATCGAAAACGGATCTATTCAACCCAAAAAAACTTTGATTCAATTTCGGTTGGTCTTTTTGAATTAGGAAGTTTTTTCAATTCGAAATTCGACCCTTGATAAAGAGAGTCAGAGATTTGAAAAGAAATAAACAGGACAAATGAATTGGAAACTAAGTACTCCCATATATTCAGAATATTTTTTTTTCTAATGCAAACAGGGGGTTATTTACTAAACTCAGAATGCAAAAATCACAAATTTTGTTTTGGAATTTATTACCCAGAGGATGGTAAATCAGAATCTGAAAGACCAGCATCTCAGAACTGGTTGCATATAAGTCAATGGGAGAAGACCCAATGATTTTTTGATGTGCGCTGGGTTTTGGGCAATACTCTGAAGTTTTCGAATGAAAATTACGAAAAAATCTTGAAAATTACGAAAATTGGATGATGAAGTCCGAAAAATTTGTGCAAATCTGCACATTTTTGGGAAATAGTAATAATAAATAAGCGTAAAAAACCCAAGCGGATTTGTTTGTAGCTGAAAATATTGAGATAAATTCAGACTTTGATAAATAACCCCCTTATAGTGCAGTTCTATTTTTATAGACTCTAATCCAATTATAGCTCCATAACCCATTCCTGCCTGTCTCCAGTACTTGCTCTGGTCTACTGTATCTCAACTTATCTTCATCTGTCAATTCTTTTCACTCCCCCATCTGTAACTCAGATTCTAGGAATGTAGGTCTGTCTTAACCAAGTATTCGCTATGTTGAAGTTGAATTTATAGGAGAAAATGATTTGTAATGTGCATTAAAAGAAAAAAAAAGAAGCTTTGACCTTTAACCAGGAGGAAGATATTTCCTTAACTTTTTTATGATCGCTACTTTTTTTTTTACTTTACAGTGTTACATTAGAGAAATATAATATCCACACATTTATACCAGTAATTGCTTTTGGATTCTAAAGTTTATAGAAAATAGTTTCAAGAAGAAGAGAAGCAGTAAAGATTTAGCTGATGATTGTTAAAAATATATATTCATAAAATAAAATCTGGCAGTCAATAGTTTATCTGCAATATTTGCAATATAATTTGCTTATCCATTTTATTTAATATATCTCAATTTATATTTTTGTAAGCTACTTTACATTAAAAAAAAGTCCATATTTCTGCTATTTGGATTGTAAAAAAATTGCCTAGTCCAGATCTGAATTTTAAAAGTTACAATTTCCTTGCTTCCTTTAACAAGCTCCCAATAACTATACAATATTATTCTATGTTTTTCTTTCACCCCCAATGCTTCATTAAAGCAATTATCAGTCTCAGCAAGATCTCCCATTTCTACAATATTTTCCTTTAAAGCATTTTTGTCATAGTTTGAATTTTCTACCCACCTATGTTGATCTGTGCTTGATGATTTATGGAAGGTTCTAAAAATTAAACAAAATACTTCTATGTACAGTACACCATTGATTCTGTACATGAATATGTATGTTTATGACAATTGTTTTTAAAAATGTGAATTACAAGATCAGCAAGGATAATATACTTATAGAGACACTCTTTTTGTACATAAATATTTAATTTAAAAAAATCCTCAAAAATATGCAATATAATAACTGAATACAATTTCATCTAAATAACTGTATATTATTTAAATTAATGTAAAATAGATTTATTTTTACTCATCAAGAAGATATTGTTACAGAGCAGAATGTAACAGGTTTCCTAAACATTCATATATATCAATTATATAATAATATATATATACACTATATATATATATATATATATATATATATATATATATATATATATATATATATATATATATATATATATATATATATAATTAGCCCTATACTATCGTGCACATTTATAAAGGGTCAAATATCGAGGGTTAATTAACCCTCGAATTCGACCCTCGAAGTTAAATCCTTCGAATTCGAATATCGAATTCGAAGGATTTAGCGCAAATACTTTGATCGATCGAAGTAAAAATCGTTCGATCGAACAATAAAATCCTTCGAATCGAACAATTTTAATCGATCGATCGAAGGATTTTTCTTTGATTGCAAAAATTTCAGAAAAGTGATGGGGAAACTGCCGAAGTATGTAGTCGAAGTTTTTTTAAAAGAGACAGTACTTCGACTATCGAATGGTCGAATAGTCAAACGATTTTTAGTTTGAATCGTTCGAATAGAAGTCGAAGGTCGTAGTAGCCTATTTGATGGTCGAAGTACCCAAAAAAATACTTCGAAATTCAACGTTTTTTATATTCGAATCCTTCACTCAAGCTTAGTAAATGTGCCCCTATATGTAATTTATCACAATTTCATCTTAATAAATGTATATTATTTGAATATGTATATAAAATAGATGTATTTGGAAACTGGACACTGATGATAGATATCATGATATTCATTACAGGTCCACTAGAAATTAAGCTGCAACCCATTAAACATTTTTTATGCAACTTATGATTTATCTATATTTTATACATATACAATATAGCATGCCAGCAAATGTAAAGAAAACGGTATAACTCACAATCATCACAGATTCTTACTGAAACCATTCATTACCTGAATACAGATGTGCTATTAATTGCCAGGGACTGCTCAAAGAATGGCCTCCTGTGTACCCGTTGCTGGACGGGTGTCTGCCTTTATATAGAGAAGTTTCGGACATTTGGGATTCCTTAATAAGGAGTAACAGCCCAGGCAGAGATTAAGGAATTGAATGTCTTAGCGTAACAGAGCCGCACTACACCCAAACCTTTTGAGACATTCATCTTTATTATCACTTATTATAAAGACAAATGCATTGCTAAATACTGTATAGCTAATGTTTAAACTCCTTGTTTAGATTATATATCATCATTATGGGCCTTATTTATCAAAATCCAAATTTTTCTGTGTATTTATATAAAAAAAAGTCTGACCTAACTGGAATCCATCATTTGACCTTATTTATGATTAATAAAGCATGTTTTAATCGGATTGGACACACACACGATAAGATTTTTTTCAGGCTGTTTCCCGAAAAGCCAGAATTTTAAGGATTTTTTCCCAAAAAGTCAGACATAGTCTGATTTTTTTGTCTTATTCCAGCGCAGAACTCAGAAACTTCCAAATAGGATTGGGACCATCTCCCATTGACTTATATACAACCTCAGCAGGTCTGAGACTTTTTCTATCCTTGGGGTATAATAAATTTTAAAAAAATTTAGTTTTTTCCCACAAACGATATAGATTTTATAGAAAAAAAAAACCCTCAAATGTTTCGCGTTTTTGACATTGGGACTTTAATAAATAACCCCCTATATTCCACACACATAATGTAAACATTAGATTGAACTAAATTAGATTAATCTTAGTTTTAAAATCAACTTTTTCAAAGTAAACTATTTTAGGAAATGGGAACAGGAAAAATGTTAACTATTTTCAAGAATATTCCTATATATCGTTTATGCAACTGTGTAAATGCAGTAAATTAGTGCATAACCCAAAATCTTGCATTTGATCATTTTTGTGAAAAATAATTTAAAGGGATCCTGTCATCAGAAAACATGTTTTTTTCAAAACGCATCAGTTAATAGTGTTACTCCAGCAGAATTCTGCACTGAAATCCATTTCTCAAAAAAGCAAACAGATTTATGTATATTCAATTTTGAAATCTGACATGGGGCTAGACATATTGTCAATTTCCCAGCTGCCCTTGGTCATGTGCTCCACACATGTTCCGAAAATCGTATGAATCCTCGATTCATACGATGAGATCTTTGTGTCTATGGCCAGCTTAAGGCTACAAATTTATTGCTATTGCTACTTTAATTAATGAAGTTCTCTAATCAGATGACTCTTTTTTTCTTGCATTTCTGTCTACTACAATAAACACACAATGTATGTCAGTAATATGTTTGCACTTTGCACAAAGGAAAAACACGATACTGTTAATCAAGTATTAACTGCTCAAAATTAAATTAAGACTTTGTTAAATTAAACAGCCAATAAACTACAGTTACTTGATCAGTTTGTTTCTGAGCACCATTCTTGTGCCCCAAAAGTACCTATGTGCCTGGAGCATGTATTTGCTGTTGCACGCAGGTCCTAGAATACACAGAGAGTAGCCTACAATGCAGGCCCCCTTTGGAGGCTGTCGAGATTCAGAGTCAGAATACACGCACCTGACAAAGGAAGAACATGCACATCTTTGGCATCAAACCAAGCTTTTCTCTTAAGACTAAAACCTCTGCAATTGACAAAATACTGGATCTTGCCTCTGGACCTGAAAGAGTTGAACCCCAAGTTCTTGGTGCTTGTCAACCAAAAGGTCAATGAACTGGAAGGCAAGAAAGGGGAAGCAACGTTTTTCCGGAGAGATTCTGGATAGGAAAAGGATGCAACAATCCACTTTGGGAAGTTAATTGGAATGATCTGTGTCCAGATGAAACAGAAAAGGCAGTAGCAAGGCAAAAGTGCAATCAAACACAAGAAGGATGTTAGCTTTGCTGAAGAGAACCTAAAAGGGCATTTATCAGCACTGGAAGACTATGGCATGCCAGATATGTTATGGTAAATGTGTTTGCGCCCCAATGTGCATACATAAAAGAATGTTTCCACTGTGGGAGCTAAAGGACTTGCTTGCATGCGCAGGTACAAGAAACGTTTATGGAGAAGCTGACGAATTGTCAACCTTTTACATAGCATTCACTGTGAATGAACACAGCCTCTGCTTGCACCTCACCCCTTGTAATGGAACATAGAGGGCAGTCTGTTTCGCACCCAGCAACCACAATGAAAAATTGAAAAGTAAAAAATGTTACATTTTAAATGAAAAGTAGTTTCCTCTAGGGATGCACCGAATAGAGGATTCGATTCGGGATTCGGCCTTTTTAAGCAGGATTCGGATTCGGCCAAATCTTTCTGCCTGGCCGAACCGAATCCAAATCCTAATTTGCATATGCAAATTAGGGGCGGGAAATCGCGTGACTTTTTGTCACAAAACAAGGAAGTAAATTTTCCCCCTTCCCACCCCTAATTTGCATATGCAAATTAGGATTTGGTTCGGTATTCGGCCGAATCTTTCGCGAAGGATTCGGGGGTTTAGCCGAATCCAAAATAGTGGATTCGGTGCATCCCTAGTTTCCTGTATCCTCCAGTACTTCCTTTTATGGACTCCTGGACCAGAATACAATATGGACAGTATAAGATAGTATGTGGGAACGAAATAGAAAGCATCGCATTGCCCCCTGCTATACTGCAAACATGGAAGGTGCCCCTACACTTCCATCACCCAGACCTTTCAGCTGTCATCAGGTGGTGACAATGTTGGACACTTCTCAAGGTAACTTCTGGATCACAAGAACAATTAATTATTAGACATTCTCTGCAAACAGTTCTCTAATGTAAACACTAAGGGGTCCATTTACTAAAGTTCGTAAAAATTGTCTATAACCCATCCCCATTATCGCAGAGAATATTCTTGAGACAAAATTCCTCCATGATCCATGAGACATTTGAGAAATTTCTTGCGATAAGTGGCGTTAATTACGCAAGTGTAGCCATTTGTTTCAGCGTTATTTCTGGCAAATTGCGTGTTTTTTGGTGCTCATTTAGGTTGACTGCATAATCTGCTTGAAGATTTTTTTTTTTGCACCACTGCCAGTAATAATATACATGATTGAGTTCATATAAAATAGTATTTATTACCAGTTTATAAAGTATTATTAAATATACTTATGGCCAATTAACTACTATTAGGAAGAAATCATTTTCCCATTATGTAAATTTTTCTTAATAATTCACTAAAAATACATTTCTAAGTATCATTCTTCCCAAGTGCAATCTCTAATTTTCGCTGCTTCTGTTTAACAAAACTGACTATACTCCTGTTTTACTATATAATTTCTGTTTTTTTCACATAACACCATCCTCTGGGGGCGATAAAAATAGGCGACAATTTGTCTATATTTGGTGACACTTCTAGCAATAATCTTTAGTAAACCTTGCGAGACAGCCTACACAGAATGAATGCAATAATAAGTGTTAATATATAGGTTCACCAGAATATTTGCACTTAGTAAACTTGCTCTTGCTTATGGCCACTTAATAAACTGATGCCTAAATTCCTAGCAAATTTAACAAGGGTACACTGCTAGTAAATACAGTATTTGTAAACATTGTACACAAATCAAAAAATGAATGAGCTGTTGTGTTAAATGGAATTTTGCACCTCATTGCATGTTAGCATACACTACAATATATAATCTAAAAATATAAAAATTGTGATGCACTTACCCAGCAACCAGTGACCATACAGCCTCTTAAATGGAATTTCTCGAAAGAGATGAGACTGTGGTCTGCAAAGCATCTTTGAGTTACATCGCACCTGCATGTTTGGGGAGTGGGGGCTTCCAGCCATGGGAAGTATGCTACGTGTCACGTGCTACTCTTTTTCACATATGTGCAGACCATTGCATGATAACATTAGAAAATCAGTCATTCTGGTTTAGGCTTACTTTCAGCTTATTATTTATAGTCAGACTAAACGAGATGTGTTACAGCTGCTTATTCACTGGAAACCTGGACTTAAGAATTAAATGACTAAGAATGTCTGCCTGCCAAGCAACTGCATACAGGTGGGGAAAGCTAAAAACACCCCATTGCCCTCCTTGTTCTCAGGAGAAACATAACCTACCAGATGTCCTTCTGATAAATTTTATCAATATTATAATACCTCCAAAAGAATCTTATGAGATTAATTTGTATTCCCCCAGAAGGTGTAAAGTGTTCCTACTAATTTACTTTTATCATACAGGTATGTATCCTTTATCCTGAATGCTCAGGTTCTGGGGTTTCTGTGTGGTGTTCATGCAAATGGCATGTAGATGTCACTGTGCTCATACTTATGCTGTGCATACTTCCTGGTAGCTTAAAAGTGAAAGTTACTGTTGTGTAATGCCTGCATGAGAGCCTGCTAATAAAGCACTGTTATACTCTACTCATCCTCGGCTACCCAAAACATAACAAATGGCGACAAGGATGGCTCTTCTACCTCTGCAGCAGCCTGCACCTTTTCTTCCAAACCCTGGTAAGCCTAGCATACATTTTACTGCTTGGATCTGTATGTTTGAAAACTACATTATTGCTACTGACCATAGGGAGATTTCTGCTGCTAGAAAGTGTGTGGGATTCACCTACACTGCAAAATCATACAGCAAATACAAATAGAAAAAACTGCTTTCGCTGTGGTTCAACACAACACACTGCAAATCATGTTACATGTCCTGCAAAGGCTAAACGGTGCCGCAACTGCACAAAGGTAGGACATTTTGCTAAGATCTGCCGTAGTTCTGCTAAAGATGTTCATGAAGTCACTACTACAAATGTCACAGTATTAAGTGTGGATAAAGCTGGTACATTTATTCCTGACAAGTTTATATGCACTGTCAGTGTCAATACTGCTTCTGCTGACAAGGGACACTCCATTAACCTGATGCTTGATACAGGTTCAGCTGCTTCTATACTACCAAAGGATATTTTCTTGAAATACTTTGCAAAAGATCTGCTTGTTGCGCCTACCCTGAAACTGGTCAGTTACTTAAAGGATCCAATCCCTGTGCTTGGTTGCTTGCCAGTGACTGTACAATTTGAATCAAATACTGCAAAATGTGACTTTTATATTGTGAATAAGGGAACTGCTATACTTGGAAGGGATCTCTTTGCTGCATTAAACCTACAATTAGTTGATGGTCTCATTACTACAGCACCAGTGCCTGCCACACAGCCAGTGTCTAAAATTTCACCACAAAACAACACTTAACTGGGTTGTGCAAAGAACTTTGTACACAAATTTAAGTTGAGACCAGATGTAAAACCAGTACCATTTGCTGATTCAGGGAAAAACTTGCTATTGATATTGTCGGTCCTTTTACAAATGCTCCTATAGGCTGCAGATCTGCTATAATCTAGATGGACTATTACAGTAAATGGATAGAAATTGCATTTGTTTCTCATATAACATCAGCTACAATAATAACATTTCTGTGTAATAATGTTATAACATTTATGCGTAATAGATCTTGCCAGACTAATTTAATTTCTTTTTATGAGAATGTAAGTAGAGACCTCGATTCTGGGATGGCAGTGGATGTGATTTACTTAGACTTTGCTAAAGCATTTGATACAGTGCCACACAAATGGTTACTGGTTAAATTAAGGAATGTTGGCCTGGAACATAGTATTTGTACCTGGATAGAGAACTGGCTAAAAGATAGACTACAAAGAGTGGTGGTAAATGGAACATTTTCTAATTGGAGCAGTGTTGTTAGTGGAGTACCACAGGGCTCTGTACTAGGTCCCTTGCTTTTCAACTTGTTTATTAATGACCTGGAGGTGGTGTGATACAAATGTGACATGGCAGGCCATGTATGAATGTGAGTGTGATCAAGTGCATTCAATATGGCTCCTTAGTTATAAAATGGATGTACTGATATTAGCAGGAGAACAAGGAATAGTAGGAGTTAAGGTAATAGACTCATAAACATACAGTATAAATATGTTTATTAAGGAGGAAGCTCATATCTTATTCACATAGTTATAATCAAAATACACAGCAATTATACACAGCAATTATTTTCATTCACATGGTTATTTCCATTTTCATGGTCATTCTCATGGCCATGTTCTGGGCATGTAGCCATTATTATTATTATATATGTCTGTGTAATGATCTATTACTTTGTTATTGTACCAATATAAAAAGGAGCTCAGCTGGGGGGGCTTCGGGACTTCATCTACAAGCAGACGTGTTGTGTAGAATAATTGGTCTTGTAAGGACCATTGGCCGATTGATGTGCTCTGGGAGTCGCTGTATTTGATTTGGGCCCGGGGTCCCCCAGCTGATGTTCCTCTCAGAAGTCTGCCAAGGGAAGCTCGGCTAGACGTTGCGTTGTCTTCAATCGGTATTGTATTACTTTTCTTACAATATATTATTCTGGTTTAATGATGATCAATGTGTGTGTGTTTTATTTCCATCCCTATATTTGATAAGTCTGCTGGGGGAAGTGCTCAGTAAGACATTTAGTTTGTGATAAGTCTGCCAAAGGAACTTGTAGCAAGACAGGTGGGCATTGAAAGTACTGTTTCTATTTTTGCAGATGATACTAAATTGTGCAGAACTATAGGTTCCATGCATGATGCTGCCAGTTTGCAGAGTGATTTGTCTAAATTGGAAAACTGGGCAGCAAACTGGAAAATGAGGTTCAATGTTGATAAATGCAAGGTTATGCACTTTGGCAAAAATAATATAAATACAAGTTATACACTAAATGGCAGTGTTTTGGGAGTTTCCTTAAATGAGAAGAATCTAGGGGTCTTTGTAGATAACACGTTGTCTAATTCTGGGCAGTGTCATTCTGTGGCTACTAAAGCAAATAAAGTTCTGTCTTGCATAAAAAAGGGCATTAACTCAAGGGATGAAAACATAATTCTGCCTCTTTATAGGTCCCTGGTAAAGCCTCATCTGGAGTAAGCAGTGCAGTTTTGGACTCCAGTCCTTAAGAGGGATATAAATGAGCTAGAGAGAGTGCAGAGACGTGCAACTAAATTGGTTAGAGGGACGGAAGACTTAAATTATGAGGGTAGACTGTCAAGGTTGGGGTTGTTTTCTCTGGAAAAAAGGCGCTTGCGAGGGGACATGATTACACTTTACAAGTAAATTAGAGGACATTATAGACAAATGGCAGGGGACCTTTTTACCCATAAAGTGGATCACCGTACCAGAGGCCACCCCTTTAGACTAGAAGAAAAGAACTTTCATTTGAAGCAACGTAGGGGGTTCTTCACAGTCAGGACAGTGAGGTTGTGGAATGCACCGGGTGATGTTGTGATGGCTGATTCAGTTAATGCCTTTAAGAATGGCTTGGATGATTTTTTGGACAGACATAATATCAAAGGCTATTCTGATACTAAGCTCTATAGTTAGTATAGGTATGGGTATATAGAATTTAATTAAAAGTAGGGATGGGTGTATGTATGGATGCTGGGTTTTCATTTGGAGGGGTTTAACTTGATGGACTTTGTCTTTTTTCAACTCAATTTAACTATGTAACTAACTATGCAACTATGTCTACAGTCTTCAGCAGAGAAGGTAATCCAAAGGAGTTAATATCAGACAACGGACCACAGTTTGTCTCATATGAGTTTGAATCCTTTCTGAGAGAGAGGAATATTTTGCATAGGAAATCTTCAATGTATTACCCACATGCAAATGGAGAAATCGAGCGATTCAACAGAAGTCTGAAAGAAGCACTACAGACAGCAAATCTAACTGGGAAATCTTGGAATGTATCTACTGCTGACATTGTGAAACGTCAACAAGCCAAATGTAAGGCTTATACTGACAGAAAGTGGTGCAAGAGAAGTGCACTTTCAGCCTGGATCTTTAGTCAGAATTAAGAAACCAAGAATACTGAAACAAGGACAATCTAAATTTACTACACCACTTGAAGTGAGATGCCAGCGAGGACCATACACATATGAACTGTCTGATGGACGCATATGGAATGCAAGTCGTCTTGCTCCTGTTAGATAGGACTTTGGAGAAGCTCCATTTGATGAAGGACATTTTCCTACTCCTGATGTCAACTACAATAGGCCTGTAGAAAGTGAACCCATAAGGCACACTGAGCGAATCAGAAAACTACCTGCTTGGACCAAGGACTTTGTGATGTGAAGAATGTATAATATTGTTTTAAAATGCATACGGTTTAATTGTTGCTGTTTATTATAGTTGTCCAAATGCTTTCCTACTATAGATGGAATATGTGGTGTTCATGAAAATGGACTGTAGATGTCACTGTGCTCATACTTATACTGTGCATACTTCCTGTTAGCTTAAAAGTTAAAGTGAAAGTTACTGTTGTGTAATGCCTGCATGAGAGACTGCTAATAAAGCACTGTTATACTCTACTCATCCTCGGTTACCCAAAACATAACATTCTGGATTAGGGGTCTTTCCATAATTTAGATCTCGATATTTTGAAATGAGTGTATGTAACCCCTATTTGGCTGAATTAGGCAAATACCAACTAGTGTGATAGAGCATGGGCTATACACAACCCTCTTTCACCAGGACGGGCTTTTGCTACTTGGAAAGAACCCATGCCGATGATGTTTTACTACAACTCGCTACTGAGTTGGACGCCAGGGTTTCTTTGCAAAAGAGTAGAACAGGCTTAATTTCAATACAAAGCACCACAGGGTTATAATACTCACAGATGAGGTACATAAAAGTACATGCCAGGTACATTCAAAGGTGTAGCAGACACAGCATGACAGCATGGAAAGACAGCATAGTAAGAATAGCACAGGAAGGTAGGATAACCTTCCAGGGTTTCACTGCCTCATGTGGCCCAGATCCCTACAGCAGATGTGGAACAGGGATAGAACAGAGCTTGAATTCCTTGTCACTACTGTGATCCCTTCACTACAGGCAAAGCAGAGCCTCGGGGAGAGCTACTCCCTTCTATCCTCCTTGTTGGAGCTTGAGCTGCTCTTTCTAACTGAGCCTCACTGTCTCACTCTCTCTATAGGGTCTACACTACACACTGACTTCACCTTGTTCACGGGGTCCCTGTACCCCGACTTTACTAAAGGGGTGGTCCCTTTAGGGCCTAACACTTCTGGGGCCTTGTTGACTCCAGGCTCAATGGATGCCTCCACCCAGATCAAAGGTCAAAGAGGAAGAACCTCCCCCTGCAAAGCACTTTGTTACAGTGATGCAGGATATGATCATCAACCTAGGGCCAATGAAATGGGTTTGCAAATAAGGTAGGGATGCAACGAATCCACTATTTTGGATTCGGCCAAACCCCCGAATCCTTCACGAAAGATTCAGCCCAATACTGAACTAAATCTGAATCCTAATTTGCATATGCAAATTAGGGCGGAAAGGGGAAACCAATTTTTACTTCCTTATTTTGTGGCAAAAAGTCACACAATTTCCCTCCCCACCCCTAATTTGAATATGTGGTACTATGAGGTACTAAATGTTACATGGGTTTTAACCCAGCAACAGGGAAAGGAGGCACTGACAGGGAATGAGCCATTACACTTATGGGTCCCTGTCAGGCTTACCGGTGTGATCCAGACGGAGAAGGAGCTGGAGCTGAAGATCTTGAACTCACAAGCGCCTCACACAACCACTACCCACCTGGAGTGGAACAGGGAGCAGGGTTGTGGAGAGTAGCCAGTGAGACTATCAAACGCGGTACAGAGGATAAGACAAGGCCGTAGTCAAGAAGTCCGAGGTCAGGGCAGGCAGCGAGGTTCGTAACGAGAAGACAGGCAGAAGAGTCGAGGCAGGCAGCAGAAATCGTAGTCCAGGTTCAGGCAGGGTCACAACAGGCAATTCAAGAAGTCAGAGATGCTAGGGTTTCAGTGATAAACCTAATAACCAGGCAATGCATGTCAGTCTGGATCTGGTTTAAATGCATATCCTTTTGGCGCCAAACTAGCGTCCTCACGCTGACGTCGCGGAACTGACACCAGCGCGTCCGTCACAGGCGTTTCCGCCTACGTTCCTGCACCCGCGACCGTCGCCGTCGCCACCGCGTCCGCGACCGTCGCCGGCGTCCGCGTCACGCGCCGGCGCGCATTACCGCGCCCGCGCCTGCGCCGAACGGAACGCATGCGTGTGTTCTTACATTGCCCCCCATCAAGGAGCGGCCTCAGGACGCGACAACCAGCAGGCTTACCAGGATAGGTTCCATGAAATCTGTCCAACAAGTCAGGAGCGTGGATGTTGGATGCCGGTTCCCAAGAATTTTCTTCCGGACCATAACCCTTCCACCTCACCAGGTACTGGAGCTGTTTGCCTCTTAATCTGGAATCCAGGATCTCTTCCACCTCGAATTCCTCTTGACCGTCAACCACCACAGGAAGTGGTGGGGGAGCCGAACGCCCAGGAAATCGGAACATCGAGACCGGTTTTAAAAGAGCAGCATGAAATACAGGATGTATTTTCCAGGACGCTGGAAGTTTAAGCTGGAAGGCCACAGGATTGACTTGGCGGATGACAGAAAAAGGACCCAGGAAACGTTGACCCAACTTCCTACTGGGACAAGACAGCTTAAGGTTAACAGTCGATAACCACACACGGTCACCCACCTTGAACTCTGGGTCGCCTCTCCGCCTCCGATCAGCGTAAGTCTTGAAATTTTGTTGCGCCTTTCTCATGTTTTCTTGGAGCCTTTGGAAATTATTCGATAGAAAAGTTAATCTGTCCTTGACAGCAGGAACTAAAATATCAGAAACAATAGCAGAGGGAAAAGTTACTGGATGAAGACCATAATTTGCGAAAAAAGGGGACTGATTAATTGATGAGTGATGGGAATTATTATAAGCAAACTCCGCCAAAGGAAGAAGATTGACCCAATCGTCTTGGAGGTAAGAAGAATAACATCTCAGGTATTGCTCGAGAGTTTGATTAGTTCGCTCGGTCTGGCCATTGGACTGAGGATGAAACGCAGAAGAAAGAGACACTGAAATCTTGAGTGCTTTGCATAATGATTTCCAGAACTGTGATGTAAATTGTGGTCCCCGATCCGACACTACTTCATCTGGAAGGCCATGGAGTCTTACCACTTCTTTAATGAAGGTATCGGCAGTCTCGGAGGCGGAGGGAAGTTTTGGTAGAGATTTAAAATGTGCCATCTTGGTTAACCGATCAACAAAAACAACAATGGTGGAACAATCAGAGGACAATGGTAAATCGGAAATGAAGTCCATAGAAACTGATCCCCATGGACGGGAAGGCACTGGCAGAGGTTGAAGAAGACCAATAGGCCTAGAGTAAGAGTCCTTAGATCTGGAACATATTTCACATGAAGCAACAAACTTAAAACAGTCCTTAGCCATCCCAGGCCACCAGAATACTCTCTTAGCCAAGACAATAGTTTTCTTTATACCTGGATGACCTGCCAATTTAGAATCATGACTATTTTTAAGAACCTCCAGACGCATTGATTCTGGGACAAAAATTTTGCCTTGATGGAAAAGAAGACCTTCCTTAGGCAGTAACGATGGTTCAGAAATGTTTAAAGAAGCGTCCTTAATTCTATCCACCAGGGTTGGTTGAAGCAGAAGAAAGTTATTAGAATTTAGAATTGTCTCAGGGGCCAAGGAAACCTCGTTTTCAGAAGAAAACATTCGAGATAAAGCATCTGCTTTGACATTTTTTGATCCGGGTCGGTAAGTAAGATGAAAATTGAATCTCATAAAAAATAACGCCCATCTTGCTTGTCTGGGTCTAAGTCGTTTAGCTGAACGTAAATACTCCAAGATTCCTGTGATCAGTAAAAATAAGAATCAGATGTTTAGACCCTTCGAGGAGGTACCTCCATTCTTCAAGTGCCAGCTTGATAGCGAGTAATTCACGGTCCGCCACATCGTAATTACACTCACTCTTGGCCAGCTTACGAGAAAAGAAGGCAACAGGATGAAGATCCTCTTGAAACCCAGTTCTCTGAGACAACACAGCACCCACCGCAAGTTCCGAAGCATCTACCTCCAAAATGAAAGGAAGGGAAACATCAGGATGGTGAAGAATTGGACCTGAAGTGAAGAGTGTTTTCAATTTCTCAAAGGCCTCCTGAGCCTGAGTAGACCAAACAAACTTTTGATTATTGCGCGTCAGTTCAGTGATTGGAAGAATGACTTGAGAAAATTTTTTTATAAATTTTCTATAGAAATTTGCAAAGCCGATAAAACGTTGAACGGCCTTCTTAGAAGATGGAACCGGCCAATTAAGAATTGCAGAAATCTTCCTCGAGTCCATCTGAATACCCTGAGGAGAAATACAGGACCCCAAAAAATCTACAGATGATTGTTCGAACACACATTTCTCAACTTTGGCATATAACTGATGGGTGCGTAGACGAGCCAGAACCTTCTTCACATGAACTCTGTGTTCTTCCAAAGAATTAGAAAAAACAAAAATATCATCTAAATAAATGATGACAAATATATCGAGGAAGTCCCTGAAGACGTCATTAACAAAATGTTGAAAAGTTGCAGGAGCGTTGCAGAGACCAAAGGGCATGACCAGGTATTCAAAATGCCCGTAACGAGTACGGAAGGCTGTCTTCCACTCATCGCCTTCTCTTATTCGGACCAAATTGTAAGCGCCCCGGAGATCCAATTTAGAAAAGATCTTAGCCTCCGCCAATCGTTGAAATAATTCAGGAATGAGAGGAAGTGGGTAACGATTCTTAACTGTGATCTTGTTCAAATCCCGGTAGTCTATACACGGCCTTAATGAATGGTCTTTCTTCTCGACAAAGAAAATCCCAGCTCCTGCTGGAGAAGAAGATTGTCTAATAAACCCTTTAGCCAAATTTTCATCTAAATAAGAACGAAGTTCCACAAGTTCTGACTCGGATAAAGGGTAAACTCGACCAAACGGAATCTGGGCCCCAGGAAGAAGATTAATAGGACAATCATAAATGCGATGAGGGGGTAACTTGTCAGCCCCTTTCTTATTAAAAACGTCCAAAAACTCCCAATAAGCTTGAGGAAGAAGTTCATGAATTTCCAAAGTAGGGGATAAAAAACAGACCTTTTTTAAAGAAGAAATACAACGAGAAGAGCAGAAATTGGAAAGAAATTTTACTTCACCGGTAGCCCAATTGATGGATGGGTTGTGCTTCTGTAACCAAGGCAATCCCAGAATAACGGGGAACAAAGGAGAAGACACTACATCAAAGTTCATCATTTCAGCGTGCCCTTTATTCAATGAAACAAAAAGAAGGACGGTCTCTTGCACCACAGGGCCTGAGGTAATCAGAGACCCGTCAGCCACCCGGAGGGCTACAGGATTCTTCTTGGCTTGGAGCGGAATCTGGAACCGTAGTGCTACTCTATTGTCCAGAAAGCATCCGCTGGCCCCAGAGTCAAGGATTGCTTGGAGTTCTACCCGTTGGTCTCCCCACTGTAAAGACAAAGAGACTGTCAGGAGAGGCACAGGAACATGGCAGGGGGTAAAGTCTTTTTCAAGCAACTTCTTACCCGCCGGGCGGATCGGGCAACCCCGAAGCAGATGGCCTGCTTGACCACAGTAAAGGCAGAGATTCAGTCTGCGGCGTCTGATGCGTTCCTCCGGAGATAAAGCAGACTTAATAGCACCGATCTGCATAGGCTCTGGGGCTGTACTGAAGACAGGCGGAGGCATGGCTGGAGAAAAGGTGGACGGTATCCGAACTGGAGGAGGAGCAGATGGTAACATCCAGGTCTGAGATGAAAGACCCGCTTTTTCCGCCTTTTCTTCCTCTCTACGCTCTCGGAGTCTCTGATCAAGTTGGATAGCGAGGAGGATGAGGTCTTCCAAACTGTCCGGAATGCCAGTACGGGCCAATTCGTTCTTCAACTCAGAAGACAGTCCGAAACGGTATTGATTTTTTAGTGCGGCAGGGTTCCATTCTGTGTCATCTGCCCACTGCCGGAACTCCAACGTATAATCCTCAGCAGGACGGACCCCTTGCTTCAGGGCACATAAGGCAGCCTCAGCAGTGGCGACTCTGTGGGGATCATCGAAAATGACCGCCATCGCGTCAAAAAAGGAATCCACCGAAGCCAAAACTGGACTGTGGCGGTCCATGAGACGAAAGGCCCAGGTCTGTGGTTCTCCCGTGAGAAAAGAGATAATAACCCCGACCCGGGTTTGCTCAGTAGGATAAGTGTGAGGCTTTAAGGAGAACAGCAGCTTGCAGTTACTCCTGAAATTCCGAAATAGCTTCCGGTCTCCGGCAAACTTCTCCGGAAAAGCCACCTTGGGTTCAGAGATCTCCGACGTGATGACTTGAACCTCTGTTGGTGCAGGAGGAGTGGCAGCAGAAGTGGAAGGGAGAGCCGCTGGCGGATGAGATCTGATATGCTCCTGTAGCTGAGCATATCCGCTTTGCAGCTCCCGGACCGCTTGCGTCAGAGAGGACAGCTGCTGGGTTAGGACAGCAAACGGTGAGGCCCCTTCAGCTGGATCCATTTTTGGGCCTGGTTATACTGTCAGGCTTACCGGTGTGATCCAGACGGAGAAGGAGCTGGAGCTGAAGATCTTGAACTCACAAGCGCCTCACACAACCACTACCCACCTGGAGTAGAACAGGGAGCAGGGTTGTGGAGAGTAGCCAGTGAGACTATCAAACGCGGTACAGAGGATAAGACAAGGCCGTAGTCAAGAAGTCCGAGGTCAGGGCAGGCAGCGAGGTTCGTAACGAGAAGACAGGCAGAAGAGTCGAGGCAGGCAGCAGAAATCGTAGTCCAGGTTCAGGCAGGGTCACAACAGGCAATTCAAGAAGTCAGAGATGCTAGGGTTTCAGTGATAAACCTAATAACCAGGCAATGCATGTCAGTCTGGATCTGGTTTAAATGCATATCCTTTTGGCGCCAAACTAGCGTCCTCACGCTGACGTCGCGGAACTGACGCCAGCGCGTCCGTCACAGGCATTTCCGCCTACGTTCCTGCACCCGCGACCGTCGCCGTCGCCACCGCGTCCGCGACCGTCGCCGGCGTCCGCGTCACGCGCCGGCGCGCATTACCGCGCCCGCGCCTGCGCCGAACGGAACGCATGCGTGTGTTCTTACAGGTCCCTACATGTAATAAAAATAATTTCAGCATTTAGGGGATTATTTATGAAAATCCAAAAATCTCAATAAAATCGTGAAGACATTTGAATTGTACAAATTTTCGGATTTGACGCCCGAAAACGATTATTGCACAAAACCCAGCACAGATCAGGATATCTTCAGGACTTCTCCCATTTACTTCTACATGAAGCAGGTCTGAGTTGGAGTACTTTTTTATTCAGATTTTTAACACCCTCTGAGTTTATCACATTCTGAAAACTTTGAGTAAATAACCCTCTTAATAAACCCAACAGGATTGTTTTGCCTCCAATAAGGATTAATTATGTCTTAATTGGGAACAAGTACAAGATACTGTTTTGTTACAAAGAAAAAGGAAGTATGTTGTAAAATTATTTGATTAAAATGGAGAAGGCTGTCCTGTAATTCTGATCTTTCTGGATAATGGGTTCAATACCTGTATTTGTATAGAGACAAATATTTGTGGCCCACATTCTTCATGACAGAGCTCTTAGCAACTTAGATATATAATAATATAATATCACGCACAAATTATGTGCTGATTATGTTGGTGATTGTGTGACTCACATTATTTCAGTGGAGAAAATGGGGCTTATTTATAATCAATGGGCAAATGTGCCCATGGCCAGTAACTCATAGCAACCAATCAGTAATTAGATTTTTCCAGCAAGCTGTAGGTAGAACAATGAAAGCAAACCAATTCCAGTGTTTATAAATGATCCCACTGTGTTATAATATTCTGTTTAGACTGACATGTTGGGACATGGTGAGCAATCTCAGTAAAATTTCTAGATAAAGTTTGCTGTGGTTATTTGCTTGTCATACCCTTACCCAGTTTATAAAAAGTATGAAATGTTCCTGGTAAGTCAGTTGTTTCTTTAAAAATGCTTTCATAGCAGTTCAAAGGTTTGGCGTAGCTATATCGGTGCCATAAATCGGATAAACTAGCCTTTGTAGGCTTAACTGGAAATGAGTCCAAAAGTTTAAGTGATCTCTTTATATCAATCTCAGGCAGCATTCATTGGTCCTATT
This sequence comes from Xenopus laevis, assembly GCF_017654675.1. Taxonomy (NCBI): domain Eukaryota; kingdom Metazoa; phylum Chordata; class Amphibia; order Anura; family Pipidae; genus Xenopus; species Xenopus laevis. Next base: position 35,938,508 of record NC_054388.1, read on the forward strand.
CTCGGGGCTTGGGCAGATATTACTCATTATTTCTCTACAGCAGAATCTTTATGTTCTTGCTTTCTGGCAGAAAGGGGACCCAGGCAGCTTCTTATAAATACAATTTACAGCGTTGATATGAGCTTGCAAAACCTGGTCCAATAAAATACATGGGGCTTTCTCGATAATGGATCTTTTTGTAATCTGGATCTTTTTGTAATCTGGATCTTCATACCATAAATCTACCAGAAAATCATATAAACATTAAATAAACCCAATGGGTTGGTTCTGCTTCCAATAAGTATAAATTATCTTCGTTTGGATCATGTGCAATGTACTGTGTTATTATTACAGAGAAAAAGGAAATCATTTTTAAACATTTGGATAAGTTGGATATGGAAATGGAGATTTCTGGATAGCGGGTTTCCGGAAAACAAATCCCATTTTTGTATGTCTTTACTTGTAGTTTAATCCATGTAAACACGTGTATGGTATCTCCATCTCAAGAACTTATGGTTTTAAGATAAACTATTTAGAAAAAGAAGTGAATTCTCAGAGCCGACGTTCCATGGATTTTCCGCCAGACAATGATTTGGCTCCTGCAGATTATAGGATTGCTTTCTCCAACATAATGAGTTTAATTCCCATTTTTTAACAAAGCAGGATTGTTGTTGCCAGATATATCACCTCTTGAAAGAAATAGAATTTTGTGCATGGTTATTAAATTACCCACACAAACCCTAGGGAGAGTTAATGCCAAACAGATCCTACTATTTACAACAAAAAGGCAGGAAAGAGCAAAAGTGATCAGAGACAGGTGACAAGGACTCCAAGAAAATGGAGCAGAATCAATAAAAGTTACTTTATATGACAGAGTCTTGATGTAAAACTTAGATAAAGAGATGTTTTCCCATACCCCACCCCCCCAAAAAAATGTTATGTCAGCCTCTGCTAAGTTTTTTTAGCTGCATTTGTCACATTTTGCCATGCTTTTAATGAGCCTGAAGCCATAGAAAAAGAAGACGGTTATTAATCTATATCTGCTGAAGTGGAGGACCCAGTGGGACTCAATTAAATTTGTTTGCAAGATAGGGCAGTAACATTAAATTGTGGGGCCCTTAAATAATTTTATTTAAGGACCCTTTTTTCTGCAGAATTATGCATGACGTATCATATATTTTATATCAGGTGTAGTGTGGGTGTTGTAGGTTTAAATAATTAGAAATGGAGTTTGCCTTCTTGTTACATGATGGCACACACTGAAGGTAACCAGCACAATGTTTCCCAAAATCAAATCTCTTACCTAAGCCTTCTACAGTAGCTTCAACCCTCGATGTCCAACCAAGTCCAAACCCAGTTAGAAAAGGCTCTATACAAGTAACACAGCTGGGACCTTTTATACTTTTGGACAGTTCTGAATATTGCCTTTTTGGGTTCCTGGAATGATGGGACCTAGAACACCATCTGATCTGCTCTTCTTTGGTGGGAGATGCCGGAGGGAATTGCATAGCAAAGCACATAGAAATTAAAACTGGAATATATGATACGTCATGCAGAATTATGCATGACGTATCATATATTTTATATCAGGTGTAGTGTGGGTGTTGTAGGTTTAAATAATTAGAAATGGAGTTTGCCTTCTTGTTACATGATGGCACACACTGAAGGTAACCAGCACAATGTTTCCCAAAATCAAATCTCTTACCTAAGCCTTCTACAGTAGCTTCAACCCTCGATGTCCAACCAAGTCCAAACCCAGTTAGAAAAGGCTCTATACAAGTAACACAGCTGGGACCTTTTATACTTTTGGACAGTTCTGAATATTGCCTTTTTGGGTTCCTGGAATGATGGGACCTAGAACACCATCTGATCTGCTCTTCTTTGGTGGGAGAAGGCAAATAGGGTGATGCCGGAGGGAATTGCATAGCAAAGCACATAGAAATTAAAACTGGAGGATGCACAGATAAACAGAGTAGAGGATAGGTACTGAGTGATGAACATAAGCCTGTATCTTTTTAAAGGAAGAAATGAGGAAGATGAGGAAACTAGAGAATATGATGGAAACCCAGACAGGCAGAAGTAGGTGCAAAACCCTTCTTCTAAGTGAAAAGGAAAAGACTATTATTCTTATACTTTACAGAGCACTGGTAAGGCCCCATCTGCATATGCCATGCAGATTTATTCAAGTTATTATTGAATTAGAAAGGGTCCAGAGAAGGGAAGCTAAGCTGGTAAAATGTATGGTATGAGTATGCTGGAGAAAATGTGCCTAAATGGTGAAATAACTATGTACAAATATTTAATGGGATCATATACAGTAAGTATTGCTTTAATGCTGTATTTGCCAGCAGGTCTTTCCAGCAGACACAAGGGCACCCATTCCGATTAGTAGGACGGAGAGTCCATTTTTTTACTGTATACAGAGAGAACTTTTAATACATTAGATAGCTTTAAGAAGGAGTTGGGTGGCTTTTTAGCACCTGAGGAAATACAGGTTATGGAAGATATCCAGGCCCGGATTTGTGGCAATCAACTAGCAGTTAGGCAGTTTGTATATAGATATAAATGGTTGAACTTGTTGGCAGTGTGTCTTTTTTCAACCCATATTACCGTGTTACTATATAACTCTCCTTATCACTCCTCCAGCTAACCCTCTGTATAACTAATTTACCAAATTAGCTGAAATGGCTGAGGCATCAGCTATTGTACATAGGTATTCTCAACTGTAAATATCAATTCAAATAGAAGATGGTCCTCTTTCTCAGTCTTTCCGTGTAGTGCCCCTCGACAGGTAGCAACCCCATGTCTGTTGCATTAAATTATGAATGTAGGAAGGCTGCTATTATACACCCTGATGCTATGATTTGCAATGTGCTCTCTGGGTTCAAATTTCTTTTATTCTAAAAACTGGGTTATTTTCTCTAGCAAAGTTTCCAGCATGTAATCTGTATGCTGCAAACAGACAGTTGTTGAATCCTCCTCACATTCTTAAACTCCCATTAAGGCATTAGAAAACCAAGTATTGCTTATCTTACAACACACATTTAAGGTACGTGACAGCTAAGTTGCAGAAATAACTATTTTTCTTGCTGTGTAAGGCAGAACTCTGCCTGTATGTCGCAAGCTCAGTTATTTAAAACCCACATACCTAAGAAGATATGCATTCATTACCTGAAATAAAACACTTCATAGAACTAAAACCACAAATCATAAAGCTTGTAATTTTTTTTTTTTTTTTTACAGTTATGGATATTTATTATAATCGTGAATAAAATACTCCCTGTTGTAAAATATAAGGATATTACAAGTCACAGAGGAGCGGCCTTGTGCTTTGATACAGGCCATGTCATATTTTCCAAGAAGAGGTACTTTATTTATTATAATACACAAGTTTTAGTGAGTCATGTGACAAAAATGACATTGTTAAGCTCCTTTGATAACTGATGACACCGCTAAGAACTGTTTATAAGGATATAATTTACAAGATAATTTACAAGATATTCATGGCTTTTGTGTATTATACATTAATATATTTTCCTAATTAATATAGTCTCTTGCTGTGACTTATCTTGTTGTGCGATGGAACCTCTTGATACCCTTTGAGATTATACAGTGATGGCAGAAGGGGAGACTTTCCCCGCGAAGCAACATCAGGTGATTCCGGAATTGAAAGCGATGTGTATATCGGGAGACTTGTTGCACGGAGTATTGAAGAATTAACCATGTGTGACAAATCCCTCCATGTGCCATGTCCCTAATGCCTAGACCTCCTCTGGACTTTTCCTGTTAGCCACATTTTTATGTAACTATAAATTATGTTTTATTGATTCTATTGTTTTGATCTAAATTATAAGTTTTGCTATGTGTAATAAAGTAATAGTTTTGTGAAACAATATTTTCTTCTAGTTATAACTTTTGTGCTTGCAGAGAGAAACTAAAGTTACGTCTAATTCACAGAGGGTTACTTAAAGACACCCTGGATGCGAGTGCAAGAAATTTAAGGTTTGCAAAAGAGCATCACTTAGTGCTTATTTAAAAAGTACAGGTATGGAATTTGTTATCCAGAAAGTTCCAAATTACAGGAAGGCCATGTCCCATAGACTTAATTTTAATCAAATACATTTTTTTTTTAATAATAAAAGGGTAGCTGGGATCTGTTATCCAGAAACCCATTATCCAGAAGGCCCCGAATTACAGAACGCATACATGTCTTCAAGCCTTCATGAATACAGTGCTGCCAAACATAGGCAGCATCTTATTCATGGAGTAAATACAGGTTTATGTACTCAATATGCTCTATCTGGGAGTGTAAAGACCAGCAGCAAGTTTCCTTAATGCAGGCTAGGGCTCAAAGTACAAAAACATGAGGGTATATGCCATTGTTTGAACTTTGCTCCTGGCCCTACGTGTAGTAAATATTTGATATCTCTGACAATGCAACTGCTCCTTCGAAGAGACTATTGCTATCTTTATAACAAAGCATTTAGACCACATTAGTCAGAGTCTCAGAGATTTGTAATGCATTAGCACAGGATTAATGTAACAGGGTGATCAGAGAGTGTTCAGTTGTGTTCAGAATAATAGCAGTGTGTTTAAAATGAATGAATAAAGCTGAATAAAGCTCAAAATCCTTATAATACTTTTTTTCCATACATGCAAATGCCTTGGGAACACTGCACATTCTATTCCAAATCAAAACATGAAGAAAAATGTATCAAATTTGTGTTATTCCTTTACAGAACATGAAGAAAAGGGAATATTAGGCTGTTATAAAAAAAAAAAGTATCTGCATTCTTTTTTACAAACATTCACTGTATAAACTGCGTCAAGATTTTCCTTTCCTTGACTAATATTTAGTTGTATAATCAGTGTTTCTGAGAACTGCTGCACATCTGTGTTGTATGGAGTCCACCAACTTCTGGCACCTTTATATTCCACAATTCTTCTGCATTTCTTGGTTTTGGATTTTTGATTTTCTATTGGATTAAGGTCAGGGGATTGGTCTGGCCACTCCATAATGTCAATCTTGTTGGTCTGGAACCAAGATGTTGCTCATTTTACTGTTGTGTTTGGGGTCATTGTCTTGTTGAAACAAAGGGCATTTCCTCTTCAGCATAAGGCTATTCTGATTGAAACTGATCTATGATCCCTGGTATGTGATAAATAGTAGCTCAAAAGATGAAAAGGCAGCACTCAGGTTAGATATAAAAAAAGGTGGTTTTGATTGAGGGAGCTATTCCCGAAACGCGTCAGGTGATGTGGGTCGGTGACCTGTTGGAATAAACCACCTTTTTTTATTTAGCCGGAGTGCGGCCTTTTCATCGTTTGAGCTACTATAATTCCAGTGGGGACGCTGATGGCAGAGCACCTGGATGATTTCAACTAATCAATAGAGCTACACTAACAAGGGGGTGAGTTTGGAGCGGCCTGCTTTCTTCTTATGAATACCTTTTTCTTCTTTCAGCCATGCCTGGGACCAGTAGGGAGGTTGGAATCAGAGGAAGGGACTGGGTTTTTCCCCGGTGTCCCGCTGGCCCAGTCTGACCCTGATCAGGTTAGTGATGCCGGACTGCTATTATTCTGAACACAACTGTAGCTATGCAAAATACAGTAACACTGCAAAGCTATTATAATATATGGGTTTCATAAAAAGAAACATATTTAGCATCAGAGAACTAGCCAGCAATAAATACAAATTTTTAGTCAATATATCCCTGCACCAGTGTCTCCCTTTCCCATCTTTGTTTTTAACTGGTTACAGACTGATGTTTATAGGAGCACAGTGTTCCATGGTTTATATTGCTTTGAGGTGTCATAGGCCACATTTTGACTAAGTCCACTCTTTAGATTTGAATTATCCTCTTATAAAAAAGGGATTTGGAGTAGGTTTGGGGTGGGAGGATAAATAAAGCAGAGGATTTGTTATTTAAGCACAATTTTTGGAGAGCCCTTAATAACCACTTAGCTTCCAGAAAAGGCGTAAACCTCTCAACAGCATTCAGAACCGCCACTGATAAGGATATATACTTTATAATGTGTATTAAGAAATACAGTTGCTGCTAATAAATTCAGCCTAGTAACACGGTAGATGAGGTTGAAAAATATCCATCAAGTTCAACCCCAGTTTGAAGCCTCTCCAATTAATCTCAGAGGGGGGAAAAATTCCTTCCGGACTTCAGGGGGCATATTTACTAATGGACGAAGTGGCTAATGCTAGCAACTTTTCACCAGAAATCACATCCACAGGGATATCATTGACGGCCGCCCCTAGGCCGCATGGTCTGACCAGCGCCCACCTCACCTCCCCAGCGCGCCGGCGAAAAAACGCTGGCGCAGCTGCTGTAATTGAATGGGGACGCACACGTCCCCATAATGTGGCTGGGCGGCATGCCGCCCCTATTTTTTTGCCGCCCTAGGCCCGGGCCTATGCGGCCATGCTGCAAATCCGGGCCTGGCCATTTCACTAACAGATGCCGGCGTCAATTCGCTAGCGAAAGAGACCGTTGCTAGCAGTCGTTCACACTCTATTGCCAGGTGACTTTTCGCTTTGGCGAACGGTCGTTACTCTGCAAATTCACTAAAGTGAGGATTTTACTGAACCTTACCTCTTTTGCTAGATTTGACTTCGCCACCTCAGACCAGATGAGTGCTTAAGAGAAGCTACATCTTCCTCAATCTTGCGCCTGGCGAAGTGGTGTGAGGTGTGTGAAGCAGTCGCTGGTGACAATTCGCCCTTTAGTGAATCTGCCCCCAGTCTCTGGATCAACTTTTAACTAAGAGAGAATTTAAGAAATCCTGGATTTTCTCACTTTCCAAAGAGGCATCCCATCCCTTGAATTTATCTAATGTATCTGCCAGCAGGGCAAGGCCAAGGGGTAGGCAGAGTAGGCACGTGCCTAGGGCGCACAGCTGGGGGGTGCGCCAGGCACGTACCTGCTCTGTCGCCTACCCCATGTCCGGTCGCATCTTTCCCCGTGATTTTGCACATGCGCGCTGGTGTCAAATCGTGCATGCTAGCGCTGAGCCGGTGCCGGCCCGGCAGAGTTGCCTATGGCGCCTGTCTGGTCTGGCCCAACTCTGTCTGCCAGTAAAACCACTTCAGGGAGAGAACAAGGGATCTTTACTGTAAAGTAATGACACACAATGTTAGAAACCTGTGGATTTAGCTGTGTAGATATGCATTATTATTATTATTATTATTATTATTATTATTATTATTATTATTATTATTATATATTACACACAAAGCAGAAGAGGAGTTTTTTAGCTTTTTATTCAGCAGCTCTCCAATTTGCAATTGTAGCAATCTGGTTGCTAGGGTCCAAATTACCCTAGCAATGATGCACTGATTTGAATAAGAGACTGGGTTATGAATAAGAAAAGGCCTGAATAGAAAGGGGAGAAATAAAAAGTTGTATTAACAATAAACGTGTAGCCTTACAGAGCCTTATTTGAAAGTTGAAAAAAGTCAGAAGAAAAAGGCAAATATTTAAAAACTAAAAAAAAAAATATAACTAAGGCCAATTGAAACATTTTTTAAGAACTGGCTATTCTATAACATACTACAAGTTAACTTAAAGGTGAACCACCCCTTGAGAAATTGTATTGTCAAGTGAGAATTGTTTGACAAAGACCCATATAGGCTTGTGCCAAGTAGCTGCAAAAATAAATGCTTTTCAAAAGATATATATTTGGAATACTGTTGTCTATAATGCTGCTGCCAGGTGCGAATTGCAACAAACTGCCCCGGACAGCAGAATTCCTCTGATACCGCAGTATTCACATTCATTCTTAGAATATTGTCTCCAGACAAGCAGGTAGAACTTGAACAACAGCCCTCAAACAAATATCTTTTCTGAGGTTAAACTGCCTAAAAATGTTCTGCTTTTGGCTCAAGAAAAAATAGTTGTGGTTAGAAAACTCATCCGCAAAGAGTAACATCTCCTAGTGTTATCCATTAGATGGCGCTCTGCCCTATGTTATATTCAACACTCCTCAGTGACTCTTCAGTAACATGTTTTGCATAGTCTGTCAGGTTGTTATCAATTCTGTTCAACTCCAAGCACCTACGTAAATGTCTTTTAATGTAATTACAGGATTTGTATAAAGTTTTGACATAGCAATAATGCTTCACCCTTTTTACAGCGCTCATCTACTGTGACCAGAAATTGGTTCTTAAGCACAAAAAATATGCTCCAGCCATTCAGCATATGCCTGCTAAACCCCCAGCTATACCAAGATGTCACTCAGCACCCTTTTATATTGCCAGCAGGTGCCAGCTAGTGTGCACAAGGCATGAATGAACACAAGTCCCATAAACCACAGCATTAGGAGAACAATACAAGCAGAAACTAGAGAACACAACCAAACTTGAAATTATAGGAATATTCATTAGTATTACAAATAATATATAACTCATATGATAATGGATCTTTCCATAATTTGGATCTTCATACTTTAAGGGGCCGATTCACTAACTTCGAGTGAAGGATTCGAAGGTAAAAAACTTCGAATTTCAACGTTTTTTTTGGGCTACTTTGACCATCGAATGGGCTACTTCGACCTTCGACTACGACTTTGAATCGAAGGATTCGTAGTAAAAATCGTTCGACTATTCGACGATTCGATAGTCGAAGTACTGTCTCTTTAAAAAAAACTTCGACCCCCTAGTTCGCCATCTAAAAGCTACCGAAGTCAATGTTAGCCTATGGGGAAGGTCCCCATAGGCTTGCCTAACTTTTTTTGATCGAAGGATATTCCTTCGATCGTTGGATTAAAATCCTTTGAATCGTTCGATCGAACTATCTGCGCGAAATTCGAAGGATTTTAATTCCTAGTCGAATATCGAGGGTTAATTAACCCTCGATATTTGACGCTTAGTGAATCGGCCCCTTAGTCTACTAGAAAATCATGTAAACATTAATAGGCTGGTTTTGCTTCCAATAGGATTAATTATATCTTAGTTGGGATCAAGTACAAGGTACTGGTTTATTATTACAGAGAAAAAGGAAATCATTTTAACAATAATGGAGTCTATGGGAGACGGCTAGTGATGAGTGAATTTCTCCAATTTTTGCCGAAATATTTGCAAATTTCGCGAAACAGCGAGTAATCCGTTAAAAATCTTGAAATCGGAAAGTTCACAAAAAAAACCTTGAAATTCGAACGTTTTCACGAAAAAATCGTGCAATTCGAACGGTATCACTAAAACAACCGAGCAACTCGAACATTTTCACGGAAAACCGAGCAATTCGAACGTTTTCGCAGAAAAAACGTGAAAATCGGAAATTGACGCTGGAAGAATCGCAAATTTATTAGTCGGCGGCAAAACGCGGAAATTTGCAGTGAATTTGTGCCAGGCGAATTTATTCGCCCATCACTAGCGCCTTTACAGAATTCCGATAATTTTTTTATTTTCATAACTTTCATCTTCGGATCTGTTAATAACTTTCATAAATTCTGGTAGATTAAAAAATTCAGCTCGTCTGAATGGAACTATGACAAAACAGTGTCATTTCTGGGAAAATATAAAATCCGGGGATGTAAAATTGAAGTTCTACTGTATAACATGGACTACAAAAGGATTTCAAAACAAGGTAAAACCATGTGCTCATCAATCAGTCCTGTAAGTGGTTCGATAATATCATGCTCCTATTGGCCCCACAAACTTACCACCAGTCTGCATATGTGCACATTAAACTATCCAATCATGGACACTAAATTAGGTAAGCAGTCACATAGTTGACGGGACAGCTAAAGGCAGAATGTTTCTAAGATGCACAATGGAAGAATGTCAGGAGCTCTAGGAGTGCTCCTTTACGGAGCGCTCTGCTCCTCATCCAAGATGGCGGCACCATTTTTGAAATAAAAGAGCTTCCAGGTCACGGGTTCGGTAGGGCACTCTATCTAGTGTTCCTGGGTGTTCCTAAATATCTAAATTGCTGATTGCATGGATTCCTGACCCTTTGCTTAGACCCTGATTTTGATCCATGCTGCCTGCCGATTGAAATCTTGCCAGAAGTTTGACTACGCTTGTGCCTGACCCATTTGGATACCATGGCCTTGGACATAACCACTAAGCTTCCTCCTTGCCCCGGACTTCTCCGAGATTGGAGCCGCCGAAAAAAAATGCACAAAATAGGGAAAGAGTCAAACTAAAAAAAAAACTCATGTCAAATGCAACACCTGACTGCAGTTTAGGAATCAGACCAGTCCCAGAAGCAGTTCCTCACTATATACATAAACATTGGTTATGTATTTAATGGACTGACTGGACAAGGCAGAGCAGTTTATTTCCAAACAGAATTCCATCAGCAATGCAAATAAAAGGCAGGCTGGAAGGACAAAATCATTATGGGCAATAAGTCCTGAATTATATCATGTTGAACATTTTTTTTTATTGCCCGGGACCTAATTCATGTTTTTTTATATTCTTGTGCTGGATCCTATAAAAATTAATGTTGCGGTATAAAATCTCTGATGTTCTTTTTTAAAATTTTTTATTGGAATGGTAACCATTAGGCTAATAAGCAGCAGTTAGTACAATTATTTTATTTTTTTGACAGCCGTGAAAATTCTATTAGGAATCGTTGCTCGTTCCATTTGGGGAATTAAAAACTCAGTTTGTTCATTTAAAATATATTAATTTGGATTTTGTTGCTTAACATGGCACCATAGAAGTTCTTTAGGAGACAGGTTATGTAAACTCTTTGAGGCTATGCTTTGTTGTTTAGTACTGCTGAAAGACTTTGGGGCAGATTCACTAAAGGGCTAAGTGCCCTTCGCTATAGAAAATTTGCTTGAAATTCAATCTGCAGGGACAACGCCAATTCAGCAGACGACAATTCACTAGCTAACGGGACCATCACTAGCGCTCATTCGCACTCTATCGCCAGGCAATTTCACTCAGACGAATGGACGTTGATCTGCAAATTCAGTAAAGTGCGGATTTTACTGAACGTTACCTCTTTAGCCAGAGTGGACTCTCCTGATAAAATAAAGCTTGATCTTCCTCAATCTTATATCACTTACATCATATCCTGTCTGCTGAAAATGCATTAAAGTTTAAAAAACACTGGCGACTTTTCCTTTATTTAAGCGGGATGGCCTTCAATGTCCTAACTTGAACTTTTTTTGGCTTAACATTTTTCCCCAGACATTTGAGAACATATGGAACATATGGGCTCATGTGTAGGGCATAATATTAACTCTTTTGTCTTTATTAAGGTTCCTTGGACACTTGTTATTAAAAGTGGTAACTTTAAGCATTTGCAACAACATCTCTAATAAAGACGTCCATACAACTTTAATGTACCCGACCTATTAAAATTGACCTAAGCGTAAGATCACTAGCGACTTTTTGCTAGGCACAAACGAGCGATCGCGAATCTTCTCTATGAAATGCTCACACTGCCGAAGTAACGTTAGTGAAAAGTCGCCAGCATTCGGTGCCCAGGATGCAACTTTGCATATTAGTAAATTAGCATAGTGGTAGTGAATTTGCACCTGGCGAGGTATACGAAGCGGTTGCTGGCGATACTTCGCCCTTTAGTGAAACTACCAGTTCGAGTTTGACCAACTTGCCTTGGATGAAGATGAAGATTTTAGGACAAGGAAAGTGCAATTTACTGGGGGTGCCAATTTCTTAGACACCTCCCAGTAAATATTTACTTTCTACCACAGAAAACCACTCTTCTTCTGTGAGAAGAAATAGCCATCTACAGGTATATGACATTCCTAGGGACTCCTTGTGGCTGTCTGAAGGGCCGAAAAGGGTGAAGGTGGTACCTTGGCCAGGGGTTCTGTGGCAAGTAACGTAAAAAGACAGGCTTGTTGGAGGAGTGGGCAGGGATTAGGCATCATTTGACATGATGAGGTGGATCAGGGGCATGTCAATGCATTGGTGGTGCATTTGTTGTTGGGTCCCCCTTAGAGGAGGGCTAACTTAGAAGTATGGGGCACAATGAGCTAGAGTGGCCCTGGCTGTCCAGGATTTCATAATGATGATGATGGAGCACAGAGGTAAAGTACCCTGGACAAGTGCGGAGGGGGGAGGTAGTTTTCTTTAGGTGTGACCAGAAGTTTGTACCTTGTACCTGGAAACATGCCCCTTTCTATTCTATACTACAGGTATGGGACCTGTTATCCAGAATGGTCGGGATCTTTCTGTAATCTGGATCTTCATACCTTAAGTCTACTAGAAAATCTGGTAAAATGATTTTGCTTCCAATAAGGATTAATTATATCTTAGTTGGGATCAAGTACAAGCTACTGTTTTATTATAACAGAGAAAAAGGGAATCATTTTTAAAAATTTGGATTATTTGGATAAAATGGAGTCTATGGGAGATGGCCTCTCCATAATTCAGAGCTTTCTGGATAACGGATCCCATACCTGTATAAGCAACTCCGGGGCAACTTTTCAAAATTTAAATTTTCAGCCTTTTCCCTGTGTTTAATCATACATAAAAACGTGTAAAACCACCTATGAAATATGACTATTCTAGTATTACAGGGCATCTAAACCCAGAAAATAAATTGATGTAAACACATCCAGTGTGTTTCTCTGAGCACTTCTGCAATATACATTCAATTCTATTGCTTTCACAGACATTAGCAGTTTTATACAGATTTATCTGCTAATAATAGTCATCTGCCTTAACTTACAGTCAGCAATTCTAGGGTTAACTAAATACAAGAAGTGCGCAGAAAGCGCACAGCAGCATAGCCATTTAGGGGCCTGTTTATCAAAATTCATATTTGTTTAATTTTTAGAGGTTTTACTACAAATAAACTCATAATTAGCAAAGTTTTACATTAGGGTTTTTGTTTTTCTTGCCAAATAAATATTGAAAGTTTGTGTTTTTAAACTAATATGAAAATGTATGATTTTTTAATACAAAAAAAATTTGAATCACGTAAAAAAAACAAACAATGTTGATATATAATCCCCTTAGATTCAAGGCCACTTTAACCTTCAAGGAGAGAGATGACAACCCAGAAACTTGGTGTTGCAAAAGTGTTAAGGGGATGACTGTATGCTTACATCAAGGTTTAGGGTTTATATCCCCTTTAAACCAACGTGTCCTGTGATTTTTCACTATGTCAGATATGGCCAATCTGCATCCAGCCAGCTAGTAGTAGGCTACACCTTCCAGCCTGATTTTTGACAGACATCTTTACTTTGCCTCTGGTTTAACCTTCTGCTTTGCTTTTCTGAAAAAAAAAACCCATTGTGACACAATGTTTATGGAACCATGCTATAAAAGAAACGACTGCTTTATACGAAACAATAAAACAAAATTTCAACTTTATGGCAAAATTACTTTCCAAGATCAATCAGGCTTTACGCTGGGACCGAGAGCTGGCACAACCCTCCCTGCAGACGGCCTGCCAAGTAACAGAACATAATTATTCCGCTCAGCAGGGCAAGCGCTCAGTTATGTCCCCCCCATGTACATCTGCTTTTATAGGCAGGAAACAAAAAACTATTTTGATTGGAAAACTGGATGAAAATGTTGAATGGCAAGTGAAGGTGTTTGTTATGGCTCCTTGCAGGAAGACTCTTTTTGATACCTAGTAACATCATTTGACCCAGGGAAAGGGAAGCTTTTGGATATATATTTATTGTATGCAACCAGTTACAACAAGTCAGTGAGAAGGTCTTCTACCATGCTACTTGATTGGTTAGTGATCATGATTATCCAGAACCATCAGATCCAGTCCTAACATTAACTTCATGCCAAGTTCACACTTCATGGTTGTTGGTAATGTTCTCTCTTAATTCCTTCTTGGATGCAAAAACAATTCTTCTGTGCACACGTATTAAACTGTGAGCATTTTGTAAAAACTGTGTGCATAGGTCAGGATGAATGATAAATGTTGTGTGCACTGGTCTTAAAACTTGCGTGCACGCTCACAACAGATCTGGAGAGGAACCTAGTGACAGATACAGATGCACACACATACAGTATATATATATATATATATATATATATATATATAGAAGTGTATAAACATACAGTATATATATATAGAAGTGTATAAACATACAATATATATATAGATATATATAGATATAGATATATATAATAGTTTCCCAAAATTGATGCACTCCAGGACTTCATAATGCAGTTAAAAAAGAAAACTTATTGTCAACTTTTCGGTCCTGTTCTGGACCTTTCTCAAGACATTTGACATATAAATATGATTTGATTTTTTCACCTTAAAAGACCTGGAGTGCGGTTTCTTTGCTATTCGGATGTATATTATATAACCTGCACCCAGGCATATATATATATATATATATATATATATATATATATATATATATATATATATATATAGACAAATACAAGAGGTCCTCTGCACTCAACCCATTCTCAATATATTTAAGACAGCGACATTTTGTGCATACTGCTACTGAAAAATGCCTTACCCTTTAAACAAAACAGGGATTGTTTGTCCACATATTGCAATATATTTAAGCTGACCAACTACGTCAAAGTCATCCCATATCTGGCCAGTCCTATGCTCAATTTTCATCTGATTCATTAAGAATTCTATTGCTTCATTATACATTTTACAAAGGGACTATATATATATATATATATATATATATATATATATATATATATATATATATATATATATATATATATATATATATATATATATATATATAGTCTTTTCTGCATGCTACAGATGATTCCAAACATTTTTGGAATCATTAGTATTTCATTTGCTTCTTACTCGTATAAAAATCCATTATGTAATGTTTTGTGCTAGCCCTTCCATAGTTTGCAATCTTTTCAATGTGAAATAAATGGTGATGGCTTTCCATTAAATCAAAACATCTGCCTGCCACTTTTATTTATATACCCTCCAACACTTGCATCAACGGCTTTTATCAACACCCAGCAATATCTGGACTACCGTGCCAAGAACATAAACAGAATCAGTAATGAAATCAGCACTTAAGCAATTTAACACCCCTTAATGTTTTAGGCACTTTAACCTTACTTCCTCTGGAATTATAAACAGGCCCATTCATTCTTTCACTTCACTAATGGCCTGAAGCCCTACGTTCAAAACGTGTCTGAAATTTCTACCCAGTGGAGGAGGGTGTCATTTTTGTTTGGGCAAGCTACAAACTGATGGCTTTCTTACAGATATAACTATAAGGAGAAGATTTATTATGTGGTGTGAAAATGGTGGAATAATTCTCCACACATCGCCAGGCATCACCGTTAAAAAAAAAAAAAACAACATAAAAATGGTGTATTGTTTTAAAATGCTTTTTCGTCTGGCAACTTCCGTTGGAACTTACTTACAAAGGTCTGAAGCAGTGTAAAATAACGGCAGCAAATCTGGCATTCGTATGATGTAAAATATCCCCTTGATAACGTCTCCATTTATCTTACACAGCTTTTTCCACCGTATTACCGGCAAATTTAGTTTTATACATTATCATAAATAGGCCCCTAAATGTATATGAGACAGTTGGCCTCATTATTTGGAGGATAAGCCTTCCTAAACCTTCATTATTTTCCACTCTCTGTTTGTGTGGTGTGCAGCGGCATTGCTGCCATGAGGCAATGTGAGCATCTTGCCTCACACGGCAGCTCCCCAGAAGTTACCAGGGGCGGTATAAAGCCTCTCCTGGTAACTTTAAAAGCCGTTTTTTAAACCAGAAATTCGGCTTTTCTAGCGCAGAGAGTGCAGTTTCACTCTCTGCGCTAAAAAGCCACTCCTGGTAACTTTAAGAGCCAGTTTTTAAACTGGAAATTTGGCTTTTCTAGCACAGAAAGCGCAGTTTCACTCGCCCCTGCACCCCAACCGGCGATTTTAAGGTAAGCATGACAGACGGAGGCCTTACTTTCAACGCAGTCTCAGGCAGCATCACATGCTGAAATGCGCCTGGTGGTGTGTATACAATATACTCCATAAAAGGGATGTGCTCTTGAGACTCCTTTGCCCATCAGCTATGCACAGGGTCGGACTGGGGGGCTTGGGGCCCACCGGGGCTACTGCCCCAGGGCCCCGCTCCGGCGTGCTTGTGCGCAGCGCTACCTTTGTGCGCATGCGCAGATCTCCTATTCTACTGCGACCCCGACAAAGTGTGGTCGCGCCACCCAACTAAGTAGCGAATCTGGGCCGGTGGGGCCCACAAGAGCCCAGGGCCAACCGGGTTTTTTCCCGGTGTCCCACCGGCCCAGTCCCTATGCACCTTGTTGCTTTGACCAGCCAATTACCAGCAGGATCTGGTACTGAATGGTTCTTACATCTGCAGCCATGAACCTCTGTACATAGTGGCATTTTGTAAATCTGTCAGTAGTGCCAGTGGCATAGTGGACTCCTAAATCCATTATAGTATGTAAAGAAACAAGACTAGGAGAATAAAGAGATACTTTGGAGAGTGGGCATAAGGTCAGAATTTTTCTCATGGGCCCCTGTAATCCCAGTCCGAAACTGGAATGAAGAATGAAGAGTTGCTTGTTTAAATAGGCATGTATGGAAAATGTCAGTGGCATAATTTGGAACTTGCTGGATAACAGAAACAGTCCTTGTGCCATGTTTTTAGGCCTGCCCATCCTATTGCCCTTTGCCCAAAGTAGTGTGAAATGCCAGGATAGGCAACATGGTGACAATAACATTATTATTATTAATATTGCCTAACCTGAAGCCCTTCTGCTGTTGCTGAAGTGCAATTGGCAGCACCCCGATCATGGACCAGCCCTACTTTTTTTTTATAAATCAGTTGTGCCCCAGGTTGACCACAACTAAAGCCATCCCAGCTAGAGAACCATTAAAGGATTTTGCTCTGGGCCCAGTAACTTTTAGAAATGTCACTGGCTAATTGAAAAGTAGATGACTGTATTGCTTTCTGTCACTAACCCAGCAAGACAGTGAAAATGCCTGTGTCTTACAAGTCATGCTGGTTTTTTTCATTATATTTTAATGTTCCCAGTGGTTATTCAAACCATTACTGAGCCTTGAGAAGTCTGGTGGTTTTTATTTATTTTCTTTTTTTTTTTTTTAAATGTTTTGTGTAGTCATTGAAAGTACTGAGTGTTGTAGGCTGGGAAGACGTGTTATTGATTTTTGTTTTCAGCCTTGATGCCCCTGAGCTGTACTCATGTTTATTTGCATGGCAAATCCCAGACCGCAGAAGTAGAAAAATCACATGGTGTCCTCACAAACAGCAAACAACAGAAAAGGCACCACCTCCTGCCAAAGAAAGCTATGAAACTGCTTGGAATTTTTAGAAACATGTTTTTGCTTTATGGGAGTTTGCTATCAGTACTATCTGATAGTGGCCGGTCTGAACTGAGATTCAAAGTAGGCCCTGGCATTTCAAGTACACAGAGAATCAAACAGCAGCCCCACAGGCCCAATAAATAGTGACTATCTATGGCATCTTTCAGCAGCCCTTATGGCATTTGCCAGAATCTAAAGATTGCCAGTCTGGGCCTGAACCATTAGTATTAATACAAAATGAGCAAGGCCAATTTAAGATTACGTGTGATGAGCCTATGATTACGTGTGTTAACCCATGAAACGCATTAGGACGATTTATGTTTGTGTAATAAAGTGAAGTGATTTTTACCGCTGCATGGAGTCCTGCTGAGTGCGTGCCAATCTGCCGGTTTCAAGTTTTGATGTCTCCCCTATGCTGAGGGTTCGGGGTGCAGCACCCGGGCCATTGAAGAGGAGCGGTGAGTGACCCATACTTTCTGTATTGGAGTGTTATTAGCGGAGGGTTCGTGCACCCGAACCAATCTACAATTGCGGTGAGCGAGTTTTCAGTTTAGAATACTGACCGCTAAAAGAAAAAGTGTCCAATAAATTAAATATACGGCTCCTGCTCCTTTCTTCTACTGGTGTATCGCAACTTAAGAAGCAGCAGGGCCCTGAGCAAAGCAAACATCGCTAGACCCCTTTTTAAGGACTGTCAGTCCTATGGCCCTTTAGGGTAATGACACGCAGAGCTGAAACTTGGCCTGCTGAAAAATGCATGCTGAGAATCAGCCCCAATGCAGCCTTCAGTCTCTTACTTTGCCTGCACCTGGAATCATTGCATTGGCCCAGAGGCAGGCAAAGGTAGTGGATTTTGAACCGAAACTCGAGAGTTTGCATTTTGGAATTTGGAACTCCCCAATAAAGCTTCAAAGGAAAGCTCTTTTATCTCTGTGCTTCAGGAACTGAATTAAACAATGCTGCACTTCTCACTAACTTGAATGATATATGGCTCTGCATTATGGAACAGCCAGCCTGTGCTCACAAAAAAAGTGTGATTTATGGGAAGAGGTTATTATATAATATCCCGTTCAGGTGCTTGCACTTTTCACTGTTTTCATTTAATGAGCCATTAGGAGTCTAAATCAATTTTGTGCTTATATAGGGAAGACAGATGGTGCCACTTGGTAAATTGGAAAGGATAAAGTTTTATGGTAACTTAGTAGTAATCGCCTTATCCCATTCATTTGGTAGAAACAAATTTTACTCCATTATGCTGGGGCCTTCAGAGGTTGAAAACAAGGCTTTTTTTCTATTCCTGCAGATGTTTTTGATTCTTATCCAGCCACTATGGCAATATGAAAGACAGAAATGGAGTCTAGCTTGTTAGATTAAATTTGCAGCACTGGAATGACTAAGGTGGTCTTTCCACAATACAGTAGTCCAGAAGAGCTAGCATAGGACAGGTGGAGTGGCAGGGGCCATAACAGGAGAGTAAATAGGGACACATGGTGGGAAATTCACTAATGGGTGAAGTGACTAACATTATCGATAATTTGCCAGCGTGATGTCATTTCGGGACTTTGCCGATTTACTAATGGGCGCAGGCGTAACATCGCTGGCAAAGGAGATAGACTCTAGTGCTACTTAGCACTCTTTTACTCGCCTTTTACTCAACATTACCTGTTCCGCCAGACTTGCCTTCGCCAGCTCTGACCAGGCGAAGTGAAATGGAATGTATAGGGCTTCTTCAATTTTTTAGTTGAAAAATTTTCTAAGTCCCAAAAAACGCTACGTCTTTTACTTTTTCAGGGTGATAGGCTGCAAAAGTCCGTCTTTTACTTTTTCAGGGTGATAGGCTGCAAAAGTCCGTAAAAAAGTTTTTGGGTACCCGGGCTCCCCATACATTTCCTAACATATGGCACATAAACTATACACTGGGCACATGTGAAGGGCAATATAACAACTATTTATTTTTTTTGATTTTTATTTTATTAAGGTTTCCCTGGGCTTGTGTAGTGTAATGTATTTGCTGCAACATATACGTCCATTCAACTTTAACTTTCCGCCGTATGCAAATTAGCCAATGCTAGCGCAACTTCGTTCGCTTGGCAAAGGTAGTGTTAGACTGATGGGATTTGCAGATTTGTATTATTCTAAGGAGGTAGTAGGAGGAAGAGAGGGTATAATAAGGGAAGTACAGAGTGGACTGAGCATTGCTTAGTGGAGAGACAGTGTCACTGGTGTAGAGGGATGGGGGAGGGGGGTTGGCCAAGGGGTACAGCATTATTGCAACATTGGGTGTGTCATGGCTGCTCTAGTGTGGAGCCAAAAAGGGGGTAAATAGGTCATGGTGCAGGTGTTTTTTTTTATGGAGGGGCAGGCCTTGGGCTAGGCTTGGGGGTAAATGGCCACTGTAAGCACAAGAGGCAGAAAACTTTGAAGGCAGATGTTTAGTTACAGGCTTGGTGCAGGGCCGTTCAAATAGTTGGGCCCAGGAGTCAGTGGGCCTCTTGCTTCTAACCATTTGGCCAATTTTATGGTCATGCCCTATATCTTAAATGGCCTTAATAATGGAAGATTACAGTATAGTTTGTAGAGATAAAAGACAAGGAGAATAAAGAATTTGTGTGAGGAAAGGAGAAGTTCTAGTTTGGAAAGTGGGCCCACGGTCTTGGTTTACTGGTGGGCCCTTGGCAACCCAGTCTGACACTGTATGTTTAGAAGAACTTATTTACACATTTAGCATGTTAAGAAGCAGAACATTGAGCTTTAGACTCTGGGGAAAGAATAGAACCCCTCCCCCTGTGTTAAGAGGTAACTAAAGAAGTTGTTACTGTAATAGAGGGGAAAAAGTTGCTAAGGAAGGGTTGTTACAATCTCACAGCACAGAACACCAGTGGGTGGTCTCCAGTCATCATTTACTCCATTTTGTAGTTGAGTGTTACACATAATCTGTTCAGTCAGCAGCATGCTTACATTTATATAGCTTGAAAAATAGTAAAAATATCTGCCGAGGTTACTTAACCCTCTTTTTAGATTTCACTAATAAACCACATAACACCTCTCCCGATTAGCAGGCAGCAAAAGATCACAGCGATAGAGGATTCCCACGCCAGAATTGATTTTAAAAGTATAAAAGACACTTTCTCCCCTACCACAGAAAGAAGAAAGACATCTTTGTTCTAAAAGCTGAACAATTAGCATGTTATGTCTTTCCCTTGAAAAGTCATGAACAGTATCAAAAGGCAATATGTTCCAGGATAAAGTTAACGTACACACTACTGTTCGGGGAAAATAAACTACAGGCCAGTATGATTTGGGAACTTATACTACACAGTGGGTTTAGATTACACTATAAACACGACTGGAAAGTCTACACTTATTCATTTCTTGCCTAAAAACTACCAAGTAATGGCCGCAAAGCAAGTTTACCTTCAAGGGGGTCTATTGGTTGCTGAAGTGTGTAACTATTCATTTACCATAGCAAATTAATTATCGCATTAATTATGTAATATTGATATCAATTATCTAACGTCTAATTAAAAGAATGTTGATAAAAACAAACTCTCAGTTGATCGTCTGCATAATTACTTATGCATGCATGGTTATTACATAAGCCATCAGTTTTGCAATTGTGCTTTTAACATTTGGGCAATTACATGACCAAAATGTGAGAAGCTCCTCAGAAAAATATGCAGAATATGCATTACATTATTAATAGGTTACTGCAGGCACCTGGACAGTTTAATAGCTAGGCATGATGTAAGAGTCAACACAGTCAGTAAAGCCAGTCACTGATAGCAGCCTGCCTTCAACAAAATTATTACCTTACCCATGCTAGAACAAGACACCATCATTTCACTTTCTATTTCCCCTGCAGGTTTATAAGAACTTACAACATAGCTTTCACCTTAAAGGAGAATACAACACTAAAGTTAAAAAAAACCCCTACCCCCCCTCCCCTACATAGAACTCCTCACTCCCTCGAGCCTAAGTGTTACCCAGGGAAAATGCCCCTAACGTTTTACTTACGTCTTGGTGCAGATTTAGACATCAGAGTTCACAAGCATCATCTTCTTCTCATCATCGGAATGAGACTGGTGTCCAACTGACCGACTCATTACGAAGATTACCGAAGCGGCTGAAGATGGCGCCAGTAAACTCTGATGCCTGAATCTGCACCAAGGGGTAAGTAAAACGTTAGGGGCATTGGCCCGGGGTAACACTTAAGGTGGCCATACATGGAGAGATCCGCTCGTTTGGCGATGTCGCCAAACGAGCGGATCTCCCTCCAATATGCCCACCTTGAGGTGGGCAATATCGGGCAGATCCGATCGTGGGCCCTAGGGCCCAACGATTGGATCCTAACGATGCCTAACTGGCGGTCAACGAACAGATGCGGCCGCGATCCGACAGGATTTTTAGTCCCTTCCGATCAAGATCTGGCCGACTTTCGGCCTTATCTCGATCGGGGAAGCCCGTCGGGGGGTCCCATACACGGGCCAATAAGCTGCTGACTCGGTCTGTCGGCAGCTTTTATCGGCCCGTGTATGGCCACCTTTAGGCTGGGGGAGGAGGGAGGGGGTCTATGTAGGGTATGGGGGTAGGGCTTTTAACTTCTCCTTTAAGGGTAGAACTCCACGGGGGATTTTACCTGCGATACCTTCTGTTCCGACGTGATGAGACTAATCACAGGCGTTACGTTGTATGCAGCGAATTTAATGTAAGTAATACAAATGACGCACGTAGAAGCTGATTGCATCCGACACGACTGTTGGATAAAAAGCTGTATGTTGTGTCTTCGTCCAATAGTCATGTGGGATGTAATCAGCTTCTATGTACGACATTTGTATTACTTACATTAGATTCGGCGCATCCAATGTGACGCCTGTGATTAGTCTCATTACGTCGGAACGGAAGGTATCGCAGGTAAAATCTCCCATGGAGTTCTACCCTTAGGGCTACACTTTCAGTATTTTCTTAAAGGTGTGAAAAAAAAGGCTGAAAATAGGTTTGTAAAGCTATACTGTACAGTCACAATTGCAATAAACATGCAAAAGAGAGGGACTGACAAATGCACATTCCCTGGTCCACTATTTCGAGTAAATTAGTATCTTTGTAAGTTCATGTATGTTCAAAAACAGTTTTTTTTGGTTAAAGAATTATGATAATACAACTGGCAAGCCACTATATAGTTTCAAAGTAACCCCCACATGGTGGTTTTAACTATTTGCCTCATTTTTTGTAGGCTGGCACTTCCCTGCATGGTATCATTTCTTGGGATAAGTATCTCCTGAGAGGAGAGAGACGGCCAAGACCAAAACAATGGTCTGACAGGGTTAGTCGTACCCTGCTTGCGGCTTTTAAAATGTTAGGCACCCCCAAATGACTGTATTGACTTACCTGAAACCCCGGGCCGGTGCTCCTATTGGCAGAAAACTGCACCAGCCAGGGATTCTACCAGTGAGCACCAAGGAGAGATCTGCTTCCTCTTTCTTCACGCGGTTACGCATGCGCAGTAGAACGAAAAGCCGAACTTTAACTAAAAAGTCATCTATTTCTTTCTACTGCACATGCGTTTGCCCGGGGAAACTTGATGAAAGAAGAAGATGGAAGAAGATCTCTCTGTGGAGCTCGCTAGAAAAATCCCGGGCCGGTGCAGTTTTTTGCTGATAGCAGCACCGGCCCGCGGTTTCAGGTAAGTCAATACAATCACTTGGGGGTGCCTAACATTTTGCACCCCCAAGTGTACAATGCCTTTCCTTCTCCTTTAAGAAAGAGACCGCCCAGACCAACACCCATTTTTAAAGGCATAATACCACCATTAAAGAGATGGGTTTAGGGGTGCTACAATCACATGGACGTTTAGTCATTCTTCTTGCATAAAAACGCTGCTAAAAGACAAAATACACAAACAGGAGGGTTGTGAAAGCACTCCACGTTTACGTAAAATATACAATTACAATGGAAGTGCAACTGATCTGGCCAAATTAGCCTCAAGCATACAAAATAGAGGACTGGACCCCTTTGTGTATATTTGCAATATGAAATGGGAGACCTTTAATTATTATCAGCTGAAAGAACTCTTGAGCTCCATATAAAATGAAAAACAAAATGTTTATACCTTTAACTAGAGGCAGTACACAATGGCTGTTTAATCATGATGACAACCACCAACCATAAAATTGCTGGACACTGTAATGTTTTTTTTTGTGTCATATTTGCCCTGAAAAAGTAAGACTACGAATGACATTCAGCAGTTTATATAATATAATTCCTCTGACTGTATGCCTGGTTGATGGTGGCCATATATGGTTGAGCTCTATTGTGTAGATAAGAGGTTTATCATGAAGAGTATATGGAACTTTTTTCCTTTCCTTGCAGCAAACTTGGAGAGATAAATTACTTTGTAATTTTAGGTGCAGTGTGTATTTATATAGTGTTTAAGAGGTTCTCTTTGATGTTATGCTTGTTTATGTAAAGAATTCAGAATTTTGAAAGCTTTTTTATTAGATATAGCATTTTAGCAAGCTAACACCATAAAGATGATAATGCCATAATTATGTCCTTTAAACAGCTACAAAACTGTGATTATGAAAGTGTCCAGGCAACAGTACAATGGCCTTAAGTAAAGACTGCCAATAACAGTGTCAGGGGCCTATCGGCTCCAAGCGCAGGGAAGTCCGGACCAAGGAGGAAGCTGTAGGACAAGGTACAAGTTCGCGGTAACCAGAGGGATCATGAGTATTCGTCATCAGAGTTCAGGCAGTAGTTCAGTAGGCAGGCAGCAAGGATCCTCAGACGCTGCTTATAATTAATCGTATGTTTAAATAAAGTACATTGATTTTACGTATGGTCTGGAGTTGAGTGATCTGTGGAAAAAGCCCAGGACTGCGCCGCTTCTTTTTACAGACTGGCTGGCAACGTACCCCCTAGTGACGGACTCGGGCGGAGGCACCCGGGTTACGATGGGTACGGGGTAAGATTTGCAATGTTTCTGATCTTTTGAAGATGTAATTGTGGTCCTGTGCGGGGAGTTAGGGGTTATATTACCAGCTCCCTTCTTTAAGCGTTTGGTTCAGGGCATCTGCACCAGGGCCATTAGATTTTAACGGTGATCGGTGCACAGGCTTGAATTAGAACCAAATGTTGATAAAATTCAAAGAAACCCCACTACCTGTAGTATTGATTTATTGAAGTTAATTCAGGGAATAGTGCTGGATATTTTGTCTCTGTAATTTCGGAGGCAGCAAGGATCAGGTTCAGAAGGTTCAGGCAGGGTCAAAAGTCCAGGAGAATATAAATAATCGAGCACTGAACCCATGACCTCAGCGTCTTCTCATTTCAAATTTTCTCACAAAAGCGAATGACTTCATCGCGCCGGCGGGCGCAGCCATCTTGGACACAACGCCACCAGAGACGGGAGTGCCATCGGGCGCTTGTGACATACAGGCTACAATGATGTACCTTGTAATGTGCACATACACCAGTGGTCATGTTCTCGAATAAAACTGCTAGAGAGCTAAGAAGTGCATGTCCCCTAGTGCACTTCCGTTTTGTGCCTCTTTGTTTTTTTTTGAAAAGTGATTTGGTAGGTTTACACAATTCCTTGTTTGACTTTTAAGATGACAGAACTTTTTTATTCTATTCAGACCTTAACATATCCTTTCAGATCTGAAAAATATGACACCAACAGATTTAACATTTCTTTTGAAAAGAATAAGTGAAACAACGTGCTTCCTATAGCCAAGAATGAGCTGTTTACATCTCTCTGAGATGACTGTCATTCCTTCTTGTCTTTGAACCACTTCTCCCAGGTTGGATGGATACTCTCAGTGGATTTAAATTTTGACTCCTTGCTGACAACTTCAGAAATGCTCAGAGTTTTGTCTTTAAACATTTTTTGGTGCTTTTTTAAGAGTGCTTTGGGCTCTGCTGAAATATCCATGATCTGCAACAGATACTAATCTTTTTGGTTCTACTGTTGATATCCAAAATGGGAACAAAATTGTGGTCAACTTGCCCTGCACAAAATCACAGGTGGCTACCAAGGAAGCAGACCCCATCCGTAGGGTCTGTTTCCTTGGTAGTTACACAATTGTGCCCAGTTCCAGGGTAAGTAAAACAAGCCCAGAACATTAGTAAACCTCCTCCATGTTTGACTTTAGGGATGGTGTACTCTTTATTTTTTTCACTGTACTAAGGGTCAGGGCACACAGGCAGATTCAGGGATATTAGTCGCCCAGCGATAAATCTCCTCTACTTCTATGATTAAGTTCCCAGAAGGCACAAAACACGTAAGGCCTCCCTCTGAGATGTTCCTTTTTGTATTTATGGAGTGAAGTCCAGTTTTTGTGCCAGTCTACCTTTGAAATCGACATGTCTAACATTGCCTCCCCGAGCTGAAGGTCTGGGGCTTGAGCACCTGGACCCCCTGATAGTTCTGATAAGTCTACGTTACTACCTACATTTTTTGTTACACTGGACTCTTTTCCTTTTTTACCCATTCCCTGTTACCCCTGCCAAGCCTTTCTTCTTCGGGGCGACTAATCTCCCGAACTGCCTCCCGGTAGGATGGCAATCGGTGCGCTTCGTTTTTCCGAAGTCGCCTGAAGTTTCCTCGTGAGGCAACTAATTCTCCCCGAATCTGAGCGTGTGTCTCTGCCCTATGTGACTATGTGACCAGTGCCAGCAAACCACCGACTCAGCCCTTTGAGTAGGAGAGATAATCAGTGGTGACAGCTTTCCTTATAGAAACTATTCGCTAGACATTTTCCTAAATGTTTCCAGTAGTACTAGAATAAAAGAATGGCTTTACTATATTGAACATATCCATGAATGCTATATTTTGAAGGGATTAATTTTTGATTAATTCTAAATAAAGAGTTTAGAATAACTAAAATGTATTACATATGCAAAAAATTGTCACCCCTTTAATATGAAAATAGACCTATTGTCTTTATACTAAAGAGATACAAGCAGGTCTATAACTGGTCTCTGCCTTATATATATATATATATATATATATATATATATATATATATATATATATATATATATATATATATATATATTTTTTTTTTTTTTTTTTTTTTTTTTTGGCACACCACACATGAAATATGCAATACTTGAATCACCCATACTGGCAAACTAGATTTGTTGTCATTACCCGCTGTTGTAGGAGAATGAAGAGTTGTATCTACTGGCACAGTGAGCAAATTCCACTGAGGCAAGATGAAAAGTAAAAAAAGGCATGGTGTACATCTATTAAGTGTGAAATTAACGTGGACATTGACAAAACTGACACCTACCTTGACACCTTAGATTACATTTTTTATTACACACCCTCTGGGAAGAGCTGAAACCAAGAGCTCTATAGTCATTAATGAGCTTTCTGCATATTTCTGTTGGCAATTAGGACCACTCTTCTTTTACAAACTGCTCCAGCTGGACTTTTACAAAATGTTGCATTTCAAAGATGCCATTAGTGAGATTTAAATCTTGACTCACTGGCTACTTCAGTCCTGTCCAGCATTTTTGTCTCTTAGGGCAAAGCATGGTGTATTTACGTTGAGTTTTTAAAAAAGCTCCTTTGGGTGTAAATATGCATAAACTGCACTACCACTGAAATAAATGGAAAACGCACTATGGCAATTCACACAGGGTGCTGGCAAGCCAAAAATCTGGCACGGGATGCCATTATTGGTTTTTTTTAGCAGAAACGCCAATACGTCAAGAAACTACCAAATCAATAGACTCTATTGGATCTGCAAGTTTGAAATCACACTTTAAGTAAATACGCAGCGTATTTTGAATATGGTGTCCAAATTCTCGCAAGATAAATGACGAATTTATGTTTTTACGGGCGGTGACGTAATTACGTTGCGAATTGGCGACCATTCCTGCTCCATTTTGCATGTAAATAGTTTTTCTATTTCTAAATAGCTTTTCTATTTCCAGCTAGCGGAATTATGGGGAACGAGAACAATGAGAAGTGCATGTTGGGAAAAGAAACATACATGCTGAAAAACTCATGTTGACGGTCGCGTGTGGTTTGAGTGGTGTATTTACGCCCAACTGAGCTTTTTTTTAAAAAATGCAACGTAAAAACGCCATATCTGGCCTTGCCCTAAACCATTCCTGAGTGCCTTTGATCTGCAACAGAGACTCAGATTGCTCACTCTGGGGCTCATAAACACTGGGCTAATTTGCACCTGGATTGTATCCCATAGAAGCAAAGCCATGATTACCTTTTTTAGGCCAGCTGCAAGCAGATCAGTGAAAGCAAACATCTGGTTGGTTGCCATGAGATACTGCCCATGTGCAAATTTATGTTTCAAAGTACTGGGGTCTGTCTGTTTTTTTTTTTTTTCATAGTCCCACTTTCCATTGAGTTAGTGACATATGGTGTAGGTTGGAACTGCTGCAGTGACATTACTATAGGAAGGGGGCTGGGAAAAGTAGGCCTGGAAAATGTCCCCCTCCCCAGCCGCTACTTAATGAAATATTCTTATGTGGCTGCACTACTTGACTGCCGCTTTAAAGATTCCCGCTGGTTGTGTGCGCTGGGCCCTTCCAAAGATATTTTTGCTGGTGGGCCTGGCACTCGCTTGGTATGTCACTGAACTGCTGTCTATGAAGAGAAGCTTCAATCTGTCTGGCAGTTAACCGAGGTTCTTTCACCACAATTTATAGAGTCATTCTCTGAAATTTTTGATCAATTTTTAACTTGTGTCCAGTTCAAGAGAGTAGGGTAACACACTCCTTGGTAACACTGCATATGGTGGATACAAGAACATCAAGGTTTCTGCAGCTGGTATTGCAGCTTGAGATTGTCCATGCTTCCTTACAGTTCTTTGTCCCCTATTAATTTTTCTCCATGTTGGCAATTTCAGCCTGGGGTGTCCAAGGCCCACCGGAGTCACCTCCTTAAGGACCCACCACCCTCACCCCCGTCACAAATTCCCGCCCCACCATGTACATCCTCTCTTTTCCTGGGCCTGCAGATCCCTGCCAGCAGGGGGTGCAGATACTGACATGTGGGTCAGTGGGGCCCCCTGGTTTTCTTCTGGTGTCCCGCCAGCTGAGTCCAAGCCAACATATTAAGTACACAGACAGTTCTAACTGGTTGAATATGAGCTTCTTATATAGCAGGTACCTGCAGCTCATCACAGGTGAGTTTACTGACAAATGAGGAGAATCAGCTGCTTGAAATCAAACATTTCTTACAACTTCTAAGAGGTCCCACTAAACTTGCACAGTCCAGTTCTGGATCTGTGTGTAATATAAGATTTAGAGCTCGTACTGACGAGTGGTTGAAGCTGTGCTCCTCTGCGTTCCATTTTTCTGCGTTCAGCCGCAGGGGAGCGCAGGAATAGACACATTTAGCCTTTTTCAATGGGAATGTACTCATACATGCGCGTGTAGGCGCCGAACGTAGGTTGAGACGCAACATGCTGCATTTTTCCTGAGTTCGGCGCCTACACGCGCCTGTGTGAGTACAGCCCCATTGAAAAAAGCTAAATGTGTCTATTCCTGCGCTCCCCTGTGGCTGAACGCAGAAAAACAGAACACAGGGGAGCACAGCTACAACCGCTTGTCAGTAAGAGCCCTTAGTAATTTATTCCATCTGCAAACAAAATAAATACATATGTGAATCCCATGGCATTTTTATTTTCAACAATTTTCTAACAGAACTGCATTATTTGGAAAAGGTGCCAATATTTATGTACATGACTTGATATACCCCCTGGGTTGCTGTTGGCTTTAATTGATATAGGTACCCATAATATTGATACTATGGGGCAGATTTACTAAAGGGCTAATTGTCGCCAGGGACCGCTTTGCACACATCGCACCACCTTGCCAGGCGCAAATTCGCTACCACTCCGCTAATTCACTAATATGCGAAGTTGTGTCCTGGGCGGCGAGCGCTGATGACTTTTCGCTAGCGTTACTTCGGCAGTGCGAGTATTTCATAGCGAAGATGTGCTAGTGTTCACTTGTGCCTAGCGAAAATTCCCTAGTGATCTTGTGCTTATGTCAATTTGATTACAGCTGGTAATTTAAAGTTGTATGGAGATCCTTATTATAAATGTTGGTGCAAATGCTTGAAGTTACCACTTTTTCTTACAAATGTCCAGGGAACCTTAATAAAGACACGAGAGTTAATAATAATGCCCTAAACATTAGCCCACTGTAAAATGAATGTTCTATATGTTAGGAAATGTCTGGAGAAAACCAGTTACCCAAAAAAAGTTCAAGTTGGGACTTTTGCAGGCAATTCAGCTTCAGAAAAGGAAAAGTCGCCATTGTTTTTGGAACCTGAATGCATTTTCGGCACACAGGATATGATGTAAGTGACAGAAGATAGAGGAAGATCTTGCCTTTTTTTAGCACTTCGTCTGGTCTGAGGTAGCGAAGTCAACTCTGGCGAAAGAGGTAACGTTTAGTAAACTCAGCACTTTAGTGAATTTGCGGAGTAACGATTGTTCGTAGAGTGAACAGTCGCCTGGCGATAGAGTGCGATTGAACGCTAGCGATGGTCCCGCTCGCTATCGAATTGTCGATTGCACTTGTTGTGTCCTGGGCGGCGAGCGCTGATGTTTATCTAGCGTTAACCACTTCGCTCTTAAGTAAATCTGCCCCTATAGCTGCATTCAGGGGCCAATGAGCAGGCAGGGCAATATGTGGTCATGGTGGCACTTACAAAGGGTCCACTGCACTAATCACAGATCACAGTGGTAAAGGTGGTGGAACACTTCTAATTGTAAGGAATATGAATTTATGATGGTAGCTCTGAATGTAACAAGATTAGCTTTTACTGTCCCATGTACCAGACAATAGACAGCTTCTCCTTAAACATAAACGTAATTTTTTTTTATTGTATTATTTCTTATCACTTGTGTCTCTGGCAAGGTTCCTTTCATTTCATCTCCCAGCCTGCTCTTCAAATCCCTAACTGGTTGCTAGGAGCAGAGATTTCATGTAATCCTTGATTTTATGGGCATTCTCAAGAACCTTCTGCATAATATGAGGGATAAACCACACTGCCCATTCTGCCCACTTCAAAGCTAATGAGGTTAGAAATGAACGAATAAGCTCATGTTGCCGAGCAAAAAAAGAAAATTTAGCAACATGGTCATGTGACTTTTTCACTGAGGTCCAGAATCCGTTGAAACATATGCCAGTTGTTCTACTTAACTGCCAACTGTGGTTGTTTAGAACACATGTGTTTGCATGTAAAAGTCCAGCTACAAAGGAATCATATTTTCAAGAGTTTATTTAAGAGTAGTAAGCAATTGTTCTCTCATTTCTCAAATGCTAAGCAACAACTGCCATCCCTTTTGGACAACACAATCATTTTAGTTGTTTATTTATTTATTTTTCACTTTGAACCCCTTTTTTGTTTTCAGAGTGGATTCTGGTTTTATGGACTGTTTTAGAACTTCCATGTGCAGCCAAAGATTTATAAGTGCAAGGAAGAGGTTTTTTTTTTACAAAAAAGAAAACGATAAAGGCTTTGAGTCTTCCCCTAGAATAGTGTGGGAAGACATATGGAATGCATATTTTCTTCTGTCCGAATTCTTGTAGCAGAAATATAATTAGGAGCAGGATACACTTCATAGCCGCAGGGCATTGAAAGAGATTTTGATGGGACTAGTAGGTCATGGGTACCTTTCTATCTATGGTATTGCTGGAATTATCTGTTGGCAGCTGTAATCTCTTTTAAATTGCCCAAATTGCATGGGATATGGTAAGAAAATGTTATAAAAAGCTAAGCTGTTTCCTGTTGTTTGAAAGGGGCTGTTCACCTTTGAGTTAACTTTAAATATGATGTAGAGAGTGATATTCTGAGACAATTTGCAATGAGTTTTCATTTTTTACTGTTTGCGGTTTTTGAGTTATTTGGCTTTTTATTCAGCAGCTCTCCAGTGTGCAAATTTCAGAGATCTGGTTGCTAGGGTCCAAATTACCCTTGCAACCATGCACTCATTTGAAAAAGAGAGTGAAATATGAACAGGAGAGGAGAGGCCTGATTAGAAATATGAGTAATTAGAAATAACAATACATTTGTAGCCTTAAAGTGCATTTGCTTTTTTTTAGCTGGGGTCAGTGACCCCCATTTGAAAGCTGGAAAGAGTCAGAAGAAAAAGGCAAATAATTAAAAAAAAACTATGAAAAATAAATAATGAAGACCAAATGAAAAGTTGAATAGAAATGGCCATTCTAAAACATACTAAAAGTTAACTTTTTATAGGCACATCTATACCCTACAACAGTGCAAAATATGAAATTGAAACCTCCAGTTCACCCTAGCAGCACCCAATTATACCCCAAACACACCCCAATATGCCCCAATCCTACAGATTGTCCATAAACTGAGACATTTGAGCAGTATACAGCAACATTATTACTAGCATTCATGGTCTCCAAACTGCATATTCAATGGCTACATGTTAAAGGATATCTGTGACCAGCTACAGGGAAAATCATGGATATCATTATTTTATCCGCATAAATAACCTCCTACACCATTATGCTCATGCCATACACTGCATGCTTCCCTTTCAAAAGGAAAAGGTTGACAGCAGTGATGGGCATTATGATCACCATGGTTGTCCCTAAAAGGCTTACACCAATCCCAAATGCCATCAGAATAAAGACAACAGTAACACCATTTCAACTAATAAGTGCTCTGGTAGTTAAATCAAAATATAATTCATGCTTATTATGTACCCAAAATGCTGCTTTTCAACACTTAGGAGGTTATTTACTAAAATCTGAATTATTTTATTATTCACCAAACTCCCCTCCACAATTTTATCTTATTTATTAATAAAATAATGAGAAAAATTCAGTGTGGGTAAAGACTCTATAAAATATCGATCAATTAGTGAAACAATTAGAAATTTATGATTTTTCCGGATTTTCGCTGAAAACCACATTTTTTCCGATAATCGTACGAAACCCAGTGCAGATCATGATATCTTCCAATTGTAAAAGGGACATTGCCATTGACTTCTATATGACCGCGGCAGATTTGAGATGGAGTATTTTCTAATTTGGACTTTTAGTAGCCTTGGGGTATACTACATTTTGAAAAATTCGAGATAATGGTGTTTTCCCCTTTAAAACTCCAACCAGGAAAATTTGGACTTTAGTAAATAACTCTGTTAAAAGACTCTAGAACCATATATACCATTTACAAAACAGTGGTGCTCAACTTTATACCCCAAATGTGCGGTATAAGTCTTTCAGGGATGGAGGACCTGGAGGAAACCATACTACATCTCCTTGTATATCGTAGCCTGTCTGGCATTGGACCTAAAATTCCAGCTGTGCAAGGCAGCAGTGTCAAAAAAGACAGTAACATCTTGGAGTGATCTACCTGTTCAGGTGTCAGATGTCAGATTTGGCCCACCTGCCCAGGGCCAAATCAATTGTCAGTTAATCCAAAATTGCTATAGCACACGCGAACCAGTTAGTGCAAAAAGTGCTTTATTGGCTTAAAAGTAGACATCAATTCTGGCAACATTTCAGATCATGCTTGATAAAGGGCAAGCTTTTGGATTCCCAGTAAAATCTATATAATGTGTGTATAATAGTGTAATAAGATTCATTGAAATATATAATGCCAGTATATGAAGGCCCGGTCGGACTGGGGGGCTTTTGGCCCACCAGGGCTTCTGCCTCAGGGGCCCCCCCTCCAGACCCTGGGGGCTGCTGCTTCATGGCCTCCCGTCCGGCAACCCCACTGATGCATGCGTAAAAAACCAGGGTGTGAATCTGGGCTGGCAGGGCCCACTTACTTACAATATATAGAATAATTTGCATATTA
Source organism: Xenopus laevis (assembly GCF_017654675.1). Classification (NCBI taxonomy): domain Eukaryota; kingdom Metazoa; phylum Chordata; class Amphibia; order Anura; family Pipidae; genus Xenopus; species Xenopus laevis. The sequence goes on from NC_054388.1 coordinate 35,971,568, forward strand.
TATAACATGGTCACTATTCAGTGTGTGGTAGGCTGTTAAGCAAAGAAAGTAAAATAAAATAAAAGGAGCTATAGGGATTGTTATATAGAGCAATGACTGTTATCTATGAAACAGAAAAAAAAAAAATAATAAATCACTATTTTAAGCATGTGACAGTGTAGATAAATATCAACCCAATTTATAATTTGTACAACTATCAACGATATTTCAAAAGGTATGTGATGTAACAGTGTGTGTGCAAAATGTGAGCAACATGCTGAACTTTGAATGCATTAATGTTGGCACAAGTGAAATTGATTAGAGCTATCCCTTCATAAAAGCAAACCTTTCTTTGGTTATATCCAGAAACTCAGCTGGATTCCCTCATCTTTGCTACATCTTGGTTTCTAGCTTTACAACTTTGACAAATAGATTCCTAAATCATGTTGTCTTGGTTTAATATGCAGAGTTTCTGACTAGCAGAGAAGATTTTGGCACACAAATATTGAAACACATCTACATGATACTCTCTACTACTTGCCTTTCAGCTTTCAAAACATACTGTAATCAAACAGCAAAAGGTAAGTGTCGGCATGTTCCCAAATATTACAGTACTGGGAGAAATAATTCAATGGTTGTGAGGGTCTGTGTATAAATATACAGTTTATCTGAATAAATATCTCATGGCCCTAAAATCCTGATGTTTGTTTTCACAAATAGAAACCATAAGTGAAAAGAAAAGAGAAGAGAAAGAAAAATATTATTCTGTGTTGGGATAAGAAACGGATACAGAGGGGGTTATTTATTAAAGTCTGAATGCCAAAGCTCAAATTTTTTTTGTTTTTTTAATATAAAATACACATTTTTAGTGGAAAAAAAAACCTTGAATTTTTCAATTTTTTTTTTATACCCCGAGAAAGGAAAAAGTCAGAATCTGAAAATACAAAATCTCAGACCTGTCAATGGGAGAGGTCCCTATACTATTTGGAATTTTCTGTGGTCTGCACTGGAATTAGGCCAAAAATCCAACTATTAAGAACTTTTTGGCCAAAAATCCCCAAAATTCGGGCTTTTATGGAGAAAGCCAGAAAAAAATCGTACGATTCCAATCCAATTAAGTAGTTTTTTTTTTTGTAATAAATAAGCTCCAATCATGGATTCTAGTTTGGAAGGACTTTTTAAATGAAATTACTGATTTTGATAAATAAGGCCCAGAATGTTGGATTTCTGGTTTCAAATCTAGAGTTTAACCAACTGGAATCAAATCATCATTTAGGATGTTGGAGCCAATTTATAAAATGTTACAGATAAAATCAAACAAAATTTGTCAACCTTTGGGCTATAAACACATATCACTGAAAATGTTTAAACGCCAAAACAGTTCTAGCCAAATAATGACCATTTTGTCTCATAACATGGTGTTTCTAAAGAATTTCAATGTGATATTTATGGGTTGTTGAAGAATTTTCTTTAGGTAGCAAAAATCTTTCACAGCAAAAATGGACATTGGTAACATTTTACCTCTTTGCTCTAATTACCATGTAGATATCAATAACAACTTTGTGCCATTTCTTTAGTTTAAACAGAATACTTTTATTTCGCGAGTACAAAACTCAGTTCTGTCTAAACAGTTTATATGAGATATCAAAATTAATTCAATCTGTAGCACATTTAGGGGCAGATTTATCAAGGGTCGAAGTGAATTGGAGGGAATTTTCGAAGTAAAAAAAAAATTTGAAATTTGAAGTAATTTTTTGGATACTTTGACCATCGAATAGGATACTACAACTTCAAATTTACTTCGACTTCGTTTCGAAGTAAAAATCGTTTGACTATTCGACCATTCGATAATCGAAGTACTGTCTCTTTAAAAAAACTTCGACTTCAATACATCGCCAACTTAAACCTGCCAAATTGCTGTTTAGCCTATGGGGGACCTCCTGTGTGTTTTGCTGTGTGTTAAGTTTTTTTAAGTCGAAGGATTTTTTGGGAAAATCATACGATCGTACGATAAAATCGTTTGATGTGTTAGATTCGTAGTACGATCGGAGTACAATGTATAAATCCTCCGACTTTGCATTCGAATGTCGGAGGATTCTATTCGATGGTCGAATTTCGAAGTTTTTTTCTACTTCGAAATTCGACCTTTGATAAATCTGCCCCTAAATATTCGTATAACGCCAATTTCTTTCAAGTTGTTGAGGACTAGTAAATGTGTATTAATTAAAGACATTGTAAAGCATCAACACCTACTTTCAAATGAGGGGGGAATACAATAGTTCAGAAGAGTTTCTAAAGCTGCTTTTTCTAATCCTTTTCTCCCAAAATAAATTGCAAAATCTACTTTGTGACCCAAACAATGACTTAGAACCAAACACGCATCTTGTTTTACTTATGTTTATCTATTGTAGGACAACATTTCATTTTATTTAGGATGATCAAGGTGACTCACTATAAACAGCAAAGATATTTATTTTTTTAGGTGACCTAGGCTTATCTCAGGAATATAGGGAACGGATTAGAACCCCTTACCAAATTATTTCCCCGTCATATATAGCATCAATAGCTTCCCCTCTGGGCACATTAATTATATAAATAGATTGCATGGTGCAAGGTTTGTAGGTTTAAAATGTTTCTATGGATTTATCTAGCTTATGAAAACAGTGTGCATGATTTTATTAAAGAATCTTGGGTACCCTCTTTCTTATAGTGCAAATGTAATATTTTCATAAAATCTCTGCTCGCCGCTTATCTGAGACCTAACATTTCCCAAGAGTAATTTACACACTGTAATGCTTCTTATTTAAGTCATACAACCTCCGCATTTGTAAAAAGAATTTAGAATAACAATATGAAATGTAGAGAAGTGATTCCTCACAGGCTTATGTCAAGCAGCGCAGCTTGTAGCTTCCTTGCTTCCTACTGGGGTAATTTGATACTAATACTTGAACAATAATGCAGCAAAGATTATATTCAAGCTTAATCCCACTACATGAATATTATCTCACTAAATGTTTTTTTCGTATAATTTTCCATTTTCCCTTCAATTTCTATCCAGCTAAGGGGAATGTTCGCCTTTTTATTTCTGTACCTGACTGTAGGCCCTTCAGCAAACACTAATTTTGTTACAAAACTGCAGCAACTTAAATTCAGTCCTGGTGGCTTATTTAGATCATATCATATGTTGAATCACAATCCTATTTTTTGGATGTAGAGTACCAAACAATTATCATTGCATAAGGCATAAAAAAATGTAAGAATCATCTATACAATAACGTACGTAAATGTGAAAAAGACCTTATTAATAGAACAAAATTAACAACGGAAACATGCAGGTAACTGAAAGAATTGTCCTGTTGAATAGTTGTTATTCGTCCAAAGTCACCTATAACTGCCTTAGCACCCAAAGGGAAAAATTAGCAAGCTTTCTGCTCCAAAATAATATTTTTTAATTATCATTAATTCTAGATAGCAGTGAATAAGAGTTACATGTGGATAAAGACTTTTATATTTCTTTGATGTTTTCAGATGCTGGGTACAATACCTCTATGGATAACTACTTATCGCATGAAGTCATAAGATTTGTTTCAATACATATATCAATATAAATTTGCAGTGTAAGGGTGGTAGTAGTAAGGTAGATCATTTGTAGAAAAAATATAGTATTATATACTATAAACATACTACCCATATCTCCAACTGCACGCATATACTCTTGTGCTGTGTATGTACGTTTTAGGCACATTATTTAACAAACAGGAATATAGTGTGGGCTTGATTGGCAGACTGACAGAGAAAGCACAGAACACTGAGAAAATAACAAACAAATTCACAGGAAGGGCAGAAAGGTCGTTTGGCCGAAGGTCCCCAGAGTTAAGTTGCCTCTTGATGAGAAGTTTCTTTTTATTTACATATGTATAGATTCTTTTAGATTGTAAGCTCTTTTGGGCAGAGCCCTCTTTACTTCATATTGTATCATTTACCAGCTATCGTTTTATTTGTATATAATCTGTATTAGTATGCTTGATAAAGGGGCATGAACCCGAAACGTTGCACTCCGCATTTAACACGCTAGGTAATTTTGCTTGCAATTAGTCCTGTGTACCTTTGGAATTTTCTTTTATGTGAGGTGGCTGAACCTCTAACTCAGCGCACCAGGTATCTGTGACTTTATTTCATTTAGGGTGTGCGAGAGCCGACTTTCTTGCAGTGATTGTAATTTACGTTGACCAGCATCAATCCGAATGGACTGGAAAAATTCAAGTTATCTATCTATAAGGTGTGTAAATAAATAAACAAATATGACATACAGGAGAGATATTAATTTATCATATTAAAAAAAATTCGCAACTAAACTCTATTGATCCATCAGTAGCACATGCAAGCGTCTGTAAGATTTTGACTACAGTAAACAAAAAAAAACCTTAATAAAATTGATTGAATGCTGAAGATACACATCCTCTTGACTTTTATAGAACCTCTGCAGGTTTTCGGAGGTGGCGTTCATAATTTGACTGTTTAAGATTTTATTGTTCATAAATCGAATAAATTGAATTCAATAGAGTCATCGTTACAAATTTCGAATGCATATATTTGATATCTTGTTTTTGTAGCTGCAATTTTCTAAACATTGTGGCAAAGCCATCATTAATTATATTATTAATATATTATTATATATTATATATATATTATTATATATATTATTATATATTAATATTAATAAATAACCCCCATAGTGTATGTACACAAGCATTTGTAAAGGGTGAGCGCAGGGTCAAAAGCGTCACGTAGGTTTTTGAAAAGGACCAGCGCCCTTTCCATGTGATTAACGTGATTTATTGAGCATAACAGTGCATCGCTGTGTTTCCAAATAAATCAGGTAAATCACTTTAAAGGGAGTACTGGTCCTTGTCAAAATTATAAATGTATATGTAATTTGCCTATTTAAACTTGAACGCTGCAGGCAATTCTCTGAATTTCATAGCACAGATTGGTTATAAGTTAAACCCTAAACATATAGGCGCAGAAAGGCAGAGCGTGCCATCAATCATACATATACACAACAAATCCATAACTCTATTACACCGCTGTCATATAGACCACTTACAGAGCTTGTGGGAAACTCCTGCCAAATGGTTTATACTACAGCTCCCACAATCCATTCCTAGACAGTGAGAGAGAGAGAGAGGACATTTGCCTTTTTTAAAACGTTATATACTGAGTACATACTTTAACAATAAACTAGATATTATCAATCTTTAATTTTAAATAAAAAAAGATTTTATTATCAAGATATCTGTTTAAATTTATTGTAAAGAGTTTTGTAGCGACAGAAATAAAGTGTTGATTTAACGATACACCTTACCTGTTGAGGTACCAAATGCTTTATATATAGAATGAGACAGTGTATAGGAGCAAATGTGTCTATATTTAACCTACAATTACTTAATAAAAGTGTGTTGCCTCAGATTAGCAAGTATTTCTTATTTTATTGTCTATCTATTTATCTATATAGCATCTATTGCTAACTCATAAGTGTTCCTATGTGTCTATCAATCAGCTATTTATTCATGTGTCTGTAACCTTTATTTATAGCTCTATTTATTTATATCTCTGTCTATGTATGTTTGTATCTATTTATTTATATGTATCTATTGTATGTTTGAACTATCTTGCTTCTTGTTCACAAGTGTGTACTGTCTTGCCTCGAAGGTTCTTTTCCCATTTACCCTACTCAAGGACTTTCCCAAATATCTTCCAACCAGAACACATTCTTATAAGTCTTTAACCATAAAGATCTAGATTTGTAACTATTTTACACAGAACACAAACATATATAAACAAATGAGTAGCACTCTGTACAGCCTGATGCCAACTATATTACAAAAGTTGCGCACACTTCTATCTATCTATCTATCTATCTATCTATCTATCTATCTATCTATCTATCTATCTATCTAGCTATCTATTTATCATCAATATATCTCTATATCTTACTAAAATGCTTTTTCTTACTATATTAAAATAAACTAATTTGACCAAACTCCCAAACCCGAATCCCCTTAATTTACCAATTAATATTCTTGAAAAAAGTCGGTGCAAGATAAAGTCAAGACAAATTCATGTGACAATTCAAATCATGCAAATTTTTTCGATTTGATGCTCATATCAGATTTCAGTTGTCCCCCGAAAAACTCAAATTTATTGGATTATCAAACAAAAAACCAGCGGCTGAAGCAATAGAGAATCCTGAAGGTAAAATACATGTTCCAATTGTTAAAGGGACCATCTGCTAATGACGTTTACATGATTTTGACAGATTTTCACTGGAGTATTTTCAGATTCTAATCTTTAGCAGCTTCAGAGCATAATAAATCTCGAAAAATTCACATTTTTTTTCCTCTAAAAATTTGAGGTTTTCCCTTTACAAATTTGACCAGAAAAATTCAAGGTTTAATAAATACGCCCCATAATGTAATATATATATATATATCTATATATATATATATATCTATATATATATATATATATATATATATATATATATATATATATATATATCTATTTCTATATCTCTCTCTCTCTCTCTCTCTCTCTCTCTCTCTCTCTATATATATATATATATGAGTAGTATATAATGAGTGGCAGTTTAATTATTATATAATATATATAATTATACTATATTAAAAGTATTGCACTTACATGTAATAAAATCTATCTATTTATCTATTAATCTATCTATCTCTCTCTGTCTGTCTATTGTCTATCTCTTCCTCTCTCTTTGAATATACACACATATAGATAGATAGACAGCCAGACAAATAAATAGATAGAGATCAGTGAATTGACTTTTATGCGCTTTATACATTTTTATAGACTTCTATAATAAAAGATTTTCATATTAAAACTGCTTATTTGCTTTGCAGAACAAGCCCAGGTATGTTTGAGGGCTAAGGTACCTGGCTGCTGCAAATAAATGTATTTTGTATGCATTTAATTTAAAATCATATTTGTAAATCCAGTATATATTTGTACTGTGTTCTTAATGAAATGTTTAGTAATTACTATTTTTTTTCTCTCAAATGCTTGCATTCCTAAATATGTCAGTTAGCCAATAAATGCTATCTCTTTTTGTTTTAATAATCATTACAGTGCTGTAAATAATTCTAGGTCACAGAGAATCGTAGATATTACTCTATAGCTGGAAACCATTACAGTCATTCCTTTTTTTCTCAGAAACTGTAAATTTTGGAGAGGTTTCGGTTAATGCAGAAACACAGAGAAAGGGAGAAAGAGAAACAGCTTCTCAAGCAGTAATTTACTGCAATGCATGCCTTCTATCTGTCACACAGGCCCTACTCTAGGATTATTAGGCGTTACTGAGATGTCGATACAGTGTAACCCACTTTCGTACATAAAGACAGTAACATAAAATGCCCAGTGACAATAAAGGTTCAATCACCTACCTGACTGTGTACGAAGTGAAGGGTCGACTTTCTTGGATGTAAAATGTCAGGACGTCAGAGTAGAAAAAAAAAAGGACTGAAAGTAATTTTAACCAATAAAAAAAACTACTAAAGGGAATGACTAACAAGCTTACACCATGGCGACAATTTAACTGCAGAAATGATAGGGGGGTGAAACCTGAGGGCTCTAGGAAGAATGGGACAAATTTCTGTAGCCTGCCCCTCAACTTTCTCCAGTATAACCAGCTTGAAAGGAGGCAGAAAGGATCAGCATGAAGAGAACGATGCAGAAGGCGGTGTATGTAAATGCAGACTCCAGTTTCTTGTTTTTCTGGAGCAGTAAAGCTCCTTAGAGGCTAATTTCCAGCCCCTTTTTCAGAGTTAATTTACCTTTCTGCTTTAAGAAAGTTTTGACAAAGTTTGTTTTTTCAACCAAACCCCAAAGGGTGAAGTAGCAGATGTGCATGAAATAGACAATTAGACCTTGACCATAAAGCACTGAGGCAACTGCGTGTTAAGTCTGTTACTGTAGGTAACTCTATATTACACATCCTCCTTGCTTGGGAATTAGGGACTTGCAAAATGTTTTGCTTTAGATCTGCATCAGAAGTTTGCGATTTGCTCATGGGGTTAATCACTCAGAAGTTTGCGATTTGCTCATGGGGTTAATCATTTTGCTGGCTTCTGAAATCCAAGAGCTGACTGAGGGGGGCTGCTTGTCTCGGGGAGAAGAGAGGTAGAGAACATTAAGAAACAGGATTTTAACAATTTCACGACATATTATATGTTACATATGTTGTGAATCATGCTTCTAATTCCTCCTCCTTGACCCCTATAATTAATTTCTAGGCTTTCTAAAGCTCCTCTTAATTAGGTCATAGAACTACTCAATGTATAGCTATTACTCCTCCATGTATCTACTCTTTATAAAATCTCTATCTCTCAGTCTCAAATTGTAGATAATACCTTGCTCAACACTTTATTCTACACCTAATATAATACCATCCTTTGACTCATCTTAATGCTCAATATGTGCCTCCATATGCACAGCCTCATAACTCCTCCTTCCCTATTGCTCCATATAACCCTGTTTTTAACTCCTCCTATTGCTCCATATAACTCTCTCTATAATTTCTTCTATTGTTCCCTATAACCCTCCCTATAACTCCTCCTTTTGCTCCATATAACCCTCCCTATAACTCCTTTATTGCTTTATATAAATTTCACTATTACTCCTCCTATTGCTCCATGTTACCTTCCCTATTACTCCTCCTATTTGCTCCATATAACCCTCCTTTTAACTCCTTTAACTTTTAACATTCGCCAGCGTGACATAATTTCGTTACTTCGCCGATTTACTAATGGGTGCTGGCGTAAATTTGGTAGCGAATGGGACCTACTGTAGTGCTACTTTGCACCCTTACGCCAGGCGAAGCTGCGCTATGGATAAGGGATGTAACTACGCTAATTCACTAACTTGCGGATTTTACTGAATGTTACCTCTTGCGCCAGACTTGCCTTCGCCACCTCAGACCAGTCTAAGTGCAATAGAGTAGATAGGGCTTGCTTCAAAAAAAGTTTACATTTTTCTAAGTCCCAAAAAACGCTGGCATCTTTTTAAAGGGTGATAGGATGAAAAAGATCGTAAATTTTTTGGGGGGTACCTTCCTTCCCCCCTACATTTCCTAACATATGGCACCTAAAGTGGGCACTTGTATAGGGCAAAATAACTAAAATGTTATGAAGCTTTCCCAGCCTTGTGTAGGTTAATGTATTTGCTGCTACACAGGGCTGCCATCGGGGGGGGGACTAGGGGGGACAGTTGTCCCGGGCCCCGTGATTTTTGGGTCTTAAGGGGGCCCGGCTGCTGTACTCACTCTGTAGCCGGGTCCCCACTGTTGTCAGGAAGCTGCAGAATCGTGTGGGGAGGGCGGAGCTTCTTCTACACGTCTTTCCCCTCCCCAGCTTCTAAACTATTGGTAGTTTCCAGTGCCGGGCCAACCCAGCCAGGCGCCCTAAGCAACCTGGCCGGTCATGGCACCGGCTGCGTGTGCTCATGCGCAAAAGTACGTGCTCTTGAGTGCGCATGCGCACATGCGTGTGGCAGTCGGGGAGAGACAGACCGGACAATGGGGTAGGCGTCAGAGCAGGTACGTGCCTGGCGCCCCCCCAGCTTTGCGCCCTAGGCACGTGCCTACTCTGCCTATCCCTAGTTCCAGCCCTGGTAGTTTCCCTAGAGTTGCATGGTGATTGGATAAGCCTATACAATCCCTGTGTAGATGATGAAATGAATTTTTTTTAACTTATAGGGGGGGGGCCCTGACCATCAATGAATTTTTCTTTAACTTATAGGGGTCGCCCTGACCACCAATTATTTTTTTAAACTTATAGGGGGGGGCCCTGACCACCAATGATTTTTTTTTTTAACTTATAGGGGGGCCCTGACCACAAATGTTTTTTTGGGGGTGGGGCTTGGGGGCAGGATCTGGGGTGGGCAGGGACCAGGGCGCCCAGAAAATGTTGCCGTACTGGGCCCCGTGATTTCTAATGGCAAATTAGGCATCGCTAGCGTAACTTCGCTTTGCTTGACGAATTAACACGAGTGCAACTTTTCTACCTTTCGCCTCCCTGAGCGCAACTTCAGAATTAGCAGCGCCCTGACGAAACTTCGCCTGGTGAAGTACGGGTAAGTAAATTTGCCCCTATATCTCCTCCTATTGCTCCATATAAATCACCCTATAACTCCTCATATTGCTCTGTATAATACTACCTTTAACTCCTCCTATTGCTCCATACAACTCTCTCTATTATTCCTTCAATTGCTCAATATAACCCTCTCTATATCTCCTCCTATTGCTCCATATAAAACTCCTTAACAGATAGTTTATATCAAATTAAGTGGCATATTAAAGAATCTAATCAAACTAGAATATATATTTAAGTAAATATTGCCCTTTTACATCTCTTGCCTTGAACTACCATTTTGTGTTTGTCTGTGTGCTGCCTCGGTGATAACCCATCCAGAAATACTACATCTGTAACAGGAAGAAGTGTGGAAGCAAAACACAGAACTCTGTCTTTTAATTGGCTCATGTGACCTAACATGTTTAGTATGTTTGTGTGCACCGTGAATCATAGGAACCCTGGGGACGGCCCTTATTTTGGTTACCCAATGGCATATACTACTACAAAAAGTATATTATTATGAAAATGGTTTATTTACATAAAGCAGGGTTTTACATATGAGCTGTTTTATGCAATATCTGTTTATAGAGACCTATATTGTTTGAGGGGTATAGTTTTCCTTTAAGGCCATATTTTTTACGGAAAAACAGAAGTCATTGGAAGTTTCAAGTATGCATGAAAACAGCTGGTGTGCTCTGGGTGCTATATATGTATTTTATTATGACATGCTGGGTTTATGCATAATGGTAAATATTTCACTGCTCCCCCATAACCAGCTGATTTAAAACTGTCAGTCTACTTCCCTCAGTTGTATAAATATTTGTGGGAGCATGCTGGGCGCACAGTATAAATGTCCTTTTACAGAGACATGTCTGTGGCAAGTTTTCAGAACATGATTAGTTTCACACTGAGCATAAGGGCCGTGGTGGATTAGAACATGTATTAGGCATCCACTGCTACCATAGCATATTTATATGCTTTGCATAAATTTTAAATTACATCAGAAAGCCGGTTTTTAGGGTAATAAATGTAAACAAAGGGAATTTCCAGATGTGCAAGAGGTTACCATAAAATGCAATAACCAGATTTTTGCTCCATAAACAGCAAGTCCTCTAACCCCACAGCTTACAATCTACTACCACTGATATCACAGATATATTATGCAACCTGCCAATGCCACAAGTAGTTGACACATGAGTAGTAAATGGAGTCTATCCTTGTTTTTTCTTTGGTAGGTTCAGGAATGTAATTATTTTGTGCTATGTTGCTTTCACCGTCAGCACCCTAAATCCAGAACCAATGCTAAGCACTCTGTTCATGGCTCTTATTTCTGCCGTTAACAGCCGCCTTTCACCTCGGAAGGAGCCCTCGGCTAATCGGATGCCGCCAGGTCTTAATAAGAGAGGTGCCAAGCGACGAGCAAAGGGGCACGACGGTAAAGCAAAGTCTTTTGAGCAGAAGGTCTTAGTGCAAGGAGTAAACAGAAGGTGTAGTCAAAACTGTCCGGTCAGGGCAGGCAGAGTACAAGCGGAGTCAGACAGGCAAGGGTCAAACCAGGAGATCTATCAGAAGGGATACTGATATAGAAGAGTCAATTACCAGGCAGGGGTCAGGATATAGAAGTCAGAATCGTCAAAAACAGGCAGGGGTCACAACAGGTATCAATATCAGACAGGATTTACAGCATAGAAGCACCAGGAATTCACAAGAAAGATCCTATAACGGGCAAAGAATTAAACACTGGAAATCACTTTTATAGCGTTTGAATTTCGCGCCATTGCACGCTGACGTCATTACGCCAGTGCGCATGCGCCTATAAACAGAGGATACGTGCAGCGCGTATGTCCTAAGAAGTGAAGACTACGGAGGAAGCTGTACAGCGTGGTGGGCGTCCCTGCCGACCCCCTGTCACTAGACCACCGGGTGAGTTATTACAGTTGCACTACTGGCCCGCCTTATTTTGTAAATTTTGCTGATCTGATGTACTTCATGGAGAAGGAAAACTTGATCTGTTGGTCCTTAGTCAACTTAGTGTATGAGTATTAATTTAGCATGCTTACAATGTAAACATAACTTAGGCTGTAGTACATGGGTCATTTCAAGATGAAGGTTCCTGCCCTTAAAAGCTAAATAAGCAATATTAAGAAATTATATAGCTATATTTATACAGTAAAGTTACATTGTCTCTGCACAATGGACACTGGCGTGCCAAAACAAAGCAAAGCTAAAAAGTTTCCAAGAGAAAATAGAACTCTAAAGACTTTTTGCCCCTAAATGAGTGACTTATTTGTGATCAGTAGTCCATTTTTTTAAACCTGTATTATATCTGTTAAAGTGACTTTTTTAAAAGATGGGCTCATCTGAGCTAACCATGGCTTTAATGAATATAAGTAGGCTTCCTGGATCCATCAAATTGCCTGTGGCCGTAGGACATTTTAAATCAATGAAAGCAATGATTTTGTTGTAATAGATTTCCAACTACTTGTCAATGCTGGGACTTATCAGAAGATAGGGGAAGATGGGAGAACAATTACTCTTTACTTTATCTTGGTTAAAGGATAAGTAAATTTTGTTAAAACCATTACCTACCAATGGCATTTCATTACATCAAACTTATAGATATGCTATAGTACTGTGTAAGGTATAACTACCTCCTTTACTTCAGCTTGGCTCTTACTCTTTTTTGAATTTCAGTGGCATCACAGACCTTCTTTCTTTTAAGATGGCATTTATGAATTTAAGTACTATGGTGGTGTGCACTATGCTCTCCCTTGCTAAAATAAGCCATTAAGATCACTGTAATGGAGAAAAATAGGCCAGTCTGTTAGGACTAAACCTCACCAGCCCAACAGCAGGAGGAGAGCTGCAAGGAGCAAGGTGGACAAAAGTCTGTGCTGGAACCACCCTGGAGTTACATATTCAAGGGCCAGTTTGTATGCCAAAAATTTATATCCTCGAATAATTCATGTTTATGGGGGGGTTGGAAATTCCCCAATTAATTTCAGATGTGCATGGAACATGTGTTTCTCCGTTTCTCCATTCACCCATTAACACACATTTTTTCTGCTACTGCCCAGAACCAGGGTAGCAGATCCATATAGTGTCAACTGACACTTGACAAAGTGACATAATGTATTTGGCTATGGTTAAAAATATGGCCGGTCTCCAATGTATAGCTATAACATATGGTATCCCAAAACCCTTAACAAACCCCAAGGTCCCAGTCTCGGCTCACGCTTCTGCCTCTAACAATCGCCTTTCGCTTTGGGGGGAGCCCTCTGTTACTCAGATGCTGCCAGGACTTAAAGTGAGAGGACCAGGGGGGAAGTTCTGGGTAGGTTAGGGAACGGTAACGTATACAGGAAGGCCAGAGAAGCATAGTAGTGGAACAGGCTGGGTCAGTATTAGGGTTGCCACCTGGCCGGTATTTATTTTATTTATGGGGAAAAAATATAAATATATAGGAAGGCCGGTATTTTTTTCCAGAAAAGGTGGCAACCCTAGTTAGTATCAATCAGAGAGTGCAGCACAGGATCAGGAACCAGGAGCGTAGTCAGGATCAACAGTTTGGTCAAAACCAGTCAGTAACATGGTACAAAATCAGGATCCATTTGAGTTGTGAAAAACAGGCAAGGGTCGATTCAGGCAGTGATACAGCAAGGGTCAAAACAGGCAAGGATCAGGAACAGCTAACAAGACACAAATCACACCCAGGAACTTTCAGAAAATAGACCTATGTTGGGCAATGAGGCAATGCAGAGTTGGGTGTTTTATAGCCAGACTAATGGCTTACACAGATCACCTGTGGCCAGATTGGCAACAGGTGAAACAAGCCAAGCTTACTTGCAATTACAAGGATAGCAAAAGAGTGAACCAGGGCCTTAGCTGTCTGCTCACATAGAGCAGCGGCAATACAGAGAACACAAAACACCATCCCTGGTTCAACTCCAGGCAGGTTGTTACAATAGCAACTTGAGAAAAGATTTAGAATGATTGCTAGACTAAGGGATTGACTATGGCCACCAGTAAAAAAATGTTTTTATGAGGTGTTCCTCATATGTTAGTATAGTTTGCCTTCGCAAAAACAATCACTTTGCAAATAACAAGTTGTTGTTCATGCGCAGTCTTCCACATATCTGGATTTTGAAAAGACTGATTTACTGATTTTTGTGATTAATTTAATGAATTAGAACGATTTGTAAACGAATTGTGGCTGTGGCAGGTAGTTTAGCCATGTGGCATATTCGCTACACTTTGAGGGGGGAGGTGGATCTGCTTTCAAAGCAAATTAAAAAAATTATTTTATCTCCTGCACATCCCGTGTTTCTGAATCAATTTGGGTGTGGTTGGACAGCGTGCCGCCCTCTAAAATCCTGCCACCCTAGGCCCGGGCCTTGGTGGCCTTTTCACAAATCCAGGCCTGGATATGTTCTCCAATAGCTTCATGTCAGCTAATGACCTAATGTTAGGATGTCTTCAAGCTATACTCAGTTCTGCATCTATATACAGATGTAAGAGATGTAGAATTGTTCATGGAATATGGTTGTGCACATGTTATCTTTTACTTGTCCTGTCTCTTGATAGGTAAAAACCTTTCACTGAGTCACTTCCCCATGTGCAGTGTTGACTGGGCCCACCGGGGCTGCCACATCAGGACCCCTGCCCCTTTCCAAAGAGCCCCCTTCAGGCCCCCCTCCCCAGCGGCAAATCCCAACTCCCTCCCCCCCAGCGCGTACCTGCGTCATTTCTTCAATCGGGCAGGGGTGGAGGTCAGGAGGTTAGGCTGTTGTGCAGCGGGTCTGGGTTTTTTCCCAGGGGGTCCCCAGTCCGACCATGCCCATGTGAGAGTTTTTTGATAAATATTGGCTGCCTTCACTGCTGGAAGCTTAAGTATAAATTTACAACATATCAATCAATCATCATATATATTAGAAACCACCTTCCAGGCCAGCACTGAACTTCTGCAACTCGCAGCTTCCTCTAAGTAAGCTGGTTAGGAATGCTGAGAACTGTAGTTCGGCAAACATTGGGCCTCTGCTATTTTGATACAATAAATGCATTTTCCTATTCAAAAATAAAATAGCTTTTTATTGTCTTTTTTTACTTTACACCTTCACATTTAAACCAAATGTTGACACACTAAGCATATATATTCAACTATACTTCAACTGTAACAAAAGACAATAATATTAAACTGCAACGGGCAATTATTTGCTTTTGTCCAGATGAGATATAGGGGTCAACGCTTAGCACTACAAATTAAAAGGAAAACAAAATAAAAAAAAAGAAAATATATACACTCCCTTCCTACTCCTTTTCTAAGAATGGCACTTGGAATTAATCCCAAATGTGTGGTTTTGTCTGTCTTTAAATCACATAGGTATTTTAATAGGATCCATGTGTAGCATACATGAAAGCAAGCTTTCCTTCTCCATACTGCTGAATGTCTTCTAGAGGTCATCAGCACCCAACAACAGTTCCCCTACGAATTTAAACCCTGTCGGCATCTTTTAATATAAGCAGTAGCCCATTTATAACTGGTTTGAGTATGTCAGAGCCATAATAATTAGGACAGTATTTGTGACACAACATGCCTTAAATGCCAGCCTCAAGATGATATGTTTTGTTATAGATGCAGAAGAATGTATCCCTAAAAACCTGCACCTAGGAGCAGCATGTGTGTTCCTATACATTTACACAGAATGGAGCTCAGCCATTTTCTT
Organism: Xenopus laevis; assembly: GCF_017654675.1. Classification (NCBI taxonomy): domain Eukaryota; kingdom Metazoa; phylum Chordata; class Amphibia; order Anura; family Pipidae; genus Xenopus; species Xenopus laevis. The sequence goes on from NC_054388.1 coordinate 35,987,421, forward strand.
ATAATACACACGCACATATAGCTACCATATTAGTATGCTAAAAGTTAAGTCATATTAAAGGAATTGTTCAGTGTAAAAATAAAAACTGGTTAAATAGATAGGCTGTGCAAAATAAAAAATGATTTCAATATAGTTAATTAGCCAAAAATGTTATGTATTTTAGCTGGAGTGACTGGATGTGTAACATAATAGCCAGAACACTACTTCCTGCTTTGCAGCTCTCTTGGTTTCCACTGATTGGTCACCAGGCAGTAACCAATCAGTGACTTGAGAGGGGGGCCACATGGGTCATAACTGTTGAATCTGAGCTGAATGCTAAGGATCAATTACAAACAATGTCCCATGTGGCCCCACTTCAAGTTGCTGACTAACTCAGTGTTAGAGAGCTGAAAAGTAGAAAGTAGTGTTCTGTTCTGTTTTGTTAAATATCCACTCAGTAACATCAAAAAAATGTTTTAAAAAAATTCATTAGTATACATAGAAAAAAACCCACCAAGACAAATTGAACTTTAAAGCCTTTGAAACTCCGCTTCCGCTCCTCTTCAGAAAAGGGGACACATCGGCGATCCATCGTGCGGTGCTCAATTTCTCCTCCCTGGCTATCTCCTATAAGGAAGGCAGGGAGGAGTAATCGAGTGCCGCACAATGGATCGCCCGATCGCTTTCTGAAAAGGAGCGCAATTGGAGTTTTGGTAAGCTATTTCTCAATAAAGACTTTGTGATTTTAAAGTTTAAATAGTCTTGGTGTTTTTTTTCCGATGTATACTAATGCATTTTTTTGATGTTACTAACCTATCTATTTACCCAGTTTTTATTTTTACACTGAACTGTTCCTTTAAGACCTACCCTTAAATCCATATGCATCCTCCCCTGGGGATAACAAAGCACCCCCCAGCACATGGTTAACAACAATAATTTTCAAATGCTAAGAAACCCCAAAACAAATACCAGGCTTATTTTCCACAGGCAGAGCAGGGCAAACACAGGCAGAGTATGGCACACACACAGGGAGCATAGGACAGTCAGAGTATGGCACACACAGGCAGCATAGGGCAGACAGAGTATGGCACACACAGGGAGCATATGAGCATAGGGCAGGCAGATTATGACACACACAGGGAGCATAGGGCAGGCAGAGTATGGCACACACAGGGAGCATAGGGCAGGCAGATTATGACACACATAGGGAGCATAGGGAAGGCAGAGTATGGCACACAGGAAGCATAGGGAAGGCAGGGTATGGCACACACAGGGAGCATAGGGCAGGCAGATTATGACACACACAGGGAGCATAAGGCAGGCAGAGTATGTCACACACAGGGAGCATAGGGCAGGCAATGATTATGGCACACACAGGAAGCATAGATAAGGCAGAACAGAGCAGGAGATAGGGAAACCAATCAGGACCACTCTAAGATGTACTATACACATACAGTGACACAGTGCTGGTGCCCCTTCAGCAGTTTGTATGAAAGTGTACAGGTGAACAATGTGGGCAGTTTCAGTCTGGGTCTCAGGTGTGAACAGTACAGGGATTTAGGGTGTGAACAATAGAGGTGTTACAATTGTGAACAATGCAGGGGGATCACAAGTGTGAACAATACAGGGTATTACAGTCTGAACAATGCAGGGGCCAGTTAATCTCCGTAGTGATACCTTTTAAAGTTTACACATGGTAAGGAGACACAGCAGACATACTTTCATGTGGGGGCCACACAAGGGAGGCCGCCAGTTGGTCAGTCCTGCTATAGAGCAACCTAAAATGATTGAAATCAAATGGCACTCACGCTGCAAAATGTGCTTGCTTTTGGTTTATTGAGATCTCCACACAACGTTTTGGGGGGACAAACCCACTTTCTCAAGTGTTCTTACAAAAAGTGAACAGGAAACAGGTATATATAGGCAAAACAAGGTAGGGCTCCACCGCCCAATTAACAATCATTAACATGTGCATACCCCATCTCTTGAAATCAATTAGTGCATACCTGATAGTGACAATCAAATATAACATCCCAGTGGTGACTGTAAACATAGAAACATTACTTCCACATTATATTTAAATAAAACAAAGTCACTTCCATATTACAACTGAGAAAGTATCACATACTTAAAAGAAACAAGAATAATTCTGATTCTGACACTTGAGAAAGGGGGTTGACCCTCAAAACGTTGTGTGGAGATCTCAGTAAACCAAAAGCAAGCACATTTTGCAGTGTGAGAGCAAACTGATTTCAATAATTTTGGGTCTTATACGAAATTCCTGAGCACCACAGAATTGCATACACAGAACTGGGATTTGCATTAATGTGACTAATTATAGAGCAAACTATTCTAAGCCACTAAGATCTTCATTATTTATTTCCTATTATTTTTCTTTTAATTATTTGTATTCTTTGTGTGCCTCTTTCCAGAATGCAGCTAAAATAACTATTTGGTCAGTACTATTTAATTCTATTTAATACCCTTATCATATCTATGCTTTTATTTACTATCTATATATAGACTATTTTTATTTACTATCTATACTATCTATATATATATATATATATATATAGACTTATATAGTCTAAATACTATTTATGAAGCTTTCTTCAGCTAAAGAAACCTGAATCTAACAGGGGGCTGGAGGTTGAGTCCTGGTGCTGTAGATGACATAATGTTGTTGCTTGTGGCGCCAATTCTTTAGAGAGTGGAAGGGTAGCAGGTGAAGGGCTAGTGTAGGACACCAGGGGCCCACCCAAAAACCTTAGACCAGGGGCCCACTCTCTGTATTATTATTATTCTTCATCTCCTCACTCAACCTCTATTCTCTTCCCCTTTATGTAATAAAAGGCCCTAAGTTTTTCCAGGAGCAGTAACCCATAGCAACCAATAAGATGTTTGCTTTTAAGCAGGTGACCAGTAAATGCTACCTGTTGATTGGTTGCTATTGGTTACTGCTCCTGGGCAAAATTAGTGCCCCTTATTACATAACTCCCTCTCTTTTCTTTACATACTATAATCTATTATTCCATCTATTTAGCCTTTTTGTTCTCATAGAAATAGGAAATGGCCATGAAATAGGCTAAATGTTTGGCAGCATGAGGACCCACTGACACCTGGGAGTTTTCCTGGAATCCCTTTGGGCCAGTCCAACACTGGTTAGCGCTGAAGATGGAGGTACTGATCATGCTGCAGATGGAGACTTAAGTGAGACTTATCAAAAAGTGAAGTTAGAGGTTTCCACAGTCCTCTAGAGTCAAATTCCGCCAATCTCCATTCATTTTTATGGGATTTTGAAAGGCATATTTATCAAAAGATGAACTTTCACTTTCACCCATTGATAAATACTCTTTTAAAAATCCCATAGAAATGAATGGAGAGTGGCGGAATTTCACTCTAGAGGACTAACTTCACTCTTTGATTAATATACCCCTCGGAGTGCTTGATCTGCTGATGGTGTGGCCTGATTTGAATCCGGTGGAAAGTGCTGGAAACTGAGCTGATGCTAGCGTTGTGTATTTGAACCACATGGTGGTAAAGGTTTATGTAGAATGTTATGATAATGATGGATGGTCCTGCCAGATGTTGCTCACATTCTTGAAAATTCTTCAGAAAATTCTTTAAGACTTTTGATGGCACTTCAATGCTGGGGTTCCTTTTCTTCAAGAATGACAGTGGCTCCTCAATGGATTCTGATTCAATGGATTCCGATTCAATGGATTCACAGGGTCTCTGCTCCCTGACTCAACACTAGTACAGGTCCTTTTAGGGCAAAAAATTGCTTTACTGGGCCTTGGTGTACCCAGGCTCCTAGGAACAAATCCAGATGGGTCAGCAACCAGAAGAGGAAGATGTAGGCTGGAAGTGGTCAAAAAGCTTCTTGGCCAATAACTCAATATGTAAATGAAGTAACTAGATACATGGGCATCTGCCCAGCAACTAGTGAGATAAGAAGTGTAGAATCTACGGGTCCCTACACTTTTTTTTCTTGGCAATAGACACTTAGACAATTATTAATTACAGCTTTAGAATGAATGGCTCTCTACTGCTGCCCAGTCAACAAAGCTGATGTTTCTACTGATCCCAAGATACTTCTCCGGCTTCTTCTCGTGGAGCTATAGGAACAACATTAACAGCTAATTAAATCTTGTTGTATGTCATACTTGCTTTGTGGCCAGGCCTGGCATCGAGATTATATAAAAAATAATTAGGAATTCTAATAGTCATTAGTGAACAAAATTTTGCAGGAGATCCTTTATCCTACTGGTGATGGAAATAGGATAGTCAGACTCTAGTGGGTCATGCAGGATGGATTTAATCTGCTGTTTTTGATCTTCTGCATGATAAAATGGCATTCAAATGACCAAAGAGAATAGAACATGGCCTAAAGCCCACCGGTCAATCCCTGCATCGTAGTTCTTCTTCATCAGCACCTTACAAAGAAAGAAGATTATTTTGCAAGTATAAGCATTTCTCACTTAACATGATCAATGTTCATGCATCTGAAATTCTTTGATATTCTGTTCCATCATTTTTTTTACTTGGGTAGGCTAAAGCTAAAGTCACATGGACAGTTTCTTTGGCAGAAATTTCACAATGGAGGAGAAACAACTGGTTCACTCCCATTTTATATGGCAGTGAAAAAAGCTGTAATTCACCTGTCACTGAACACACTCATGGATTTTTGTCTAAACATGCACTCCAACATTATCATACTGAAATTTGTCCCACTTAAAGGAATAGTTCTTTATAAAAATAAAAACTGGGTAAATAGACTGTGCAAAATATAAAATCTTTGCAATATAGTTAGTTAGGCAAAAATGTAATGTATAAAGACTGGAGTGACTGGATGTGTAACATAATAGCCAGAACACTACTTCCTGCTTTGTAGCTCTTTTGGTTTCCATTGATTGGTTACCAGGCATTAACCAATCAGTGACTTTAGGGGGGGCACATGGGTCATATCTGTTGCTTTTGGATCTGAGCTGAATGCTAAGGATCAAATGCAAACTCAATGAACAGTTATGTCCCATGTGCCCCCCCCTTCAAGTCGCTGACTAACTCAGAGTTAAAGAGCAGGAAGTTGGGTTCTGGTTATTATGTTGGACATCCGCTCACTCCAGCCTTTGTAGATTACATTTTTGCCAAACTAACTATATTAGGATTTTCTAAAAATTTTGCACATCTATTTATCCAGTTTTTATTTTTACACTGAACTGTTCATTTACCACAGATGGGCCCACAGGCTGGATGAGTCACTCCACATGGAGTCTGTTCTGAAAACAATAGGTATAGCATTCTCTTGTTATTATTCAATTTATAGAAAAAAGTTCTGTTCATCAATATTACTGCAAACCAGGACTAATGCTTTCGCATACAACACAATGAATATACCTACAGAAAGGACAGTTTGGATATATTTTGGTACCCTTCCACAAAAACAGTAGCTGCCTTTTTGCTCAGAAAAAGCAACTGAAGCAACAGCATCATAACCCCAACCAATATTAATGACCAACCAACTGTCCCTGATATCATCATGCCCGCCCCCCCAGCATCACTGCCCCACCCTGATAGCATCTGCCCCACCCCTTTTGGGTTTTGGGTTTAGCCACCGGAAAAGGTGGCAACCCTATGCCTCTGTGTACTCCCAAGATAGCTGAGCCTTACTCTGCCTGGCTGATCAGTGTGTTCAGCAACATCTGCTGCAGTTTAACAAAAAGTGCAAATAAAAACAGCAGGCATGTGGTATGTACACTGTCACGCTTTATTTTGTTCCAGACTTACACATGACCTATTATTCCCTACAAATAGACATTGATGCAATTTTAAAGGCAATTACATTCCTATTATGTGTATCATTCTAGGCAAACTCCCCTTTCTGCATGTCAGAACATCATCAGAACATTCTATTCTTTATAGAACCCGCCATTCAGATTGTTGGACTGGGGGGTCTGGGCCCCACTGGGATGGCCATCTCAGGTTCTCCGCATACCCGCCAGGTCCCCCACCCCATTTGTTGAGCTCCTCCACATGCAGATGCTGCAACAGCACCTCCGCCTCCCTGTGCATACCTTGAAGTTTTTCCTTTGCAGCCATGACCACAAATTGGTCTATGGAAGACAAGTAATAATAATTCAGCTCCAAAGTCCCAAGTGAATATAAACATCCAAAATAAATGATGGCCGAAGAGTAACTGAAGCAATAGATCTGATGTACAGAGGTTCTTTCCTCTCTCTCTCTCTGAAGAATGTCTTCCAAGTGTCTCCTTGTGGTTACTTTTATGCCCCTATTGGCCCAGTTTCCCAGCAAGACCCTCTTATTCTTATGCAGGTGAGTGGAGACATATTGGAGCCTAGGTGACAGGATTATTTTCCCTCAGATGACTCTGCCTATTGTTCTATTCAGGCAGATGCAGACTTGGTGGATCCTCTTGATATATCCATACTTATCTGATTCCTATTGCCTAAACAGATGCACCTTCAATGTGTTGTAGGTTAAAATTGATAATTGTTTAAGTATAAAGGTGTAATAAATAGTTAATACAGGTATTTTCAGGTTAACCACCAGGTGGAGCTGATGGGTAGATTTGCTAGGGAACGTCCTCAGTGGGTGGAGAGTAGGAGATGATAAAAGGGAAGGTTACAGGTGAAAATAGTGAGATGCGTCATGGGAAGCTTCTGGTAACTAGTACGCTATAGTGCAGGGATCCCCAACCTTTTGAAGCCGTGAGCAACATTGAGAAGTAAAAGGAGTTGGGGATCAACACGAGCATGAAAAATGTTCTTGGGATGCCAAATAAGTGCTGTGATTGGCCATATGGTAGCCCCTATGTGGATTGTCAACCTACATTGAGACTCTGTTTGGCAGTGCACTTGGTTTTTATGTGTCACGATCGCCGCCCGGAGCTCCGGGCGGCGCGTCCCTCCTTGCCGGCGTCGCTCCCAAAATGGCGGCGCCCATGGCCGCCACGTGGGTAGCGGCGCCGGCGCGATGACGTCAGCGCGTCGACGTCGGCGCAAGAGCGTCAATGACGTCAGAATGGCGCCAAATTTGAAAATAAAAGCGCCAACTAGACGCCAGAATGGCGCCCAAGAATAGGAATACTTTCCCTAAAGTGTATCCTGGGTTTCCTGTGTGCCTTATTGCCAAATCTTGTTCCTGATCTGTTTCTTGACCCTTTGCCTGGACTTTGGACTTTGTTTGTATTCTGCCTGCCTGTGAACTCTTGCCTGATCCTGACTATTCTTCGTTTAACCCTTTGGACACCGCGACCTTGTTCCCTCAAGAGGGCTTCCTCCTTGATCCTGACAACCTCCCTGGAGGGAGCTCCCGGCTCCCTGACATTATGAAACCAAAACTTGCCTCCAAGCCTGAAATTCAAAAATGAGCTCCTGCTTTGAGGCCACTGGGAGCAACATCCAAGGAGTTGGAAAGAAACATGTTGCTCACGAGCTACTGGTTGGGGATCACTGCTATAGTGGGTGTAAGTTAGCCAGGGACTAGCATGGGCAGCTGTGGCCCCTATGAGGAGATAATGGTCACAACGTGTCCAGCGGGATACCCACCAGTCAGGGCATAAGAGGCGAGGATAGGCTGACAGAGCCACCAGGACCCAGGAGGATGCCTATGAGAGTGAGTCCCCCTGACGGTGTGAAGTCCAATTGTGGGGTAAAGCTGATGGACCAGGGAATTGAGCCCTGTTGATGAACTGTTGTGTGAATGTATGCCATGACGAATAAAGGAGGAACTGTTTGACGTCAACTTGCTGCAGTTTGTCGTTACTGGAAGACCCTTCTCCCCAGCCTACAGGTCGGTAACATATTGAGGTTATACAGTGTGGTACAGAAAGGCGGTTGCCCCGTTACAAACATGTGAAGGAAAAAGTGCAAAATATAACCCCACGATTATCCACTCATGTCCCTAAATGCTGTCAAAGCACAAAGACTATGCACTTCTTTGTGATATACAGTAGCTTTCCAACCAACACATGACATGGTCAGGGCTGATAAACTAAACTAAACCTGATTGGAGATGGGGTTAGAATGAATATTTATTTCATCTAATTTACCTTTTTTTATTACAATTTATGTTATAAAGATGCAGCTAGCTTTCTTAGAAGCGACAACATTTAATGGCAATCAATGACACAATCACATTTATATATGAACTGCGCTTTTAAAATTAATGGTTTTGTTTTGAAGAAATACCCATGGTGTCAAAGCAACATATGTTTAGCCCATCACATGGTCATAAATATTTCAGCAACTACACTGCCCCATATAGTTCCTGATCACAGAGAGTGTTGGTTTACTCTGTAAGCATAATATATTTTAATTTACGGTACCTCCATGGACACCAGGTTTGCACCAAACTATACACAGTGCAGAGGAGTTGTGTAAGAGGATATGGACCACATTTTAAGTTCAGACAGGTTTATATAATTTAAAGCTTTGCTAAAACACAAGAAGTGGAGTTATGTAATAAAAGACATTAAGTTTGCCCAGAAGCAGTAACCCATAACAACCAATCAGCAGAAAGCATTTACTGGTCACCTGTTTAAAGGAGAAAAAACCCAAACCCTCCTACCCTGCGTAGACCAACCCCCTTCTCCCCCACAGCCTACCTGCCCCCCCCCCGGGCAAATGCCCCTAATTTTTTTACTTACCCCTCCGTGCAGTTCTGGCCTCGGAGGGGTAAGTAAAAAATTAAGGGCATTTGCGCAGGGGGAAGTTAGGCTGCGGGGGAGGAGGGAGGTTGGTCTACGCAGGGAAGGGTTTTTTTAAAGTATGGGTTTGTTTCTCCTTTAAAAGTAAGCATCTTAGTGGTTGGTAAGGGTGACTGCTCATGGGCAAACTTAGTGCCTTTTATTACATATGGGGGAAGGTGTGCACATGGGATTTACTATAAATACAGGGTTGCCTCAGACACCCAGTATATTAGAGAATTATCCCCCTTAACAAATTGCAGGCAGTAGAGTTGATTTGGTTATTTGTCTCTCTTGGGGAGGTTGGAGCATGTCCAACAGTAGGCAGTATACTGGGTTGGGTTCATCATATACTTATGTACTGAAGTGTGAGTTAAAGATCTATATGATGATGCCCTACCTTTGCCCATTCAGCTGTTGGGGTCACATGGGTCATAACTATTTGCTTTTGAATCTGAGCTGAATGCTAAGAATGAAAACCAAACTACAGTTATGTCCCATGTGGCCCCCCTTCAAGGGGCTAAAATGTAAATCACCTGGGGGCAGGCACACGGAGTGATTCGTTTTCCAAAGTTTCCTCGTGAGGCAATTACGGACGACTTCGGAAAACGAAGCACTCCGTGTGCCTGCCCCCAGGCGATTTTCATTTTAGCCGGCGGAAGGCAGATCCGGGAGATTAGTCACGCGAAGAAGAGGAGATTTGTCGCCTGGCCCATGTGACCAGACCATAAGATACTTTGTAACAATTTTGAGATAAGCAAATAAGCAATTGTAACAATTTAGATAAGAAGGTCCCTTGGGGGAGGTTAGACTCACAGCTTAAATGGCAATTCACCTTCATTAGCAAAAAAAACCCAAAAAAAAAACAGAAATATTTTCAAACTTTCAAAACATGACGAATTTTGTAAAATGAACATGGTAATTAGGTGGTCACGAAAACAGGCATGGTCAAAAAAATTTTCTCTGGAATACGCGCAGCAAATGTTTTTGTCCCTCTTTTCATTTCAACATTTTTGGGAGGTATGTCATAAATATGTATGGAAATCATTCAAACATTGAGCAGCAGCAGATGCAAGGCTGTCTATCCACACCCCCAGTTTACTGGAGTTCCCCAGGGTTTTGGAACCCCAGAAACACGTCACTATAGATCATCCCCCAGGGTTTTTCAGGTTTCTCAGAATTAGATTCATTGCAGTGGAAGGACCTCTGGCACATGTGAAGTTTGCATGTGTGAGGCGCATCTGGAGCCCTCTACTGTTAAATACAGGATTTTGCACCCATTAGCTCTCCAACATTTGTGTTGTACCCAGGGCCGCCATTAGAAATCACGGGGCCCCGTACAACAAAATTTTTGGGGCCCCCTGGGCCCCGCCCACACTGACGACCAAGCTCCGCCCCATATCCCGCCCACATCGCAGTTAAAAGACCACACAGACATCAGCGCTAAAAAAGTAACCCCCCCCCCACACAAGTTGTAAAAAGCTATTGATGGTCAGGGCCCCCTTATAAAAAAAATTGGGGCCCCAAAAAAAAAAAATTAAAATTTTTTTTTTTTTAAAAACATTGGTGGCAGGGGCCCCCTGTTAAAAAAAACTTGGGGCCCCAACAAAAAAAAATGTAAAAAAAAACTAAAAAATAAACAAACATTGGTGGCAGGGGCCCCCTTCTAAGTTAAAAACAAATTGGGGCCCCAAAAAAAAATTTGAAAAAAAATTAATTTTTTTTTGAAAAAAAAAAAAAAACATTGGCGGCAGGGGCCCCCTTATAAGTTAAAAACAAATTGGGGCCCCAAAAAAAAATTTGAAAAAAAATTAATTTTTTTTTGAAAAAAAAAAAAAAACATTGGCGGCAGGGGCCCCCTTATAAGTTAAAAACAAATTGGGGCCCCAAAAAAAAAATTTGGAGAAAAAAAAATTTTTTTGAAAAAAAAAAAATGGTGGCAGGGGCCCCCTTACAAGTTAAAAACAAATTGGGGCCCCAAAAAAATTTTAAAAAAAAAATAATTTTTTTTTGAAAAAAAAAAAAAACTGGTGGCAGGGGCCCCCTTACAAGTTAAAAAAATTTGGGGCCACCAAAAAGAAAATTAATTTTTTTTTTTTAAAAAAAACCCAAAAAAAAACAATGGTGGCAAGGGGCCCCTTACGAGTTAAAAAAAAAATTGGGGCCCCAAAAACAAAAGTTTTAAAAAAAAGATTGGTGGCAGGTGCCTATAGAATATAGTGAATAAAGTACCCCCTCTTGTAAAATATAAGGATATTATAAGTTACCGAGGAGTTTCATGACCATATATACAGGTCATGGAATTCCGAGGTAACTTCTAATATCCTCATATTTTACAACAGGGGGTACTTTATTTATTATAATACACAAATTTAAGTGAGTCATGTGACAGAAATGACATCAGAACTCACCGTTTATAACTGATGACATCAGAACTCACCGTTTATAACTGATGACATCAGAACTCACCGTTTATAAGGATGTAATTTACAGGATATTCATGGCTTTTGTGTATTATATAGTGAATAAAGTACCCCCTCTTGTAAAATATAAGGATATTATAAGTTACCGAGGAGTTTCATGACCATATAAAAACACGAGGCCGAAGGCCGAGTGTTTTTATACAGGTCATGGAACTCCGAGGTAACTTATAATATCCTCATATTTTACAACTGGGGGTACTTTATTAATTATAATACACAAATTTTAGTGAGTCATGTGACAGAAATTACATCACTACTCACCGTTTATAACTGATGACATCACTACTCACCGTTTATAAGGATATAATTTACAAGATATTCACAGCTTTTGTGTATTATATTAAAATAATACATTGGTGGCCAGGGGATTAAAAAAAAAAAAAAACACAAACTGGTGTTCAGTAGAATTGAACTCATGGCTTCAGTACTTCAACTTCGCCTCCTTTCGTGACTTCGGGTCTTTTCACCGCTTCAGGACTTCGGCTTCGGCTGTTTTCGTGACTTCGGGTCTTTGCGCTGCTTCAGGACTTCGGCTTCGGCTGTTTTCGTGACTTCGGGTCTTTTCGGCGCTTCGTGACTTCGGGACTTCGGCTTTTTCCGTGACTTCGGGTCTTTTCGTCGGATCGGCTTCGGCTTTTCGGCACTTCCGCATTCGGCACTGAAGAGGCAAGACGTACGGCTCGGGCGCTCGTAAGGGGGGCCCGGATCTTCAAAAAAATGCAGCGCTGCCGGGCCCCCCTTCATGCCCGGGCCCGGTACGCTTGTCCCCCCTGTCCCCCCCTGATGGCGGCCCTGGTTGTACCCATAGTAAACATGTCATATAAAGTCCAGTATTCTTGCTATCAAATTGGCATTAAGTGCCCAGTGTTCATGCTGGTACACTAGTTTATAAAGTATTCTTGCTGATACTTCATTGGCATGTTATGTCCAGCATTCTTTCCAGTATATTGGCACATTACACCCAAGATACCTGCTGAAAAACTGACAAATAATGTCCACTAATCCTGGTATTATTGTGCTGCACTAAGCACAATTCAGCATGAGCAGTCTCCTGTTTGCTAATAGCCTCTACAGAAAGATACCATAAGACTATGGCAGCATAGATATTCCCCTGTACTAAGCACAATTAAGCAGAATCAGCCCCCTACATTTGCTCATAGCCTCTACAGAGCGATCACATACTGTAAAACTTTATCAGCATAGGTATTCCCATGCACTAAGCACAATTCAGCAGGAACAGTCACTATGTTTGCTCACAGTCTGTACAGAGAGATACCATAAAACTAGGGCAGCAAAAGTATTCCTCTGTACTAAGCACAATTCAGCAGGAACAATCCCTAAAGTTGATCATAGCCTGACAGGGAGATACCATAAAACTAGGGCAGCCTAGGTATTCCCCTGTACTAAGCACGATTAAGCAGAAATAGCCCCCTAAGTTTGTTCATAGCCTCTACAGAGAGATCACATAAAACTATAGCAACATAGGTATTCCCTTGCATTAAGCACAATTCAGCAGGAACAGTCCCCTAAGTTTGCTCATAGCCTGTACAGAGAGATCACAGAAATCTTTAGCAGCATAGGTATTCCTCTGTACTAAGCACAATTCAGCAGGAACAGTCCCCTAAATTAGCTCATATATCCTGTACAGAGAGATACCATAAAACAATGGCAGCATAGGTATTCCCCTGCACTAAGCACAATTCAGCAGGAACAGTCCCTAAGTTTGTTTATAGTATGTACAGAGATCTATCATAAAACTATGGCAGCATAGCTATTCCCCTTTATTAAGCACAATTCTGCAGGAACAGTCCCCTAAGTTTTCTCATAACCTATAAAGAGAGATCCCATAAAAATATGGCAGCATAGGTATTCCCCTGTACTAAGCACAATTCAGCAGGAACAGCCCCCTAAGTTTGCTATAGTATGTGTACAGAGAGATCACATAAATCTATAGCAGCTCTTTCTTGGTTTTTGATTACAAAAGATGGAACAAAAACCAAAACACCACATCAAAATGAAAAAAACGAATTCCGCCAAAGCCCACTTTTCATCAGTCAAATATCTATTAACACAATAACAATTTAGTAGAGACTAGTTCCTATCCCTGGAAACCCTGTACCATCCCTCTAATGGATAGGAAATAGATTATTCATATGGCAGTGAGCTAGTTTCTATCCCTAGAACGGACCTAATGCCTCTAGTGGTGAGGTACCAGGAAAGTATAGGAATTAGTCCAGTCTATAATGACAAAGCTAAATGCCATCCAGTACAAGGACCTTCAAAGTAAGGTCCCAAAGGCCCTCACAATATATTAACCTTATGGTATGTTAAATAAATAGAAAACTATTTGCAACTCATTAAAGGACATATTTCTGCAATTTTTAGAGATAGTACTTAGTTATTCATATATAAGATGTGTGAAATCCATCATCTGTGTTAGACTGTTTTACTGCTATTTCATATGAGGTCCAGTAAAGGGAGAGAAACTAGTCAGTTCATACAAGCTAATTCCCATCCTGTCTATGGACCTTCTATAACAGTACAGGGACCATCTGTATTAGGCAAATACCTGACAGGTCCAGTAAAGGGATAGAAACTGGAGTAATTCTAGGTAATTCCTATCCTGTCTAAGGACCTTCTCTAACAGAGCCATTGACATCCATTATAGGACTGCTCCTAGGTACCAGAGTTTAGCGGTCTACTAAAAATATCCAAATCCAGGTTCCCTCTGCCCAGTTATTACTAGGGATGCACCGAATCCAGGATTCGGTTTGGGATTCGGCCTTTTTCAGCAGGATTCAGATACGCCCGTATCCTTCTGCCAGGCCGAACCGAATCCGAACCCTAATTTGCATATGCAAATTAGAGGTGGGGAGGGAAATCACGTGACTTTTTGTCAGAAAACAAGGAAGTAAAACATTTTTCCCCTTCCCACATTTTCAGATTCGGATCGGTATCTTTCAATAGTGGATTCGGTGCATCCCTAGTTATGACCTAAGTTTATTGGTCCATACAAAATCCTTGAAATTCTAGGTTTGTCAAGGTTTGTTTAGAACTGCCAATGGATGAATACTGTGATTCACATTTCTTTAAGTTGCTCCAAGACACCAACTATAGGGTCCAGAGGCAGCCCTTTGGGGGTAACATAACATCCTGCCTATGATCTGGTGTTTTTATGTTGTTTCCATAAACGCTACTCTAAATGAGCAGACAGCTATGGTACTGGTTCACTTATATTGCTATCCCTGAATTTGCAAGTAGGTATGGCCTGTTTCCCCTGTACCTTACCTGGCCAAAGGTGATCAGCGGAAGCCATTAGACTGGCTATTTAATTTTTACATGATTTTCTAGTACTTAAGGTATGAAGATCCAAATTACAGAAAGATCCATTATCCGGAAAATCCCAGGTCCTGAGCATTCTGGATATCAGGTCCCATACCTGTACTACCAACTAAGGCTGACTTTGACAAGTGTAACAATGTGCAGAGTCTATTTCAAGCCAAGTAGGTAAAGTTACCGTTAAACTTCTAAAAATTAACTGAAAAAGGTCATTTTATTTATAATTTTATTGAAAAATAAACATGTAGCAGGATCAGACAACAAATCTTTGACACAGTAGCATGGTATAATATAGTATAGTAAGTTAGGCTGAAAAAAAAAACCACACGTCCATCAAGTTCAACCTTTTAAGTCTATATATAACCTGCCTAACTGCCAGTTCATCCAGAGGAAGGCAAAAAAAACCTTTGATCGAAGCCTTTCAATTTGCCTCAGAGGGGGGGGGGGAAAATTCTTTCCTGACTCCAAAATGGCACTAGTGGACTAGTCCCATGTTCAACTTGTACTATGAGATATCTCCCATAACCCTGTGTTCCCTCACTTGCTAAAAAGCCATCCAACCCCTTCTTAAAGCTATCTAATGTATCAGCCTGTACAACTGATTCAGGGAGAGAATTCCACATCTTCACAGCTCTCACTGTAAAAACCCCTTCCGAATATTTAGCCGGAACCTCTTTCTTCTGTCAGCTGGACCTAGTTGTAAATAAAGCATTACAGAGACTATTATATGATCCCCTTATATATTTATACAGTACATAGTATCATATCACCCCTAAAAGCGATACTGACAAGTTCCTATAAATATCATAGGAATGTTTCAGTATCAAGTAGTTGATGCACCCGGAATAGTTCCCCTCAAAGCAGATGACCCTCTGACACTACTAATGGATCTTCAGCCTTGCTTCTGTGATGCTGTGCTGGGGGCGGAGTGATCCTTCCATAGGCTGAAGTTCTGTTTTCACTTGTAATTAGCCTATGGAAGGATTGTGCCGCCCCCAGACCAGTATCACTGAAACAGCACAGAAGATCTTTTAGCAATATCAAGGGGTCGGGTCAACGCAGGTTCGCGGGGCTGGCGGTGGCTTTGAGGGGAACTATTGTGGGTGCAGCACCTGATACTGACACGTTCCTATGATTTTTAAAGGATTGTGTCAGTATCGATTTTAGCGCCTCTTCTCCAGTGTGAACATCCCCAACTTGGCCAGTCTTTCCTCATAGCTAAGATTTTCAATACCTTTTACCAGCTTAGTTGCCCTTCTCTGTACCATCTCTAATACAATAATGTCCTGTTTGAGCGATGGAGACCAAAACGGTATGGCATATTCTAGATGGGGCCTTACCAGTGCTCTATAAAGTGGAAGAATGACCCCCTCCTCCTGTGAATCTATGTTCCTTTTAATAAAGCTCAAGACCTTATTTGCCCTTGATGCTGCTGACTTGCATTGTTTGCTACAGCCAAGTTTATTTTATAAAAAGATGCTAAGCTCCGTCTCCATTATAGATTTGCCAAGTGCAGTCCCATTAAGGGTATAAGTGGATATTTATTTATTTTTTAACATATGTTTTTATTTATTTTCCAAATCAAATAAATAACAAAGTAACAAAATGGAAATTTGGAGGTACATAAATTATACAAAGAGAAAAGATTCCATTGTCAATGCAAGCTTAGCAATTTATCTGAAAACCTGTCAAATTGTGAGTTAATGTAGATAGCTTGAATATGGGATTAATTAAAACAACAATATTTCCTTACATCATAGTTTGAAAATAATTAACAAAGAAAGCCAGTGAAGTAAAATAGTTTTCCTGGTTGCAGCAGTTAATCTTTCTGCTAAGAGTCTGTAAGTTTTAATTGTGGGGGGGGGGGTATTCTAAAAATTGCCCATGTTCCTGTAAAGGGTGCACTTTGTTGTGTTAGAGATTTTCAATATCCCTGAACTTCTCCCCATAATTTTTGGATACTAGGGCAAAGCCATAGATAGTGTACGAGGTCAGCATCTCAGGCATTTGTCTGTATTTGTAGTACCTGTATGATGTTGCCAAAGTGGTGTCAGATACGATTGAGTATCTGTAGAGACATTTCCTGATATTTACTAGTAGAAAGCATTTGCATAGTCTTTGTGTGAAATTGGAGTATCTTAGCAGCTTTTGTCTGTGGAATTACTGAGGTTCATTTGCTTATAAAATTATTTGTAGTTTCAATTAATAATGTGGTCCTAATTGTACGATAGAGTTGAGATGTAGTCTTAACTGTAGTGCCTCTGGACCATAATGTATTTAATAGGTTATTTTTATCGATTTGAGAAAGATGTTGTAGAGCTTTTGTAGCAAAATGTAGAATTTGAATAGAGAGTACCGTATATACTCAAGTATAAACCAAGTTTTTCAGCACCCAAAATCTGCTGAAAAAGTCTACCTCGGCTTATACTCGAGTCAGTATAAAAGTTACCCAGCTAGGTACATGGGCGTCCACAGAGGAGGCAGTGCCGCTTCCCCCTTTCCCGGCCAGATCTTCCACTAGCTGCCCCGTCCTCCCTCAGTGGCAGTGCGCCACTACCCGGTCCTGGACTGTACGGATAGTTAATTTCGCGTGTGCGCACTAGCGGTGCGCTGCACACTGAAGCGCATGCAGGGGAACCAGAACGCCCGAGCAGCAGGGGCCAATTGAGAACATTGAATTGCTTGTCCTCGCTCTTCCCGACTTCTGACTAGCTAGTTCCGGTCTTCTGCCTCCATGGCTCGGTTGCTCCCCCTCCTCCTCGCACTGCTTCTTTGCGGCTACGTGCGGCCCATCTCTTTTTCGCTGCTGCCCAACAGCCGCAGCAGCCAAGTGCGGCTAAAGGTAAGACAGTAGAGGAAACAGATGGGGCGGGGACGTAATTTGTTTGTCCGCAGAACGAGCCGCGAGCCTGTATAGGAAGGAGGCTGCTGATGTAAGTAGCGATGTGAGTGACAGCACAGAAGGTTGCCCACATATGGCCTGGTGTGGCTACTCATTGAATGGCGTGAGCCTCTGCCAAAGGAGAGACAATGCCCATTATTGCCCTGTGAGTGGTACCCGGGGAAATGGAAGATTTCTTTTTGAGGAACATTGCAAGGGGTGGATAAATGTCATTGCTGCGTGTTGATGCTGTGACATCGCATTGAACACATTGTTTGTTGTTATAATGTATAAAGGCACAAAGTGTTCTCAGAACTGCACTGTTTTTGGATCTGGTTAAAATAAAAACGTCCGACCTAGTTATTTGTCGCTTCATCTGCACAGTTTTATATATCAAGTATATAGTATAGGTATGCAATGGAACAGGTTGATCTGTCATTTTTCACCCTAGGCTTATACTCGAGTCAATAAGTTTTCCCAGTTTTCGTACAAATATGTCATATGTGATCTTGCTAATGTAAATGGAAAATAATTCCTGTTATTTGTTCCTTCAACACCAATATCCAGTGCATCAGATTTATTCGGAAGCCTGCGAATGTACTAAAGAGTTGGATGGTATCTAAAATTGTGGGCAATTCTGTTTGGGGATGTTGAATATATAATAAGATATCATCTGCGAAAGCAGTTATTTTTTGTTTTACGTGTCCCAGAGGGATTCCTTGAAAGGTTTTATTAAGAAGGAGAAGTTGTATTAAAGGGTATAACGCTATGTTAAATAATAGAGGGGAGAGGGGGCAACCCTGCCTGGTTCCTTGTTGAATTCTAAATTTTTTTGAGTTATACCCATTAACTGTCAGGAAGGTTTGAGGTTAGTCATATAAGGATTTGAAAAGATTAAGCATGTGTATCAAAGTGTTGGAATTTCAGAAGTCATCGTATATGTGTGTGCGAAATCCTATCAAATGCTTTATCTGCATCTAAGTTGATTAATAAACCTTGTCTTCTTTTTTCCAGGTTACATTGTGATTGATTGTGGCTATAGCTTTCCTGATCGCTTGTACAGGGTGCCTGTTCTGGAGAAAACCCATCTGATTAGAGGTGAGCATAGAGGGGAGAATTCTTTGTTACGTGGACATTTTTACATCCCAGGTTCATGACTTTACATTTATCAACATTGAATCTCATTTGACACACAGGGGCTGATTCACTATGGGTCGAATATCGAGGGTTAATTAACCCTTGTATATTCGACTAGGAATTGAAATCCTTCGACTTTGAATATCGAAGTCGAAGAATTTAGCGCAGAAAATTCGATCGTACGATCGAAGGATTATTCCTTTGATCGAACGATTAAATCCTTCGAATCGAACGATTCGAAGGATTTTAATCCAACGATCGAAGGAATATCCTTCGATCAAAAAAACTTAGGCAAGCCTATGGGGACCTTCCCCATAGGCTAACATTGACTTCGGTAGCTTTTATCTGCCGAACTAGGGGGTCAAAGTTTTTTTTAAAGAGACAGTACTTTGACTATCGAATGGTCGAATAGTCGAACGATTTTTAGTTCGAATCCTTCGATTCGAAGTCGTAGTCGTAGGTCGAAGTAGCCCATTCGATGGTCGAAGTAGCCCAAAAAAACCTTCGAAATTCGAAGTTTTTTTACTTCGAACCCTTCACTCGAATTTAGTGAATCAGCCCCTTAGCTGCCCAGATTGCCAGTTTGTCAAGATCCTGTTGCAAGTGCCACATCCTGGATGGAATTAATTGGGCTGGATAGTTTTGTGCAAACATTGATACATTACTTACAATACCTTCCGCTAAGTCATTAATGAACAAGTTAAATAAAAGTGCACCCAATACTGAGCTCTGATGGACCCCACTTAGAACCTTACTCCAAGTAGAGAATGTACCATTAACAACCACCCTCTGTACCCTATCCTGTAGCCAGTTTCCTATCCATGTGGAAACAACTTCATTAAGCCCAACAGACCTTAGTTTAGAAAGCAGTAGTTTGTGGGGCACGGTATCAAATGCTTTGGCAAAATCCAAATAGTTGACATCTATTGCCCCCCACTGTCCTGCATCTTACTTACCTCATTATAAAAAGCAATTAAATTTGTCTTACATGACCTTTCCTTCATAAAGCCATGCTGATTGCTGCTAATAATGCCATTCACTAGGACATTTTGAACATGATCCCTTAACAAGCCTTCAAATAACCTGCATCTTTTTACTATTAATATACTTAAAAAACTTTTTGGGGTTAGTCTTAGGCTCAGCCGCAATGCTCTCTTCATTTCCTTTCTTTGCCTTCTGGATTGCTGTTTTATAACATTTATTATAGTGTTTATATTCATTTTGTCCCAACAGACTTGTAGTTTTTAACCCTGCCTGTCGATTTGTCCTAAATGCAAACATCTACTGCCAAGCAGTTTTTAGACAATTTGTACTCGTTTCACTTTAAGGGCCTTTCCTGTGGGGGTCTTTTAGTTTACCCAGGGAAACAATACATTGATTTTTTTTCAGGACAACCTGAGCTTTCAAAATATGCTAGAATTTTGGTTTAATTCCACTTCTGTAAAACGATATAGGCTTCTAAGTGTCTAATAAAATAAAAAATCATGTTTCACATAGTACAATCACATATATCAGAAACATAATTTATTATGTATGAGAACACAGCAGATTTGTAAAGTTCTGTGTCTCCTGAATGCACAAATACCAAATAAGGAGATTTTGTGGACTCACCATTAAATCTCTTTTTCTTCAGTCACTTGGGGGACACAGAAAACAGTGGGGTATAGCTCGTATCACTAGGAGTCAGGACACAACCAAAAGAATAAGTAGCTCCTGCTCCACTGGCTATACCCCTCCAGTGGGCGGAGCCCTAATCAGTTCATACCAAAGAAAGTAGAAAAACGTTACCCAAGTAAAAATTAATGAACAAACCTGTTGGCTTATGCCAAACAATGTCTAATGAAAACTGTGGGCCTCCAACCAGGGAGGGAAGTCCTGTGTCCCCCCCTGAAGAGAAAGAGATTTATCAGTGAGTCCACAAAATCTCCTTTTCTCCATTGTCTGTTTCAGTGACACAGGAAACAGTGGGGAATACCAAAGCTGTTCCCAACGTAGGGTGGGCAAGAGGTCCTGTGTGGAAGAGATCACTGCGGCTTGTAAAACCTTCCTGCCAAAGCGTGTGTCAAAGGTGTCAAAGTGGTAAAATTTTGCTTTGCGCAGTTATTCTGTCGAGGCTTGGTTACTGAACACCCATCATGTACAGAAATTCATAGGCACAGTGATTCCCCCCTCACCCCACAGAAATTTAGAGGCACAGTGACTCCCCCTTCACCCCACAGAAATTCATAGGCACAGTGATCCCACCCCTCACCCCACAGAAATTCAGAGGCACACTGATCCCCCTCACCCTACAGAAATTCAGAGGCACAGTGATCCCCCTCACCCTACAGAAATTCAGAGGTACAATGATCCCCATCACCCATTACTGCTTTCCCATGTTCGAATTTGCCGCTCACTAATAGTTAATCAGCAGTGGAGCGGTCACATGGTAGGATCACATGAACGTGACGTCAGGTCCTTTCCGAGGATAGGAACTAGCCGCTACCGAAGAAGAAGGTGATTAAGATGGTGGCCTTTGATGCGCAGGGACCCTCACCCACTGTCAGACTACTGTGAGGAAGGATCCCCGAGTCCATAGCAGGACCTTGCCTCTTCCGTACATTATCTGCATGTGACAGCCAGGGATACTTTGAGGAGTGGTTTCTTCTTGCCCCCCCCCCCAAGCTGTCTCAGTGCTTCTCTCCACCGCCTCAGCCCCGTTCCGCCCAGCAGCATCATGGGGGTGCAGGGCTTCCAGGAGTTCCTGGAGAAGTGTTACCCAGGGGCTGTGGTGCCCGTGGACTTGTTGAAGTTGGCCAGGATCATAGCCAGACAACAGCACAGGGCCCAGGGGTTCCATAACACTGGATTTAGTGGGCGGGCGGTCCTGGTGATTGGCCAGTGGAGTCCTAGCAACCGCATACCCCCCTCCGGTGCGAGCGCACATGCGAGCCCCTGGAGCACTGGGGAGCTGTGCTCCCTGGTAAACAGCTGGGCGCCATACCGTAGAGTGGCAATCATATTTTTTTTAAAAATGTATTTAACAATCTGCACTTGACATTGTTATGTATGTGCTGTTGCCCTTGGCTTGTGTAGCGGATCTATTTGCTAACACTTGTTTTTTCATTAAGCCCCCAAATGAAATGAAATGTGCTCTGTTCCACATATTTTATATTATATTTTAATTCCCCCCTTTATTCATTTCATAATCACTGCTGAGTGCTTTTTCTAACCAGGCCAGCACACTGCAGCTCGACTTATCCTACATGGGTCATATAAAAAACTATTAGGGGCAGATTTATCAAGGGTCAAAGTGAATTCGAGGGAATTTTCAAAGTAATAAAATCCAAAATTCGAAGTAATTGTTTTGGATACTTCGACCATCGAATAGGATACTACGACTTCGGATTTACCTCGACTTTGTTTCGAAGTAAAAATCTTATAAATATTCAACCATTCGATAATCGAAGTACTGTCTCTTTAAAAGAACTTTGACTTCAATACTTTGCCAAATTAAACCTGCCGAAGTGCTATGTTAGCCTATGGGGACCTTCTACAACATTTTTAGAGGTCGAAGTAAAATCCATTGATCGATCGCTGAAATTGATCGATCCGAACAATTTAATCGTACAATCGACCGATTTTACTTTGATCGTTTGATGGCCAATTTCGGTGAAAAATACTTCTACTTTGATATTCGAAGTATTTTACACTTCAAAATTCGACCCTTGATAAATCTGCCCCTTAAAGCACA
Source organism: Xenopus laevis (assembly GCF_017654675.1). NCBI lineage: Eukaryota > Metazoa > Chordata > Amphibia > Anura > Pipidae > Xenopus > Xenopus laevis. The sequence continues at coordinate 36,009,680 of NC_054388.1, forward strand.
TTATTGTGACCAGCTTATAGATTTAGGCAATAATACATGTTTTATGGTCCAGTTTCATGCCTGAGAGACGACCACAAATCTCGCACCTGTGTGCTGCTTTGTGCTAAAGATAAAACATAGATATTCTGTTTCATATGAGTTTTCTAATGAGTCTCTTATCAGACTGGCACTAGCAGCTGTCCCTTGTAACCATGAATATGGCCTCCCGAGTAGAATACCCGGTACAACCCTCTGTATTTCTGCGGGCCCAATGCATATTTTTTTTTAAAAAAACTATACCCGCACAGCAAGTGGTTCCCCCTACATACAATATTTAGTGTTTCATAATTCATTGTGTTGGTGTTCTAAAGGTAAAGTATAGGTATGGGACCTGTTATCCAGAATGCTCAGGACCTGGGGTTTTACGGATAATACATCTTTCCCTAATTTGGGTCTTTGTACCTTAAGTCTGCTAGAAAATCACATAAACATTAAATAAACCGAGTAGGCTGGTTTTGCTTTCAATAAGGATTAATGATATCTTAGTTTGGATCAAGTGCAAGGTACAGGTATGCGACCTGTTATCCAGAATGGTCGGTACCTGGGGAATTCCGGATAAGGGATCTTTCCCTAATTTGGGTCTTCGTACCTTAAGTCTACTAGAAAATCACATAAACATTAAATAAACCCAGTAGGCTGGTGTTGCTTCCAATAAGGATTAATTATATGTTAGTTTGGATCAAGTGCAAGGTACAGGTATGGGACCTGTTATCCAGAATGGTCGAGACCTGATGTTTTCCGGATAATGGATCTTTTCTTAATTTGGATCTGCATAAGTCTAGAAGAAAATGATGTAAACATTAAATAAACTCAATAGACTGGCTTTGCTTCCAATAAGGATTAATTGTATCTTAGTTGAGATCAAGTACACGCTACTGTTTTATTATTACAGAAAAAAAAGGAACTCCCTTTTTAAAATGTGGATTATATGGATAAAATGGAGTCTATGGTAGATGGTCTCTCTGTTATTCGGAGTTATTTGGACCTTTCTGGATAATGGGTTTCCAGGTATAATGGATCCCATACCTGTACTGTTTTATTATTACAGAGAAAAAGGAAATAGTTTTTGGGTGATTTGGATAAAATGGAGTCTGTGGGAGACGGTCTTTCTGTAATTCATAGCTTTCTGGATAATGGGTTTCTGGATAACGGATCCTATACCTGTACATCCTGATTTAAAGTGGCTATAAGTTGCTGTTGCACAAGGTGACCTGGAACCCCATGAAAACTGTGGTAGAAATGTCTGATGTTCCCATAAGCTTATGCTTTAATACGAATGAAGCAAAGACATCCCCGTACAGTGAAATGGAATATATTTGCTACATATGCCTGGTGTTGAACAGTAACGCAGTCTGTAGTTTGTGTAGGTTTAGGCCTGGTCTTTTGGGTTATACCTGGGTATTTGTGAGTTTTCAAATTGCATTGGGGGGGGCTTCTGCAGATATAATATCAAGTAAGTTATAATTATGGTACAGTTATGGGATCCGTTATCCGGAAACCCATTCTCCAGAAAGATTCAAATTACGGAAAGGCCGTTTCCCATAGCCTCCATTTTATACAAATAATCCAGATTTTTTTTAATGGATTCCCTTTTCTCTGTAATAATAAAACAGTAGCTTGTACTTGATCCAAACTAAGATATAATTAATCCTTATTGGAAAACCAGCCTATTGGATTTATTTAATGTTTACATGGTTTTCTAGTAGGTATTAAGATCCAAATGATGTACAGGTATGGGACCTGTTATCTAGTACAGGTATGGGACCTGTTATCCACCTGTGATCCAGTACGGGTATGGCACCTGTAATCCAGAATGTTTGGGACCTATTAACCAGAACAGGTATGGGAACTGTTATGCAAAATGCTCAGGACCTGGGGTTTTCTGGATAATATATCTTTACGTAATTTGGATCTGCATATCTTAAGTCTACTAGAAAATCATGTAAACATTAAATAAAGCCAATAGGCTGGTTTTGCTTCCAATAAGGATTAATTATATCTTAAATTTAAATAAAATGGAGTCTATGGGAGATGCCCATTCCATAATTCAGGGCTTTCTGTATAACGGGTTTCCCGATAATGGATCCCACACCTGAATACATTTCACTCTGCATAATGGAAATTTAAAATATATCGTAAGGTTTGCTTGAAGGCACTTTCTCTGCTGGCTTATTTCAAGATTTTCTCTGATCTCTGATGCCAACTAATGGGCTAGCAAGGGTTTATTCTCGTTACTATATTTTTCAGTATTTTTATTGGTTTTGCAACATATTAAGTTACACTCCTTTTGATTAAAGTGCGTTAGCATAAGTATTGTTATCAGTGTAACATGTTGCAGTCAGTTCAGTGTTGGCTAAAAGAAATGGTTGTAATCTAAACATAAAATAATGTAAGCAAATGAGTAAATCAATATACCATAATAATGCTAACAGTAGCAAACTATCGGTATGGGAACTGTTATCCAGAATGCTCGGCCGGGGTTTTCTGGATAACTGATCTTTCCGTAATTTGGATCTTCAAACCTTAAGGCTACTAGAAAATCATGTAAACATTTAATAATGTCTTGTTTCCAATAAGGATTAATTATATCTTAGTTGGGGGTCAAGTACAAGGTACTGTTTTATCATTACAAAGGAAAAAGGAAATAATTGAAAAAATTTGGATTATTCGGATAAAATGGAGTCGGCCTTTCCGTAATTTGGTGCTTTCTAGATGATAGGTTTCCAGATAACGGATCCCATACCCGTAATAAAAAGTAGCAATAACAATAAATGTGTAGCCTTACAGAGCATTTGATTTTAGATGGGGGTCAGTGACCCATATTTGAAAGCTGTGAGAAGGCAAATAAGTAAAAAAACAATGAAAACCCATTGAGAAGTTGCTTATAATTAGCTATTCTATAACACACCAAAAGTTGTTAAAGATGAACCACCCCTTTAAGAAGGATATAAATACTTGGAGAAAATGCAAAGATGTGTAAACTGGTGGAAGATTTAAATTATGAGGGCAGACTGTTATGGTGGCGGTATTATCTTGGGGGGGGGAAGACACTTGTGAGGGGATATAATTCTTCTTTACAAGTATATTACAAGTACTCAAGTGCAATATAGACAGATACTGGGGGATCAGCAGCTGGGTTGACCTGGTAGGGGACTAAGGCCAGTCTTTGCTTGTGTGACTGCAGGGCTGTGATTGGCTAACTACTAATTGGATGTAAATATACTGGGTGATGGGAAACAACCTATAGCAGAAACTTGTACAGGTATTGGATCCGTTATCCGGGAACCCATTATTCTGAAATTTCCAAAGTTCGGAATGACTTTCTCCCATAGGCTCCATTTTATCCAAATAATCCACATTTTTAAATATAATTTCATTTTTTTCTGTAATAATAAAAAGTACCTTGTAATTGATCCAAACAAAAATATAATGAATCCTTATTGGAAGCAAAACCAGCCTATTGGGTTTATTCAATGTTTACATGATTTTCTAGTAGACTTAAGGTATGAAGATCCAAATTAGGGAAAGATCAATTATCAGGAAAACCCTAGGTCCTGGAGAGAAGAGACTGGAATATGCATAGGAGAGACCTGAATAGAAAGATGAGTAATAAAAAGTGGCAATAACTATAAATGTGTAGTCTTGCAGAGCATTTGTTTTTACGTGGGGGTACAAGACTTACAAGGGCATACTTTGTTGCACAAAACATTTCTCCATATCTGTGGCAGTTGTAGTTGGGTTTTATGGTGGGAACATTACAAGAAGAGTATGACACACAGCTCCGACACGCATAGGGCAGGCAGAGTATGGCACACACAGGAGGCATAGAGCAGGCAGAGTATGGCACACACAGGGAGCATATGGAAAGCAGAGTATGGCACACACAAGGAGCATAGGGCAGGCAGAGTATGGCACATACAGGGAGCATAGGGCAGGCAGTGTATGGCACACACAGGGAGCATAGGGAAAGCAGAGAATTGCACACACAGGAGGCATAGGGCAGGCGGAGTATGGCACATACAGGGAGCATAGGGAAAGCAGAGAATTGCACACACAGGAGGCATACGGCAGGCAGAGTATGGCACATACAGGGAGCATAGGGAAGGCAGACTACAGCTGGAGACAGGGAAACCTATCAGGACGACTCTAATATGAGCAGTTCACAGGCCTGGATTTGTGGAAAGGCCAGAAAGGCCTGGGCCTAGGGCAGCAGAATTTTAGAGGGGCGGCAACCACGCCCGCATTGTTTCGGAAGCACTGGGAATTTGCAGGAGATACAATAGTTTATAAAATGCCATGTGCACCAATCACCAGTACTACAGACCTGATGCTGAAAATGTCCGCATGTACACAAAGGAAGGGGAGGGGATGGGGGGTGATGAGTGGCAGTAGGCCCAGGGGCACCTGCATTATAAATCCAGCCCTGGCAGTTCATACTGTGCTACATGCCAATCAGAGCTGAGCTGGGAGTGATATCACCAAGATAAGGCATGATATCCCAGTAACTGACAGCCAATCGCATACATATCAAACTTGCACATTCTGAAACAACTAATAAACTATACAACTCTAATAAACTATAAACATAAGCAGCTTTAGAACCAGGGCTCCCATCAGATCTACTGGGACCCCTGACTGGACCCCCCCCTGTCCCCATTTAATGACGGCCCTGCTTAGATCTCTGTCTGTAACTGAACTACAGCTCAGCTTCTAGTTATCACGGGGACAGCTGGGTAGTTTAGCAATGTCTAGAGACATACAGAGATCTCTGAGGCAGCAACGGGGGCCCCCACTGAGGGGGTACAGGGGGCTCTGCATTTAGTGTAGGAAGTGTAACTTTAGTACCAAATGTCACATATAAAACAAAAAGTTTGATCCTGTTGTGGCATTTCCACATATTCCTGCACTAGCAGGGAGGATGCTGGTAGTTGTATGCTCCAGTATCTGAAATAACATTTTTTATATCAAATTCTTGCATACCAGTTTAGTTATTACCACATTTGACTTTACATGTCTAGCGGCAGGCTGTGCCCTTGCATATGTTGTCAGGGTCCGGGGCCCACCGGGATTACTGTCTCAGGGCCCTGCCGTAACCCCACAGTATTAGCAGCTGTCAGTGAGTTTTGAGAGACACATAAGTACAGAGGTTTTTCTGCTCACAGTGAAAGCTGCAGGGGTCTGTTCTGAAGCACTCATTGAAGCACTTAGTTACTCATGTCCAGAGAGAGTCGCTGACTAAAGGTGGCCGTACACTTTTAGAGGTCGCTAAACGAGCGAATCTTAACCTGATATGCCCACTAACGGCTGGGCAATATCCGGTTAATCCGAACATTCGGCCCTGGGGCCAACAATCACATTGGCGCCGACGGGTCACAGGACCGCATCAACTAGCCGATGCGATTCTGGATCAATAAAAAAATCAAACTTGCTCAATCTATATCTGCCCGATTTTTGGCCTGATATCGATTGGGGGGACCCGTTGGGAGTCCCCACACACGGGCAGATAAGATGCCGAATCGGTTTTAAGGACCCATATCAGCATCTTTAATCTGGCAGTGTTTGGCCACCTTAACTCAGAGTTGGAGAGCTGAAAAGCAGGAAGTTGGGTTCTATTCTATTCTGTTCGACATCCAATCACTCCAGCCTTTATACATTACATTTTTGGCTAACTATATTGAAAACATTTTTTTTATTTTGCACAGTCTATCTATTTACCCAGTGTTTTAATTTTACACTGAACTGTTACTTTAATATACATGCTCACAATATTACCCCCAAAGTTTCTGAAGGAAAAGAAACAGACATTTGAACTGCAGATGCTTAGGTGCTTTAGGTCATCCGTGTGAAGCTGACTTCTGGTTCAGCACACAGAGGAATTCAAGAGGCCGTCAACTTTTCACATTCTGTTATGAAGCACTTTGGAAGTTTGAAGCTTAAGATTTAAGAAGAAAACCAAAGGGGAGAGTAAGCCTGACTTATATATAAGTTTGGGGGAATTAAGTGTTAAGCTAACTTGGTGTTACTGGTCCTTTAAAAAGGTTTAGGGGCAATGATCCTCTCCTTAAATAGAAGTCCCTCTCATGACCGTTATCCCATGTTCTATTACTTGACTGGGCGCTCCACATTTTCCGTCAGCTCATGAAACACCAAGGCAACAGTTTCTATACAATTTATTGTTCCCAAGTTGTCCATTACATTATTGTCCATTAAGGGAGACTTTCAGTGTATGGCAGAAAAGCAAAGCTGTTTATGGTTAATGAATATAATATTATTATAGCTGTGTCAGCAGTGGAGGAACTACCGGGGGTGCAGAAGGTGCAGCGGCACCGGGGTCCGCTCCCCTGCACCCCCGGTGGGGCACGCAACCCAGGAGAGGAGTACCGGTACTCCGTGGTGCCACCAGTATAAAGATTCCTGCAGACACCTCCTCCCCCTCACTGCTGGCTTCAGAGTCAGACTGAGGGGCCCGGGGCCCACTGGGGCTTCTCCCTCAGGGCCCCCCCTTCAGACCCCGGGGGATGCTGCCTCAGCAGCTCCTGTTTGGCGGTAACCCAATGCGCATGTATGCAAGTGCGCACTCGCGCATGTGCGTTAGCTCGCAAACTACTTTTTTTTCAGTGAGGCAGAAAATTAGATCTGGGCCAGCAGGACCCACTGGAGCCGGCCCAGTCGGACCCTGGGGGGGTTGAAAGAGTGCTGTGGGGGGGGGGTTAAGACTTGAGAGTGTGCAGGGGGGGTTGAGAGAGTGGGGGGGTTGAAACTTGAGAATGTGCAGGGAGGTTGAGAGAGTGTGCAGGGGGGTTGAGAGAGTGTGAAGGGGGGTTGAGAGAGTGTGCAGGGGGGGTTGAGAGAGTGTGCAGGGGGGGTTGTGAGTGTGCAGGGGGGATGAGAGAGTGTGCAGGGGGGGTTGAGAGAGTGTGCAGGGGGGGTTGAGAGTGTGTGCAGGGGGGGTTGAGAGTGTGCCGGAGGGGTGTTTGAGAGAGCGTGCAGGAGGGGTTGAGAGTGTGCCGGAGGGGGGTTTGAGAGTGTGTGTGGGCAGGACAAATGCCAATTGCAGCAGGGGAAAAGGGCGCCAGTATTAGTTCATATTGCCCAGGACTCTAGCAGACAGGCAGGATGGATGGATGGCAGACAGTGGTGCTGCTGCTGCAGGTTCCTCATCTCCACCCACCCCCAAGACTATCAGTGAAGAAAGAAAGAAGGCAGGCCAGTAAGGATACAAATCACATTTATTACACTGCCTTGTGGTTTTTAACCCTTTAATTGCTTTCAATAGCAAAAATTGCAGTTGTGCCCTCCTATTATGAAATTTGGGGTATTTGTACATGGAATTGACTGTGTGTAATCCTTATGTGATTTCTGGGGTTATTAATTCATGGAATAGCCAATGTATCATCCTAGTCTGAGTTCTGGGGATATTAAACATGAAATTCTTACTGTATTCATCCTACTTTAAGTTCTGGGGTATTTATACATGGAACTGCAACTGTGTTTATTCTGATTAATGTTTTAATAATTAATTAAATTGCATCAGTGTCTTTTTTTTCTCTGAATTATAAGATTTGTGCTTTAGGAAAAGCTAAAAAAAATGTTTAGCTATCAAAAGTTCTACCATAGTGGGCATGGTCTAAATTCAGCAGGAACAGCCCCTAAGTTTGCTCATAGCCTGTACAGAGAGATCCCATAAAACTATGACAGCATAGGTATCCCCTGTACTAAGCACAATTCAGCAGGAACAGCCCCTAAGTTTGCTCATAGTCTGTACAGAGAGATCCCATAAAACTATGGCAGCATAGGTATTCCCCTGTACTAAGCACAATTCAGCAGGAACAGTCCCCTACGTTTGCTCATAGTCTGTACAGAGAGATCCCATAAAACTATGGCAGCATAGGTATTCCCTGTACTAAGCACAATTCAGAAGGAACAGCCCCTACATTTGCTCATATTCTGTACAGAGAGATACCATAAAACTATGGCAGCATAGGTATTCCCCTGTTCTTAGCAATGGTCACAGAACCCCTCAGTGACTTCTAATATCCTTATAATTTACAGTAGGGGGTACATTATCCCTTATAATACATGAGTGATACTCAGAGTTCCCTGTATAACTCAGCCTGCAGCCTTGTGCCTTTATCTCAGTGATTTCTAATGTCCTTATCATTTACAGTAGGGGGTACATTATCCCGTATATCAGTAAAACAGTAAAACCTAAATTTTACTTGCCCTTTTTACGTGTAATTTTTGCATTAACTGTTGTTGCTACTTTTTAATGACTCATTTGTGTATTCAGGCCTCTCCTTTTCATATTCCAGTCTGTTATTCAAATCAGTGCATGGTTACAAGGGGAATTTGGACCCTAGCAACCAGACTGCTGAAATTGCAAACCGGAGAGCTGCTGAATAAAAAGCGAAAATAACTCAAAAACTACAAATAAAATGAAAACCAATTGCAAATAGTTTCAGAATATCACTCTCTACATCATACTAAAAGTTAACTCCTAGGTGAACAATCCCTTTAGGGGGGGGCCCAGTTGTAGATTTCTGTACCGGAGCCCTTAGGGGTCTAGTTACGACACTGTGTGTCAGTATGTCTTGCCTTTCATTTTTATCTTGCCATTGTTGCACCGTAATTGTGCGAGAGTAATGGAAGAAAAAAAAGCCCAGCTCCAACAACAATATTGTAGCTGCATTTGGGTGTGTAAATATTGAATAGAGTCTAGCTGACATTAATTCACTGTGATCCCCCCTCACCCCTCGGAAATTCAGAGGCAGTGATCCCTTCAATCATCCAGCGACACAATGAACTGCCCCAAAACCTGAGGCAGAGGTTGCAACCTGTACTAAACCTACAATACAAGTTGGCAACCCTGGGAATTTAGTTGCAGGTCCTGTCAAGAATCCGCGGCCCGCCACTAGAACCCATTACTACTTTCCCATGTTCGAATTTGCCGCTCACGCAATGGAGCGGTCACATGGTAGGATCACATGACCGTGACGTCAGGTCCTTTCGTAGGATAGGAACTAGCCGCTACCATAACAATTTAGAAAGCAGATTTCCCAGTGCTCCTCGCGCTCGCGTCGCACTGTGATTACGTAGCGCTGAGCAACGAGGGCGCTATGGCCTGGCTGTCTGCGCATGCGCAGTTCTCTTTGAGTTCCGGTTGCTGATGTAAGAGGTGGAAACCGGCTATTGCTGACAGTGAATAGGCCTGAGCGGGTGACTTGATCGCTGAACGGCACAAGGGAGGAAGCTGTAGGGACTGCGGAGGTTTATTGTACAGCCGCAATGTCTGGAGACGAGGTGAGCGGAGACTGGTATAGGAAACACGAGGGAGACATGTGCGCGGCAATGGGAGGGAGAACGAAGCTGGGCTTGGAGAGAAGGCCGTGCACCCCGCGTCCTTGTTATTCCACTGACTGGGGAGTGTTCGCTGCTTCAGCTCTACGAGTCTGGTTGGGCACAAATGGCGTTTGTCTTGGATCCTCACATTTATTGGGGCCTTGGGGAAAGGCTTTTGATTCAAGTAACTGAGACATCTGGATGTAATTGTTGTATATTCTTTATATATTATCAGGGATGCCCGATCTGCAGCCCCAGCAGTTGTCGCAACTAAGGTTACAGGGTGGACATCTCTGATTTCTCTAAACCACCCTCTTCTGATGGGTGCTCCAGTCTTCTATCATTTCCAGGGAGGCTGATAACGGGGGTTTATGGGATTTGTAGTTTTGACAGCAGTAGGTAGGCCTGCTGACTGGACATGGTATTTATAAATTGTAAGCACCACTGCCTACCTAATGAATAACATGAATGCAAGTAAAAAACTGACCTCTGTGGGCTGGCCTGTAATATTCAGATGCCATGGAAAAGATCATCTTTTGCTGTACTACCCTGCCATTGACTGATGGCAAACAAGTAGCATTGCATGATCATGCCATTCTTGTATTGTTAGAGCAGCATTTTCTTGTCTACATTTTGCTTAAAGCAGATGGGAAGGTATAATTACTTGGGGGATCTGAACGATAGGCAACCCCTGTGATTATAGCTCATCTAAGACATGGTGCGCTATTTAGCTGAAAATTGTATTGTTCTTGGGTACTTCTGTAGATTGCAAACTTCTTCCAACTCCGGTGGGGCCCCAGGCCAACTTCTGCATTCACAGTAGCGTTAGGGTTGGGGCAGATTCGGGGAGATTTAAAGGGGTGGTTCACCTTCAAACAACTAGTTGGTTTCAGATAGATCACCAGAAATAAGGACTTTTTCCAATGACTTTCTATTTTCTATGTGTGACGGTTTTCCTAATATTGAAGTGTAAAGTGTCATTTCTCTCCTTCTGAAGCAGCTGGGGGGGGTGGGGGGTCGCCGATCCTGTAACCTGTTCTAATTTGATACATTTCTTATTTTTGTCCCTGCTAAGCTGAATCCCTGGGCTTCATTACAGGCAGCTGTTAGAATTGATACAATAGTTGCTAATACTCCAGAAATGCTGCTGAGAAATGTATCAACTAAATGTTGCAAAATAGTAACAGTTCAGAGTCTGCACCTGAATTACTGAGCTGCCAGACTCAAACACCAGAGACAGGTACATTCAACTTTAAACTTAGATTTTGGAAAAAACATAAAAAATAAATAATGGAAAGTAATTGAAAAAAGTCTTTACTTCTGGGGAACAATCTAAAAACAACTGAATTGAAAAAAAGTGTTAGGAAGGGGAACAACCCCTTTAATCGCCTGGGGACTAATTGCCTCTTCTGCGAGGCGACAATCTCCCCGAACTGCCTTCCGTCTGCTTGAATGAAGAATCCCCTGCGATAATGCACTCGCGGCGCTTCGCTTTCCGAAGTTGCCTTGCAAGGATAGTTAGGAAAATGAACCGCCGCGTGTGCTTTTTCATTTTAGCCAGCACAAGAGAGAGGGAAGGCGTTCGGGGAGATTGGTCGCCGCAAAGACGAGGCGATTAGTCGCCAGGCAACTAAATCTCCCTGAATCACCCAGTGTGCCCCTACCCTTAAAAGCATCTTTGTTTTTTTTACTCCGCAGGACTGTAACATAGAGATGATGATAGAAGAAGAACATAGTGTTCTTTTAGTAGTGCCCTAGGCCGCCATTCTTTTTTAGCTAACAGGAGCCCCTGCCTGGGATTACAACTATAATCACTGGGGTTTGCTTAACATTTTGGCACCCCTCAGTCTTTATACCTTCCCTTCTTCTACAAAGAAGGTTAATTACTTTGATGTTTCAGAGAAGACTTAGTATTGCTAGGCTTGTCCCATTGTTGCTGGGGGTAGATCTTTCTTGTGCAACTTGACATCATATTTCCAGACCACTCGGTTTAATTAACCAGAATAGCTGTTTCTTAGGTACTAAATAGATACCCAAACTCTCACTCTATATTATAAGTACTCTATATTATGTCAGACTAATGTTAGAAGTTTGAAAATGTCTGCTACTGATTGTAAGCTGTAAGGAAAAGGGCCTTACTATTGATCTTGCAACCCTTTTATTGGTTTTTGATCTGTGTTTCAGCTCATCTTACACCTTATCTCTTCTTGGTGTTAGGCTGTTTCACCTTATGGCATCATACACATTTCTACTGTATTTGTCAGAAGGCAGCAAAGTAGGTCACAGATCAGTGTCCGGCTTTGCTATGTGGCTATATGGTTACACTTTCAAATGGCCATAACTATAGATACTTCATGAGAAGTGATGACACTGCCATCTCTGTCCCTTTTTATGACGGCAGCATCTATTGACTTTCTCTATTGTTTTTCTGTGCCTGTTAATCTTTACAATGATTTGCCTTGTCGAGAGACTTCAGCCCGTTTTGGTAAAATTCACACTTGAGTGAAATTCTTCTGTTGGTTGCGGTTGTTGTTGTTGGCACATATTGTCAATCAGCTTTACTATGCTTGTATGTTTAGTCCCCTGTTTTATATTCTGATTGGCTAGCATTACTTACAGTTACAGTAACACCAAAGAATGAAAGTGTTTTAAAGTAATGAAAATATCATGTACTGTTGTCCTGCACTGGTAAAACTGATGTGTTTGCTTCAGAAAAACTACTATAGTTCATATAAACAAGCTGCTTTGTAGCAATGGCAAAAATTGAAAAAAGGCTATATGGCACAGGCTTAATAGTGGATAACCGATAACACCATTATGTTCTACAGAGCTTATCTGCTGTGTAACCTGAACCTTTTCTCCTTTGAATGGCTGCCCTCATTGCTATCAGTGGAAAATGGAAAGAGAATCGCACAGACACCAAATATGTTGCAGGTGGGGAGCATCCCCTATTTTTTATTGTGACCACCTGTGCATCAACGTTTCAGGGGGATTAACCCTCCCTTCGTCAGGACTCCCTCATTGCTAGACAGCAGCTCATTTATATAAACAATAGTAGTGTTTCTGAAGCAAACACACCAGTTTTACTATTCCAGAGCAACACTGAATTATATCATTATTAATTTAAAACACTTTCATTTTTTGATGTTACTGTTCAAAGATGGGCGTGTTCCACAATTTTTTTACAGGAGTTTCAGCTAGGGATAGGGAGGCAAAGAGAGACAAGCAGTATGGGAGCAGGGAGAGATAACGTTTTTGTAGTATTCTGCTTATTCTAGTGTACATGATGTAATGCTTTCAATCTATCCATTTCTGCAGTGATCTTAATAGCTTGTCTGGAGTTAATAGAATGCCATTGGATATTCTGCAGTCATTTTACTGGCATTTCTGGGCTTAATGAAGTGCTGAGGTGGTGGTCTTGTTGGGTTGGGTCAGGGTGCAGATTAACACACAATGCTGCTGGCAACTGAAATATCAAGGTGCTATTCAGCCAAATGTATAGGCTTAAAGCAGTAGTAGTAGTAGTATGGGTTGCTAGCATTCCTTTTAAAGTATTAGGAGATATATCCAGTGAACAGCGTTCTGATGTTTATTAGTTATTAAAGTCATATGCTAACGTCTTTACTTGCTGTAAATAGAACTTTTTATATCTTCTCCTGCAGATGATTTTCGACCCGACTATGACCAGAAAGAAAAAGAAGAAGAAGAAGCCTTTTATGTTGGATGAAGAGGGAGCAGAGCCACAAACAGAAGAGACACAGGTACCAGAGACTAAAGAAGAAGAACCAGAACCACCAGAAGATAAGGATTTGGATGCTGATGATGAGTCCTTTAGAAAGAAAGGTTAGTGCCAGGCTTCTTTAGAGAAGTAACCCAGATGTTATGAATTAGTTGCTGGTTTTTCTGGATAAATACACAGCGGAGAGTGTCCATAAACGCAACCAGTATTGATTTCATTGCTCTGACAGAACTAATGATAATGAAAAAATGTGTTTGTTCCATTGATGATAAAACTATTTGCTGCTCCACTGTTTTGCCTGTGTTGTTTTCTTTTTCTGAAGCTGTCTCTTCAATGCCTTTGCAGCAGATGCTCCTGATGACCTAAATTTCTTGAACCAGAAGAAGAAAAAGAAGAAAACAAAAAAGTTTGACTTGGATGAAGCAGAGGAAGGGGTGAAGGTAATTGTGTTTCTTTGTCAGAATGCTACCCAGTGTTATAACAGATGCATGTAAGCAAGAGAATGGTAAGGAGATTTAAAACTCTGTAGTTTCTGTTTTATCTACAATTAAATGGAGTTTTCCCTTATATAGGTAATGTAGTACCATGCTCCCCACTGGCTTCATGTAATGGGAAAATAAGGAGCCTTGTGAGAGGTCATACATAACTTGTCTGTGGTCTAAAATGAGACAGCAGCTGTGTAGGCAAGACTAAGGCAATGGCACAGGTAGGGATGCACCGAATCCAGGATTCGGTTCGGGATTCGGCCAGGATTCGGCCTTTTTCAGCAGGATTCGGATTCGGCCGAATCCTTGTGCCTGGCCGAACCGAATCCGAATCCTAATTTGCATATGCAAATTAGGGGTGGAGGGGGAAATCGCGTGACTTTTGTCACAAAACAAGGAAGTAAAAAAAATTGCCCTTCCCACCCCTAATTTGCATATGCATATTAGGGTTCGGTTCGGTATTCGGCCGAATCCTTTGCGAAGGATTCGGGGGTTCGGCCGAATCCAAAATAGTGGATTTGGTGCATCCCTAGGCACAGGTTTTGTTGCCTGAAAAACCTCTTCAATAAGTAAGAAATAGAATTAGTGTCAGTAAAGGTACACAATGCCTAGAAAATGCAGTGGAGAGCATGATTGTGTGATTATGCAGCATTATTCATGCTTGCAGTAGTTCTAATGTATTTAGATGAAAGTTTTTTTTTTTTGCTTTAGTGTATGTAACAAAATGCCCCATGTGCTATAAAAAAAGACCAAAGTCTATCAAGCTCAAACCCAGTGCACAAACATATACACCCTCACGCCTACCCCTCTGTACATTATGCATATCTTGTTTAGATGTTCTCTAAACTGTCACCTGCTTTTATGTAAAATGTATTACCATTGCACTCTATGTAACTCTCTTGTTTTCCCCAGAACCTTAAAATTGAGGGTGAAGTTCAGGAGGCATCTGAATCTCAGGAGGATGATGGATTGGATTTCATGCTGACCAAGAAGAAGAAAAAGAAGAATGTGAAATTCCTAGAAGAGGACGATGCGCTAGATGGAGATGAAGGTAGGTTATGGGGTTTCTTGTTGAGGACAACTCTTGATCTTATGCTTGCATCACAGCCATCAGCCAGTAAAGCACTGAACACCCTTTAATTTATTTTTACAGCTTTTGAAGAAGAAGACATTAAGAAAGATGATGGAATCTCCTTCAGCTCCCAGCTGGGACCTACATGGGCTGGCTCAGAAAGGGACTATACATATGATGAGGTGAGCTCAGGACTTGACTTTTGCTTAAAGGAGTGGTTCTACTTTACTTTACATTTTAATATGTTATAGTATAGCCAATTCTTAACAACCATTAAATTAACTGTAATCTGTTTATAGCTGTTTTTAAATCCCGTTTTTGTTAAAAAGTCCAAAGTGCTAAAAACATGTAACATTTTCTACAAGGGAAGCTAAGTTTTTATGGTTAACTGAAATGTTGTAATGTGTGTTTACTGTGATATATGTTCTCGGTATTTGCTGTTCTTTTCCAAGGCAGTATGTCTTACAGCTTCTAATTACTTAGTAAACCCAAAGCCTTGATTGCTTGTCTGGCCAGTGACCTTAAAGGGGGTGCTTCACCTTTAACTTAACTTTAAGTATGTTATAGAATGGCCATTTCTAAGCAACTTTCCAATTGGTCTTCATTATTTTTTTTATAGTTTTTGAATTATTTGCTTTTTTCTTCTAACTCTTTCCAGCTTCAAAATGGGGGTCATTGACCCCATCTAAAAACAAATGCTCTATAAAGCTACAAATGTATTGTTAACGCTAATTTTAATTAATTCTCTTTCTATTCAGGTCCTCTTTTATTCAACTTCCAGTCTCTTATTGTAATGGATGCATTTTTGTGAGGGTAATTTGGAACCTAGCAACCAGATTTCTGAAATTGCTGCCGAATAAGAAAAACTAAACTCAAAAACTGCAAATATTAGAAAATTAAAGCCAATTGCAATTTGTCTCAGAATATCATTCTCTACATCAGGGATCCCCAACCTTTTGAAGCCGTGAGCAACATTGAGAAGTAAAAGGAGTTGGGGAGCAACACTAGCATGAAAAATGTTCTTGGGATGCCAAATAAGTGCTGTGATTGGCCATATGGTAGCCCCTATGTGGATTGTCAACCTACATTGAGACTCTGTTTGGCAGTGCACTTGGTTTTTATGAAACCAAAACTTGCCTCCAAGCCTGAAATTCAAAAATGAGCTCCTGCTTTGAGGCCACTGGGAGCAACATCCAAGGAGTTGGAGAGTAACATGTTGCTCACGAGCTACTGGTTGGGGATCACTGCTCTACATCATACTAAAAGTTCTCTCAAAAGTGAACAACCCCTTTTGGTGCTTGGTTAGACTCTTATAAATGTGGTCACTGCTGATTTGATTCTTGTAATTTGCGTCTTTGTATTTATTGTATATATTTCCGTCATTACTACTTTTAGCTGCTAAACAGAGTTTTCAACATCATGCGAGAGAAGAATCCAGATATGGTGGCTGGGGAGAAGAGAAAGTTTGTTATGAAGCCTCCTCAGGTTGTCCGAGTTGGGACAAAGAAAACTTCATTTGTCAACTTCACTGATATCTGCAAACTGTGAGTGTATCTTTTGTGTGGAATTCTGAAATTCCTGTTTTGTACATTCTGCTGAAAAGTCACAATTTCTCTTTGCTTGTTGCAGCTTACATCGTCAGCCAAAACACTTGCTGGCCTTCTTGCTAGCTGAATTGGGTACAAGGTATGTCGATCTTGGGAATGTTGCATTTATACTTTGCCAGTGTGGAATTACATATAACCTTTTTACAGTGTTTCAAGCTTATTTGGATTATCTTAAAAGTTAAATTCTTGTGTGAGAGTAAGACACTAGTGGGCCACCAGCATTTATCGGAGAGAGTAGGTTAAACTTGGGAGAGAGAAGGTGATCCCTCTTTCAAAGGGACGAATACTTGAGCAACATATAGTTTATATCGAATTAAGTGGCATATTAAAGAATATTATCAAACTGGAATATATATTTAAGTAAATCTTGCCCTTTTACATCTCTTGCCTTGAACCACCATTTTGTGATGGTCTGTG
Source organism: Xenopus laevis (assembly GCF_017654675.1). NCBI lineage: Eukaryota > Metazoa > Chordata > Amphibia > Anura > Pipidae > Xenopus > Xenopus laevis. The sequence goes on from NC_054388.1 coordinate 36,026,378, forward strand.
TGCTGCCTCAGAGATCACCTGACCAGAAATACTACAACTTTAACTGTAACAGGAAGAAGTGTGGAAGCAAAAGACATAACTCTGTTGGTTAATTGGCTCATGTGACCTAACATGTATAGTTTGTTTGTGTGCACCGTGTATGGATCCCAGGGGGCGGCCCTTATTTTTTAAAATGTCAGTTTTCCATTTATGATTACCCAATGGCTACTACTAAAAAAGTACAGGTATGGGACCTATTATTCAGAATGCTTGGGATCTGGGGTTTTCCTTATAATTGATCTTTCCGTAATTTGGAACTTCATACTTTAATAGAAAATCATTAGGGATGCACCCATTCCAAGATTTGGTTCGGGATTCAGCCTTTTTTCAGCAGGATTCGGCCGAATCCTTCTGCCCGGCTGAACCTAAATATGTAAATTAGGGTCAGGGAGGGAAAATGTACGACTTTGTCACAAAACAAGGAAGTAAAAAATATTTTTCCCGTCCCACCCCTAATTTGCATATGCACATTAGGGTTCGGTATTCGGCCGAATCGCTCGCGAAGGATGTGGGAGTACGGCCGAATTCAAAATAGTGGATTCGGTGCATCCCTAAAAATCATGTAAACCTTAAAAAGGGTTTTGCATCTAATAAGGATTAATAATATCTTGGTTTGGATCAAGTACAAAGTACTGTTTTATGATTATAGAGAAAAGGGAAATAATTTTTCAAAATATGGATTATTTGGATGAAATGGAGTCTATGGGAGCTTTCTGGATAATGGGTTTCCGAATAACTGATCCCATACCTGTATATTATTATGAAAATGGTTTATTTACATGAAACAGGGTTTTACACATGAGCTGTTTTATGCAACATATTTTTACAGGGGCCTACATTGTTGAGGGGTATAGTTTTCCTTTAAGCTAAGTATGTGGAACCTTGTATATGGCAGCATCTCTCTGTACTGGCAACGAGAAGTACTTTAGGCTGTTGTATTGCTCCAGCTGAATAATTGGGCCAGTGGTTGTGTCCTAAAAGTGGTACTTCTCTACAGACATTTCTTTTTATTCATACAGTGGCTCTATAGATGGTAACAACCAGTTAGTCATCAAAGGCAGATTCCAGCAGAAGCAAATAGAGAACGTTTTAAGAAGATACATCAGTAAGTCTTTTTATTTATTTTTTTTCCTTTGGCAAAATTGTTTCACGCAGACATGGAAACAATAAGGGGGGATTGTCTATTTTTGTAAACTTTACACTAGGGTCTGGCAATTTGTAAAATTTGTCTCATTAAATATTTCTTTATAATCTGTCTTGTTGCCCAAACTTGTGATGGGCTTTTACTGGACCCAGATCTTAAGGGCTTAAAGGACCAGTAACATCAAAAAAAAAATTAAAAATAATTCGTTAGTACACATCAAAAAAAAAAACACCAACACAAATTATACTTTAAAATCACAAAGCCTTTATTAAGAAATAACTTGCAGAAACTGCACTTCCTGTCCTGTACAGAAAAGGCGACAGGACGACCATCGATCCTGCTGGACTCGATTTCTCCTCCTGGCTACTGACGGCGTGTGAAGGAGCAACATGGATGCCTCATGGGTGCGATGCAGTGACTGCCCGGGCCCCCTTCCTCCTCCTATACTCCTCCTGCACGATAGATGATGTCGGTGATGATGAGAAGCGGCAGCCAGCGCCGGGAGAGTAATCCTTTCATGGAAATAGCAATGAGAAGCTGCAGGTACAACGGCAGGATCATCTGACCCCTCAGCATCCTGAGCGCATCCCGAAGGAACCTGCATGAACTTTACAGCCGGTGTCTAGTTGCAGCGCTGCTCCAAGCCCGAGCACAACTCCCACAGTCAGGCCCCGTATGGCTCCGGCGATTGGTCTAGTGGGTCTAAGTCCGGAAAAAAGAATTCTTGTGAGTCTGCGCTGCATCCTGTTACTAATGCCACACACAGCATTTACACTCTACCTGATGTTGTTCGTGCTACTGATGAGAAACGGTGGTACAGGACAGTAGCGCTAATGGTACAGGATACAGCACAGACTCGCTTGGGTTTCCTATCTGGGTCCGTGGTTTGCATCTTTATGTGGCTGATAAGGTTCCTCTGCTGGGCGAACTTGCCCCCGCACACCTGACACTCATAAGGTTTCCCCCCAGTGGATGCACATTTGCTCAGTCGGGTGATACTGGCGAGTAAATCGCATGCCGCACACGTCGCAGGTGAAGGGCTCCTTATATGTCGGGTCATTGTCCCTCTCTGTGAGAGCAGTGCAATTAGGGACTAACCCCAGAGAAAGCAGCAGAGGTCCTTGGTCCCATTCCGCTCCTGGGCTCAACAGCGGGATCATTGAGAGGTTCTCCTCGCCGTGACCGAAAAGAGACAAACCCCTATCACTGCCAAAGACCAGGCTCCCTTTGCAAATACTCAGTTAGACTGCAGACCAAGAATTCTTGCGAGTCTGCACTGTATCCTGTACCATTAGCGATACTGTCCTGTACCACCGTTTCTCATCAGTAGCACTAACAACTTCAGGTAGAGTGTAAATGCTGTGTGTGGCATTAGTAACAGGATACAGCGCAGACTCGCAAGAATTCTTCTTCCCACTAGACCGATCGCCGGAGCCATACGGGGCCTGACTGTGGGAGTTGTGCTCGGGCTTGGAGCAGCGATGCAACTAGACACCGGCTGTAAAGTTCATGCAGGTTCCTTCGGGATGCGCTCAGGATGCTGAGGGGTCAGATGATCCTGCCGTTGTACCTGCAGCTGCTCATTTCTATTTCCGTGAAAGGGTTACTCTCCCGGCGCTGGCTGCCGCTTCTCATCATCAGCCACATCATCTATCGTGCAGGAGGAGTATAGGAGGAGGAAGGGGGCCCGGGCAGTCGCTGCATCGCATCCATGAGCCATCCATGTCGCTTCTTCACACGCTGTCACTAGAGTAGCCAGGAGGAGAAATCGAGCCCAGCAGGATCGATGGTCGCCCTTTCGCCTTTTCTGTACAGGACAGGAAGTGCAGTTTCTGTAAGTTATTTCTTAATAAAGGCTTTGTGATTAAAGTATAATTTGTGTTGGTGTTTTTTGTTTGATGTGTACTAACTAATTAGCATCTGTGTGCTCCCAGTTTCCAAGGGGTTCAATAATCACATAGTTTGTACTAAAAGTTACTGGTGTTAAGTAAGCATTTCTATATCTGCACAGCCGTCCGCTAACACCCCATGCCATTTGGTCAGAATGTGGTTAATAAGACTTAATTTTGGAGGCCTGTGCTTGTTTTTATTTATTAATTTTTCTATTTATTTTTTTTTGTTACACTTTTTATTTTCCAGTTCAGATGTTTTCAAATTGTTTACCTGAAATAGACTTTTTTCAGTTGGTTTCCATATTGTTTTTTTTTTTTTTTTAAACCTTTTCTCCAAAATTAAAGTTTAAAATTGAATGTTCCTGTCTCTGGACTGTTACAAATTCTGAACTGTTGCAATTAGTTGTCCTTAAAGGGGTAGTTCCTTTTAAATTAAATTTTAGAATGTTATAGAATTACTTTTCAAAGCAACATTTCAATTGACTTATGCATTATTTGCCATCTTCTTCCATCTTTCAAATGGGGGTCACTGATCCCATCTAAAATCTGTTCTTGCTACTTTTTATTACTTGTCTTTCTATTTAGGCCTCTCCTATTCATATTCCAGTCTCTTACTCAAATCAATGCATGGTTCCTAGGGAAATTTGGACCCTAGCAACCACATTACTGATATTGCAAAGTGGAGACCCACTGAATAAAAAGCTAAATAACTCAAAAACCACAAATAGTGTAAACCAATTACAAATATCACTCTGTACATCTTACTAAACGTCAGTTAAAAGGTGAACAACCCCTGTACTAAAACTAAAGGATTCTGCTCAGCAGGGCCAAAGATTGATGATCAACTAAATGTATCAATTTAGAACCATTACAATCAGTGACCTCCCCCCCCCAAACTGCTTTATAAAGATGTGAGTTTAAAAATTAAAACTTTAAACTTCAGTATTAGAAAAATGGTCACACATAGAAAATAGACCGTAATTAAAAAAAAGTCTTTATTTATGAAAACAATATACCGGTATGAAAGCAATGGAACTGAATAAAGTACTGGAAGGTGAGCGACCCCTTTAATTAAGCATTTTATTATCTACAGTGGTGCTTGAAAGTATGCAAACCCTTTAAAATGTTATATAATGTGACCTAAAACATCAAATGTTTTTCAAACAATCCTGAACATGAAGAAAACCGATTTAAAAAAAAAAAAAAAAAAAAAAAAAAATAATATTGTCATGTATTTAACTGAACTTTTTTCCCAAGCACATCTGTACTTGGTCTACCCCTAGAAACTACAACCATAAAGCAGTATAACTAAAATTTTTGGTTCAGTTTGCCCTTTGAGGTCCAACTTTTGATCAGGAACCCATTAATAACAAGGTTACAGGTATGGGATCCGTTATCTGGAAACCCTTTATCCAGAAAGCTCTAAATTACGGAATGGCCGTCTCCCATGTTATCCAAATAATGCAAAATTTAAAAAATGATTTCCTTTTTCTCTAGTAATAAAACAGTAGCTTGTACTTGTTTCAAACTAAGCCTATTGGGTTTATTCAATGTTTACATGATTTTCTCGTAGACTTAAGGTATGGAGATCCAAATTATGGAAAGATATGTTATCCGGAAAACTCTAGTTCCCAAGCATTCTGGATAGCAGGTCCTATACCTGTGTATTGACCATTAATCCATAGTTGCAAGTAAATCTAGGAGATTCCCCCAAATCTCACTGTTACTGGCTTCTGATGGAATTCTCAGGTGCAGGTAGAAGAGCTAATAGGCAAAGTAACATCCTCATTGGTTCCCTCCTATACAAAAACATACACGCAGGTTAATTGGTTTTTGTTGAAATTGACCTTAGATTGTCAGCGCAACTGGTGCAGGGACTGCAATGAGATTTTTTAGGTTGGGTCAATCCGAGATCTATTAGTTGGCAGGATTTTGTATGGCTGTTGCTTGTAGTCTTCCAATCTCTTAACTGTACATTCTTGACTTGTCATGCAGAGGAATACGTGACTTGTCACACCTGCCGATCGCCAGACACCATCTTGCAGAAGGACACCCGATTATATTTCCTCCAGTGTGAAACATGTCATTCGCGGTGTTCCGTGGCCAGCATCAAAACAGGATTCCAGGCAGTCACAGGCAAGAGAGCACAGCTCCGTGCCAAAGCCAACTAGCGGGCTTGAAAACCGTTTGGGAGTTTGCCCGACTGGTACAAGGATGTATTGCAGGAACTTGCTGACGGGGCGCAGTACCCTGGCATTATAAGGAATGCTGTGAGAAGAGGCCTAAAACATATTGGCTAAAAGTTTTTTTGTTTTTTAAAATCGTTGTTCACGCAGAGAGATTCAAAAGCAGACGATGGAGCTGATTGTTCTATTCACATATCGCTCTCGGAAAACAAATTTCTCAGCTGCCTGAGGGGAAAGTGGGAAGGTAGTGTATGCATTTTTAACCAAACCTCTGTAAAATGCAAAAATACATTAAAGTTATTACATGATTCACAGAATAATCACTTGGCTGAATTTACATTTGCGCATCTCTCTGTATTTAATGGTTTTGATTGATTTTTTTCTTTCCATGACCTTCCAGTTGTGTTCTAATACTTACAAGATACCAGCAGGAATTACCTGGTGTCCTACCACTGGGAATTCATACCTGGCCAGCAATGTAGTTCTCCGTGTTTAGCAGTAAACAGCCCCTTCAGTTTGCAGATATCAAAGAAAGAGAGAGCTTAAAATGTTATAACTGTGCTGATTAGACTTGTGATTCACACTAAATATGAATATTTTATTCAGACTCCACTTAAGCCTACCTTTAGCGGAACAATGGACTATGCAAGGACACAGAAAAAGACATTCAGGATGTAGGGATGAATCCGTTATTCTGCTAATGCCTAGCAGCTGTCAATAAGATCTCGCTCATACAACCAGCCTAGTAATGGAATGGTTTAGATACCTTCAGGCATCATGGAGGCACCTCTGGTAAGCCCAAGCGAGAGACATTAGGAAGTAAATTTATCAAAGAGTGAAATTCCGCAGCTCTTCATTCATTTCTATGGGATTTTGAAAGGCGTATTTATCAATGGGTGAAAGTGAAATTTCACCCTTTGATAAATACGCCTTTAAAAACCCCCATAGAAATGAATGGGAAGTGGCGGCATTTCACTCTAGTGGCGGAACTTCACTATTAACTTCGCTCTTTGATAAATATACCCCTAGGGGTCGTTTAGAAGTGCGACTTCTATGTTTTTGCCCCAGCACTCCAGTCCTTCTGTAGTTGCAAGGGGAAGTTGCGCCTCATTCAGTTGCACCAAAATAAACATCATCAAGCTTACACTTGGACATGGACACTGAAAGTCTTTTAAGTCTGGTTGTCGTCATTTCCAGTGTAATGGGTGTGCCAGATTCTTGGGAAACAAGTGCACTGCACTTATTGATGCTCTCGGGGGACCCTTGAGTGGTTTGTTAACAGGCACAGGAGCACTCCATTCAAAGCAAGAGGAAGGCAGTGGCTGTAAGAGCATTTGTATGGAAGTGCAAACATTGGTAGGCATAGTAGGCAAGCTAATGTTAAAGGGACTTTTATGGTGGTTTTTATTTATAAATTACACTGTTTACATTGCAAATACTTCACTCTACCATGTAAAATTTCATTCCTAACCCAACAAGTGTATTTCTTTAGTTTAGTTTAGTTTGGTGTATAGGCAGCAGCCATCTCATGTCATTTTGCCTGGTCACGTGCTTTGAGAAAGAGCCCGCACTTCAGGATAGAACTGCTTTCTGGCTTTGCAATTGTTTCTCCTACTCAATGTAACTGAAGGTGTCGCAGTGGGACATGGATTTTTACTATTGAGTGTTATATCTAATATCTAGCAGGAAGCAGTTATCTGAGTACCTTGACATTGTTCTGCTGATGGGCTGCTGAAGGTATGGGATAGCGGTGATATCACTCCAACTTGCAGTAAAGAGTGACTGAAGTTTATCAGAGCACAAGTCAAATGACTGGGGGCACCTGGGAAACTGACAATATGTCCAGCACCAAGTCAGATTTCAATATTAAATATCAAAAAATCAGTTTTCTCTTTTGAAAAATGATTTCATTGCAGAAGTCTGCTGGAGCAGCACTATTAACTGATGCATTTTGAAAAAAAAAAAAAATGTTTTACCATGACAGTATCCCTTTAAGGGGAAAGACGTAGAAAGTTGTATAGGGGCTAAGGTTTTTTTTGGTGAAACCGATAAGCGGGTAATGCTGACCCAAAAGGTTACTGTGTCTGTTCCATGGTTCTGGCCCATCTGTCCTGTTTATTCCTTGGCTGGCAATAAAGATCAGGCTCATAAACACTCTTCAATTATTGAAAAAGTACTCCATGCTAAATAGCAGCCTGTTGCAGTTTCTGTTCAGCTCCTGTCAATGCTGTTTTTTGATCACCGAATGCATTCCACATGTATAAAACCAGAGTCGATGTTGAGGCTTTTATTTTACAGAAGTATTTATTTACAGGACTGAATGTCACAAGTTTTACTCTTCTCTTCAAGGAATAACACAATATATATATTTACAAACATGTATAGACTTGAGTTGGTTGAACTGTGCCCCTCTGCCTCCTTGCCATCACACTGCTCAAATAACAATACAGACCTGGACAGGAGCGCTACATTTATTTGCAAATAAAGTATTTAAAAAAGTTAGAAAAATTTCTCTTAATTACATCCTTTGTTATTTACAGAGGCTCGATTCTGCCTGGGTTGCTCAGATAAAACAGTGACGATCATTTGGGTTAAGACTAGTGACCAAGGAGGGTGCACATATTAATGTGACACTGACACACTTTGGGGGTAATTTATCAAAGTCCGAAATCATCTAATTTTCTGAAATATACTCCGCACTGGTTTTTCCCTCCCTTATTTATCAATACATTTCCCCGAAAAAATCCAGTGCAGGAAAAAACTCGTGAAAATCATAAGAATGAATGTTTTGGATTTTTTTCTTCTGATTTTTGCCCGAAAACCACTCAATCTTTGGATTATTCCATGAAATCCAGCGCAGATCAGGATATCTTCTGGACTTATGCGGTATACGACCTCGGCACATCTGAGATGCTGGATTTTTGGATTTTGACTTTTTCCATCCTCGAGGTATAATAAAATCCAAAAAAAAAAATTCCCACTTAAGATTCTGATTTTATAGTAAAAAAAAAAAAAAAAAAGTTTTTGGCATTCAGCTTTAATAAATAACCCACTTTATGTTCTTAATGTATTTAATAACAGTCGGCCGGACCCCCTCCACCTGTTACCTGGGTCAGATTCATGGAGATTAGGGTGAAAAGGGCTTAAAGGACACACAATGCCCTTTCCATATGCAATAAATACAGTGAAACCTGCTTTATAACAATGGCATCTATGGGCCTTGTCCAATCTACCTAGCATGACGTCTCGTAGCTATGGTACAACAGGCATGAGGGATGGAGCAATGATCCAATAGACTCGGGCACTGTTTACAGCAATTTTCCAACCTATTGGGTCTTACCACTGCACTGGCAGTCATGGTTTAAGATGAAAAATACAGAACTTTAACATTTTTTTTTGCAACTGAACATGGCAGCACAACGCTGATAAGAATATACTTAATTTTTCAGCAAAGAGGAGCCTGGGGTCCTTGTCTAGTCAATTGTAATCATGGGGGAAGAGCCTGGTAATTAGTTCCCCTTATCGTGTCCTTTAAGCATTCCATAGAAAAGTGTGGATAATTCTGGTGCCATTGTTGATGAAGTAGGATTGTCCCAAAACTGCCTTGATAATTATATATTAAACTATGAAAGCTTTAAGACTTCTCAAGTTTTTTATTTTCTGTCCATTTAGTCAAATATATATATACCGCTGGCCCTTAAAACATGTCCAGCCTATATTTTTTTTGTAAAATAAAAATATATTTTTAATAAATAATTGGCTTAATCAATCACCGTTTTCATCTCATAGTATAAGGAAGAGGAATGAGCTGCTCTTGGGGCCTAACCTGTCTGGCAGAAAAGGAAATATTGATTTCAGCAGGTTTTTAAAACAGAGGGGCAGATTTACTAAATGGCAAAGTGAACGTTGCGAGCGAAAATTCTCCAGAAATTCAATCCGCAGGGCTCATGTCTAGGGCATTAGTAGATCTCTTTAGTCTTTATTTCACTTTTAACATTTTTAATAATAAGTGGTCACTTCAAGCATTTGCACCAACATCTCTAATAAAGACATATATATGTACCCGCCCTATTCAAATTGACCTGAGCGTAAGAGTACTAACGAAGTTTCGCTAGGCAGAAACAAACATTAGCGAAAGTTCGCTATGAAATGCTCGCACTGACGAATCAACGCTAGCAAAACTTCACCAGTGTTTGCCTGCAGAGGCGCAACTTAGTGAATTCGCGTAGTGGTAGCAAATTTGCACCTGGCAAAGTGGCACGACGTGTGGCAAAGCCTTCGCAGACGAAAATTCGCCCTTTACTAAATTTGCCCCAATGAGAGAAGCTGACTGAAAGAATTCACCTCTTTTAACTTCCCTGAAAGACGCAGGTAACTCTCTAACTAAAACATCCTTGAGCTGGTCTTTGTGAGATCACCAAATGAGTGGACCTCATATTCCAGTCCAAAAGAGACCCGTTGGTGAAGAACAACAATGCCTCAATGCAATCTTTCCTGGTAAGACATTTAAACCTGCCCAATTTTCAGACAATTACTGGATTTGCAGTCCTCGTACACGGGCCGATGAAGTCCGGAGAGGCAAACTGATGATGTTGGAGGGCACTGGTGTGTCTGTACAATTCCTGCTCTGTACAGGAATCATGTGGTTCATTTTCTCCCTGGTCACTGTCTCTTGGTGTTGATGAAGGATAAAGTCTCTGTGTAGATAATACCAGTCTTGGGTCTGTTGCAGGTGAGGCGGCCTGGGATCCTCCGATATTTGGCATTGGTAGTGACGTCCCCTCTGCAGATCCTAAACCCTTGAATGAAGCTAGGAGAATAAATATATGGTGTAAATCTTCAACCCCAATACAATTACAGTGCTAGTATGAACACTGCATTAACTTCACTTTCATTCAGACTCATCTATACCACTTAATCAATAAACAAGCGTGTGTCTTGAGATTATGTAGAGGATTTCTAAGATTTATTTCTTCTGATTTGTCTAATACTTATAAACTTCACTCATTACATTTTTAAGTTAGCTTTTGGATTGTCTGCATTCTCACTTCTGTCCAGCAGGGGACGCTTGAGGCTCTTCAGACAGAAAGACAAAGGGACCAGGTTTTTTTTTTTTAAATTCTTTGTGGTTGTCATGGTGACTGCAGGCGTTATGCCCAAACATGCTTGCATAGTCTGACTTTTGGTTAAAAGAACGAAAATGGAAATGCAATGAGATAAATAAAGATGGCATATAATTACTGGCACATTGCTCTTTTAAGTTGTTGAGGCACTCTCTGACTGAGTAGCACAAAGGCGGATTTTGTCATGAGTGCAGTGCTTATAAGTTAAATTAATGATAAGTTAAACCATTTGTTTGTCTGCTATGGACAATCTATTTACTCTTATCTATCTATCTTCTATGGGGTATATTTATCAAACAGTGAAGTTAATAGTGAAGTTCCGCCACTAGAGTGAAATTCCGCCACTTCCCATTCATTTCTATGGGGTTTTTAAAGGCGTATTTATCAAAGGGTGAAATTTCACTTTCACCCATTGATAAATACGCCTTTCAAAATCACATAGAAATGAATTGAGAGCTGCGGAATTTCACTCTAGTGGCGGAACTTCACTCTTTGATAAATTTACCCCCATATATCTTCTATCCATCATTTATCTATCTATCTATCTATCTATCTATCATCTATCTATTTTGTGTTCTATCTATCTTCTATCTCTATCTATTTATCTATCTATCGCTGTGTATCATCTATCTATCTTCTATCATCTATTTATATGTGTTCTATCTATCTCTCTACTATCTATCTATCTATCTATCCATCTATCTCTATTATCTATATATCATCTATATATCTCTCTAACATCTATCTATTATCTCTCTCTCTCGATCTATCTATCTATCATCTATCGCTCTATTGGGCTATCTATCATCTATCTCTTTCTCTCTATCTTCTGTCTATATACTCTGTTTATCTATCCCTATTCTGATCTGTTTCTAATGTATAGTCAATATATGTACTTGCTCATGGTAAAGGCTTGGACAGGCATGGATATAGACTGTAAGATTCATAACAGATCTCAATCATTTGCAGCAGGGAGATAAAATAACATTTATGGATGGCCAAGAGTGAAGTGGACAGTTGGACTAATGAACAGAATGGCATTTACTGGGCACGTACCTTGTTAGTGGAGAGAGGAGGATGTGTAGTGACTGATATCCTGCAAAAGAGAAAAGAAGGTTAAATTGGCAAGTTTATCCATCTCTCCCATTGCATGTAAGAATATTCAGCTTTATAATGAGCCTTTGCTACTACAGGACCTGTTATCCAGAATGCTAGGAACCCGGGTTTTTTTTCTGAATAATGATCTTTCTGTAATTTGGATCTCCATACCTTATGTCTACTAAAAAAATCATGTGGATATTAAATAAACCCAATAGGCTGGTTCTGCATCCAATAAGGATTAATTGTTTCTAAGTCGGGATCAAGTAGAAGGAACTGTTTCATTATTACAGTGAAAAGGATATTTTAAAAAATTTGGATAAAATGGAGCCTATGGGAGATTCTGTAATGTGGAACTTTTTGGATAACTGGTTTCCAGATAATGGATCCCATACTTGTAGCAGGATTGTACTTAGTTCCGGGGAATAGTTCTGCTGGTTAGTGTGCATAAATCCTGATGCCCCATATCTATTATAGGTTTGAAAAAGGAGAATAAATAGAAAGACAGTTTGTAATGGTTCCATTAGAGAAGCCCAAATAAGAACTTAATAACTTAGTGGAGTAGTGGTTCCATAATGCAATATCCATTGTTATATGGTGGAAGAGGAATCCTTATAAACTATATTGGGATAAGCAAATAAAGACCAGTGCTGTGTTATGGGGTTATCAGGTACCTGGAATCCCATTAAGGCAAAAACCAGCAGATGCCCTCATTAGAATCCACATCTTATCCTTGAAAATATTGTGTACAGGTATGGTGACCGTTACCCAGAATGCTCGGGACCTGAGGTTTTCTGGATAATGGATCTTTCCGTAATTTAGATCTTCACTCCTTAAATCGACTAGAAAATCATGTAAACGTTAAATAAACCCAATAGTCTGGTTTTGCTTCCAATAAGGATTAATTAAAAAATGGGATTATTTATATAAAAAATCTTCTATGGAAGATGGCCTTTCCGTAATTTAGAGCTTTCTGGATAACGGGTTTTCTGGATAATGGATCCCAAAGATTGCATAGTGTAGTTCTTGGTAAAGTGGATTTACTTTTGAAAAATATTTGTCACTTGTTTGATCTTTGTGGGTTGATTGTACAGGAATCGGATCCGTTATGCGGAAACTCGTTATTCAGAAAGCTCCAAATTGCTGAAGGCCATCTCCCAGAGACTCCATTTTTCAAATTTATAAAAATGATTTACTTTTTCTCTGTAGTAATAAAACAGTACCTTGTATTGCATCCAAACTAAGATTGGATCAAAACCAGTCTATTGGGTTTGTTTTATGTTTCCATGATTTTCTAGTAGATTTAAGGTATGAAAATACAAATTATGAAAAGATCCGGAAAGCCCCAGGTCCCAAGCATTCTGGATAACAGGTCCCATACCTGTACTTCATTTAAAGGATTATATATGATTGCAAAATTAGTAATAACATTAGGTGCTGCTGGTATCCCTTAAAGACATTCAGTTTCAAAGAGCTGTACCGCTGTCAGTCAGTAGGTGGTGCTGTAGGCAGTTATTCTGGTATATTGTTGAGCAAATGACACAATGAGGCACAATCCTCTTTTGACTATTATACAATTCTTATGTTATGTGAATGGCAGCAGTAGTGATACCAGTGGAAAGCTAATAACTGGATGTGAAAGGTGGTTGCTGTTTAATATCTGATATTAAGGATAAGCAGACTCTGACTGTTAGTACTGCAAACTCATTTTATTCTCCATTAAATGGCATCATACCAAGTCATCTGTGGACTCGTCATGTGTCAGGTCCTCTACTTCATCTCCGTTAAGGGGATCGTCGTTATTCGTGTCCCCGGCCTCCGACGTGCTGTCGTCCTGGGAGAATTCACTTCGGCTGCAGTCTGACTTCTTTCTGGCTGTTATGGCTGGAATTATAGGGCAAAATGGAGGTAAGTAACAACAGGCCAACTGCACGCTCACCTGGTGTTAAGCTAAGGTGCAAAATACATGGAAGTAAAGAGGTTGATATATGGTGTAAATTAAACTCAATGTAACTACACATTCCTAATAAGAAGAGACTGAGATAGTTTGTGCCTGGATTGAGGGCCCCACCTTTCCTCACCTGTGTTCTCACTGTGTCTTCTAATGTATAAGGTTTATTTCTGTTTGCTCATATACGGCCTGATCTTTAATTTCCTTTTGTTGGCATGGTATTCTGCTTTCCAAGGTCTCCATGTACTGTATGTTCTCATCTTCAGATTCCATCGTCCCAGCAATATAGTCTACAGCTGCTACAGCTGCTACCTCTTGGGTCCCTCTATGGTCAGATCTTCATCTCCCCCCAAGTATTACTCTACTTTCCAGCTTCTCACTATTGGCTCCCAGAATGGTCTGATCTCCAGCATCTTACTCTTTGTTCCTGGAATGGTCTGATCTTCAGTTTTCCTTTTTCACCTTGTATAGTCTACAATCCAGCTCTTCCAACTTCTCACCCTTAGCTCCCAGTATTGTGTAATTTTCAGCTTGTCTTCTTCCCCCAGTTTAGTCAACTCTCCAGCTTCTTACTCTTTGTTCCTGGAATGGTCTGATCTTCATTTTTCCCTTTTCACCTTGTTTAGTCTACTCTCCAGCTTCAACCTATTGGGTCTGTCTATGGTCAGATCTTGGGCTTCCCCTCCCTTCCCCCACCCCATTACAATCTACTCTTAAACTTCTCACTTCTGGTTCCCAGAATGGTCTGGTCTGATCTGCAGCTTTCACAATATTGCCAATATAGTCTACTCTCCAGATCTTCCAACTTCTCACCTTAGTTCCCAATATAGTGTACTTTTCAGCTTCCCTTCTTCCCCCAGTTTAGTCTTCTCTCCAACTTCTTACTCCAGCTTCATTGCTCCTGGAATGGTCTCGGTCTGATTTTCAGTTTTCCCTTTTCTCATAGTATGGACTACTATCCAGCTTCAACCTCTTTAGTCTGTCTATGGTCAGCTCTTAGGCTTCGTCCACCCCAGTATAATCTACTCTTGAGCTTCTTTCTTCTGGTTCCCAGAATGGTCTGATCCGCAGTTTTCCCTTTACCAACAGTATAATCTACTCTTCAGCTTCACCCTTTTGGGCATGCTTATGGTCTTATCTTCAGTTTCTCCAGCTCCTCTCCCTTAGCTTCCAGTATAAATTGATATTCAGCTTGCCAGTTCCCCGTTTTAGTTTCCAACCTCTCACTCCAGTATGGTCTGATCTTCAACATCTCCCTCAGCTCCCAGTATTAACCTGCTCTCCAGCTTTCCTTTTTTCAGCAGCCTGTCCCAGTATAGGAAACTATTTCCCTTAACCTCCTTTCTCCACTATTTGTGCCTAAATGAAGCACCACCACTAACCTGTGCAGGGTTTTTGTTCATCTGTTATCTGTTCCAACCTCCCCAGCAGAGCATCAATGTTTGTTTTAATCTGCGTGAGTTCAGATTTTATCGTTTGGATTTCATTGCGTCTTACTGGGTCAAAAAAAGAAAAGAGAAAAGAAACAGGTTGTTACAGTCATTGCAAATGATCCCCACCCACTGTTTTCACCCAGTGTGGCACAGAAAACAAACATCATACTTTAAGTTTATTTAAAAAAATAATTTAAACATTAAATAAGCCTGATTAGCCTCCAATAAGGGTTCATTATATCAGTTAGGATCAAGTACAAGGTACTGTTTTATTGCAGACAAAAAGATTTTAAGAATCTTAATTATTTGATTAAAATGGAGTCTATGGGAGATGGCTTTTCTGTAATTTGGATAATGGGTTTCCGGATAATGGATCCTATACCTGTATTACATTCTTAAAGCAACACTGCACGATAAAAACATTTTTCAAGCTATTAATGCAAGAGGATCCTTTAGTCCTGACTCCAAGTGGAGACAACCCTTCTGATATCTGATTACAGTGTAATATCAGCAAGCCAATTGCATAGGAATCTCCTTATTTTTGATGAGCTAGTGCTGGAAGGCAGGCTATTCACTGGAGCATCCAATATTATATGGTGACTACTCACATTTCAGTCGGGCCGCACTCCCTGTGATAGCTGCAGATCTTGCAAGAAGTTTTACGGGAAGGGCAGATTTAACTCTTCGTACCAGTGGAACAGTCACTCGTGGACGTTTAACAGGGACAGTACGAGGGACAGGAGAGACCCTACCACGATACTCAAGCAGCCTAAAGATAGACAGAGCGAGAAAGAATAAGGTTTTTTATTTAACAACTGCTACCCCTATTCTGTAACAGGCAAAGTTTTATAAATCTGTGTTAAAGGGGACCCGTCACCCGAAAAAAATCCTATTTTATCACATTAGTCAAGCAAAATGCAATTTTAATTACACAATATAAATAATCTGAATCTTGTTTCCTTCAGTCTGGGAATTCATAATGATAGCAAACAGGCAGCAGCCATTTTGTGGACACTGTTATTAAGACAAGCCTTGCATCATCTCAGAACCTTGTTTGTGCAGTAGAATGTCCATCCCCATGCCCTGGCTACAGATTTAAATGGTAAAGAGAACAGGGGAATATGTGGAGAGCAGTGACATCTAGGAAGTGCCCATGGCATAGAGGAGCGGCAGACAATATTTGATTGACAGCTGAGATTTTTAAATGAGCTTACAACAGCTATGAATGCTTTAATAAAACATAGAAATTGGATTTCATGTTTAATTTGAAAAGAGCTTTTACTATACAGATTTTTGTGTCTGGGTGACAGGTCCACTTTAAAACCCAGGTTGTGTGCTGATACAGCCTGTAGGGGGTGCTGTGGTTCTGTTTGATCCAAGCCAAAAGCCTCCTGTTGGGATCTTGGCTTATACACAGGCAGGCACAGCAGGTGTTAAAGGAATGTTTGGGCCTAATATCAGCTAAAAATACTTGGAGATAAATTCACGTTATTTCTTGCCTTAGTCTAATCAATACACCCGTATCAGAATGCACCAGAACATTCCCACTCTTGCTGGGCTACTGAATGTGGGATGAGTCTGCTCTATTGTTTTAACCCCCTTAATTCTAAGTTTTTCGACTGCATAAGGAACAACATGTGTTTGATTCTCCCAAGCAATAAATCTGAGGGTTCCATATGGTTTTCCCCCTCCTCACCTGCACTTATTCCAGCTCGGTTTTCAATAGATGGCTGAGGGTGCAATATCTAGTTGGAAAGTGTCAGAGCTGCAGGTTCCTTAGGATGATGGATGAGAGACGGCAGACATCTGGCCAACTACTGGAACCAACCCCATTAAGCAGGATGGAAATACACTCATTTCTTTTGTCTCTATCCATTTATGTTCTCTATCTTTCTGTCCTTCTGTACATGTTTCACACAGTGCAGTACCATAGGTATAAGCCTTCCATGGGCACTGACCACAAGGCTCTACTGGTCTCCAAAACTATATACCAGTGTTATTAATAGGGATGACCTTTAAAGCCGATAGAAAGGCCAGTATGTGTCTCTCTGTGCACTTAAATTGACATCAATATAAGACACTGTAATAAAAGGAGTTTTCCTAGGTTTGGTGACCTATAACAGCCAATCAGACATTTATTTTCAACAGCTGACCAATGCTGATGGGTTGCTATGGATTGTAAGACCAGCAGCAAACTGCCCCCTTTTATTATGTTACATAATAATTGGTACTCGTTATATTATATATATGTGTGTGTGGGTGTATATTTATAAAGAAACACATATATATATTACTGTATATATTTATATGGAAAAATGAAACCTTTCCCCCCACCCCTGCTGTAAAATGCACTCATACAAACATTCATTTGTAGCAATATGGAGATATATGCATAACAATCAATATCAGAGTATGTAAATGAAGACTCGTGCTGTTAGGTTGGTTGGAATAAGCAAGCTCATTAACTCCAGCCCCCCTGCCTGGTTGCCAGACAGTGGGGAGATGTGATTGCAATACCACAATCCTCTAATTCTCCCCCCATCTCCAGATCCAATTCCAATCACACACACACAGACAAAAGAATAAAATCAGGTCATGGAGGGTCCTTGCAGTGCTATTCACCTCTCGTAGAAGTCATCCCTGCAATAGTCAAAGTCGAAGTCGTAACCACTGTAAAGACAACAGAAGGATGGCTTAGATCAGGGGTGGCCAAAAGGTATATCGAGATCTACCAGTAGACCTTTAGCTGGTGATCAGTAGATCTCAAGACATTGTCAGCAAACAGCTTGTCTAAATAACACTCCTATTTCCTGCTTTTCATTCAGATAATTATTACGTAAAGGTTACATAAGAAATAGTTGTTTGTTAAACATAACAATATAAATTCTCTCATCGATCAATATAAAATTAAGTAATATTTTCCATGGAACAGAATGCTAACAAAGCTTTTATGGATGTAGATCATAATGGGACAACATTACTAATGCAAGGTCTACTTTTAGTTAAGTATGGGCACTTCTGGCTCAGATTATGGTGTAAGTATGAAAGTTTACAGTTGGATTTGAAGGACACTGTGTGGAAGTCAATTTCCAGGAGAGAGTAGAGATCAGGCCTATAGGAAGCTTGTTTATGGTATAGGCCAGGCCTGAATCCACCCTACACTAGGCCTAGGAATGGTCTCCTCAATGGGTGTTAATGTCAATGTGACCAGACAGTGGAGTTTAAAAGTCTTACTCCAACACTAAGAAACGTGCTTCTCTAACTATACAAAACAAAGTTTCACTGTGGACCCTCTTCGCCATTATTTCTATTTATTATATTTCTATATTGTTGTTGTCCTTATGATATGTTCAGAGTTTTCAGTAGGGGTGAAGCCTGGTGACAGTTTAGGTAAAGCATGGAAGCCAATACTCCTTTTCCCCTCATTCCATTTCATAAAAGAATTGATGGTTCAGACAATAGAATGGGAAAATGCTGGCACTAATGTCCAGTAAGTGAGTGAAACCTGGGCAATTCATTGGCAGTAAATTTGTGATATTGGCACTGGTGACAACCCTGACAGTCCAAGGTCTTTAAGATGTACAGTCCTAGGAAAACTGTGTTGACCCTAAAGAGCTGGGTTTTTTACAGTGCTGCTTTAATAAATTCATATCAGATATGGCTGAACTCTTAGGGAGTCGTTTATTCACATTTGGATTTTTAGAGCTAAAAACCATTACTTTGAAGAATGCTTTTTAAAGAACCCCCCCCCCCCCACACAAATTTCCGATATTTATTACGCAAAAAAACTCTTATGTAAAATGTCTGCATCTGAAAGCTTGTGAGTTCATGTAGCAGCCAATGGGAGTTGTCCTAGCCAAAATGTAAACTATTTTTCCGTATGGGTATTTCAACATTTTTATGGGGAGTTTGTGAACCCATTAAAAATTATTACGAATTTGAAGTATTCATATTTTTTTCCATGGTTTTAATTGATCGCGTTAATGGATAGGGTAACTAACGATTATTGATAAATAGGCCTCCCACTCCTTGTCTGCTCTCTCTCTCTATATATATATAGCTACTCTCTCTCTCTATACTGTATATATCTACTCTATCTATATATATCTATGCATTTATTACTTTTATGTTTAGGTATGGTTGATCGAGCCTGTGTGGGCCTCTTGATTAGCTTGTTATGTTTTCTGTATGTTGATGGCTTTTGGGAATGATAACGCGCCTCCCATTCCCAACCCACTGAGAAGCCTCATTGATTTTTGTGATGTATCTCTTACATTTGTCCTAAATATTTGCATTTACATTCATTAATGCAAAAAAACATGGAATATTTGGCTGTAAAATAAATCACAGAAAAATAAAAAGGTCCCGGTCCCTGGGCACAGTTTTTAACCAATCTCCTTTCAGCGCCTTTCTCATTTCTACTGAAAGCGATGAGATTTTATGACTTAATGGAATTATTTTTTTTTTCCTTTGCAGTGAGCTCATGATAAATCCTTAATATGTGAAATCCAATAATTATTTTAATTGCTTTTGAAATTACTGAACACGGCTACCAATTTTATCTATACTTTTGCCCTTTCTAATTGGCTTTGAAGATAATTAAGGCCTTTCCTTCTTGCGTGGCCTGCTGTAATGTTTTATATCAGTATACCCGCTCGGCTCGGAAAATCTCTCCTTATCAACGTGCCTTTAAAATTTTAATCTCGCCATTTACTGAGAGACTGAGAAATCAATCTGCCGTGTTCATTTGCAATAGAACGACTATATATATTTTTTGGTTTTAGTGCTGGGTGACTTGAATCGCTGTAATTTGCAGCATAAATAGTTTAGAATGACTGTTTCTTTTAATGTCCTTGTTATTTTCCCGTGACTTTCCGCTGGTCAGGGAGGAAAGGGAACATTAAAAGGAAAAGTTATGAATCTAGAAATCAATATTTTATATGACTTTTCCACATGGTGTAAAACAAGAGTGTCTGTGATGTGCTAAGACCAAAGCATATTTAGTGCTCAGTAAAAGCAAGCATTATGCCATTTTTATGTAAATATGGCCACTAGAGATCATTGGGAGCTCTACATTACTGTTGCACCTGTGGGCCCTAGTCCTTGGCCATGCCCTTCCTGGCTTTCATTTCTATACATGCATTTGCCTCACCCCACCCAATTACCTTAGAGATGGGTGAGTTGAGGAGCAGGGCCTCCACCAGAGGTTACAGGGGGTACTGTAGTAAGGGGCTCTGTGGCAAAGTAGGCCCCAAGAGACATAAAACATAATTCCAGGGTTGCAAAGGCAGCATGGAATATGGCAAGGTGGGTGTGGGATCATGGCCTCGGTTTTGACATAATGGGTTATGAATTGGGTGGGTCAAGGGAGTGGTCATGCACACACGGCCATTTTCCATTGGAGACCCCTTGTACTTTTTGGCATGGCCTTCCCTCCAGTGGCTCCAGTAGCCAGTTAGGTCTAGATTTGCCACCTGTCTGGTTTTGACCCAGACAGCATGGATTTCATAAGGACTGTCTAGGTAAAAACCACCTTTTCAGATTTCCAAAATAGGAAATCTGGACAGGACATCAGCCATTGGCTGCGCATAGCCTTGCCCCCTGATGGGAGAGGCACACCCATAATTTCACCTGCGACATCACCCGCCACCTGAATCAACTTCATGAATATGAAAGCGGGCAACCCTAATTCGTTCCTCCTGGAGAAGGGCCCTGCAAACAGATATGGGCAAGATATAAGGCAAGATCACCAACAGTGGGGGACCTGGGTAATAAAATTGGTGATGCCAACAGAGTGGCTGCTGCACATGAAGCTTCTGAAATAGTTTGGTAGAGTTTAGCTTGTGGATTAGTTTGGTGCTCCCAAACCATCCTACCCAAATACAGAGCTGTCTAATTATTTCTAGTGCTGGAGTGCTGGGAATTTATATTTATATTTGGTAAGGAAAAGGAAAACTGATTTCTATTTTCTAAGGAGACATGGGAAATATTTCTGGGACCCCACTGGGGCTAATCGACATATACAGGTAACCTTTTTAAATTCTAATGATACAATAAACCCCCCCTATCTGTCCCCGAAGCTTACCTGTACAGTGCAGCCGCAGCTCGCTTCAGCCCTTTGGATCTGTTGGGCTTTGGTTCCCCAGCCATGTTAATGTCTATCAGAGAAAGGAAAACCATGATATTTATAGTTCAATAAGTCGGCTTGATGGAAATGTGAATTATTTATGGTTTTTATTCCCCATGTAGTTTAAAGAAATCGCAGGCTGGTGACTGGTGAAAGCAACTAAAGCAAACTAAAGCAAACACAACTACACAAAATGATAAGGATTGTTTGTATAAATTGCCATTTTAAAGAAAGGTTTGTATATTTAACTTCTATTGTGTAATTTTTAAAAGGTTTTTTTCTGTCTTAGAGTGAGTTCAGGGATCTTAGGCTTTAAGATTAAGGCAAGGCCTTCCACTGTATTTTTTTCAGAATTTTTGCCTTTGCCACTTGCAAGTTTAGGAAGACACCGGGAGCTTAGGGAGCTAAATGCGTGGCTCAGGTCTTGGTGTAGAAAGGATGGGATTGGCTTCCTAGAGGACTGGGCTGAATTTTCCTTGGGGTACAACCTATATAGTCTTGATGGATTGCACCTAAATATAAGGGGGTCCTCTGTCCTGGGGGAAGGAATGCCTAAGAGGTTGCAAGCGGGGGAGGGTGGGTGAGCTAGAGTTTTATGGGGAAGCTAGGGTAGACTAGGCAGTGGGATTAATAAAGGGTCATGGGGGAGGAGTGAGGGGGTGTACAGTTTACCAGCTAGGGAGATGCCTATTACAAGGAAAACAGGAGCAGAGAACTGAACCTGATTAGGGTGAGACCGGCTAAAAGGAGCCAAAAAGCCCTTCATGTGCAAGATGTGACATATGCAAAGCACTGCCTTAAAGGAGAAGGAAAGTCTTCTTGAACTTAGGGGGCCAAATGTTAGGCACCCCAAAGTGATTGTATATATTTACCTGAAACCCCCGGCCGGTGCTCCTATCAGCAGAAAACTGCACCAGCCCGGGGTTATTCCAGTGAGCACCACAGAACGATCTTCATCCGTCTTCCTCTTTCTTCGCGCGGCTGCGCATGCATAGTAGAACGAAAAGCCGAACTTTAACTAAAAAGTCAGCTACTTCGTTCTGCGGCGCATGCGTCTGACCCGGGAAATTTGAAAAAAGAAGAAGCCAGAAGAGGATTGCTCCGTGGTGCTCACTGGAATAACCCCGGGCTGGTGCAGTTTTCTGCTGATAGGAGCACTGGCCCAGGGTTTCAGGTAAGTAAATACAATCACTTGGGGGTGCCTAAACATTTGGCACCCCCAAGTGCAAGACGACTTTCCTATTCCTTTAATACCAAAAATGATCGTGTGACTCTCACATAAGGCATTATGGGCGGAGACATGCAAAGGAACTATTAGGCTGTATCTGTGCTATAAAACCAGCGGTTCTGGATGCATAGTTGGCCGAAGGGACATAAAGGAGTGATTTGCATGTCTCCAGCCATAATGCCTTTTATGAGAGTCAAACTCTTCATTTTTTGGTATTAAAGCAGTGTTATGTACTGTATATAGCACAGGGCAAGTAAATACCTTCTGTTTTCAGAAGGCTTTAGGGCAGAGATTAGGGCAGAGACATACGGTCAGATTCGGGGAGATTAGTCGCCCGGCGACAAATCTCCTCTTCTTTGGGGTGACTAATCTCCCTGCATGGCCTTCCTCAGCCTTCCCGCTGGCTAGAATGAAAATCTCTGGCGGGATGGCAATTGGATTGCTTTGTTCTCCTAACTCGCCCGAAGTTTCCTCGTGAGGCGTGAGGGAAGGCAGAGGAAGGCAGTTTGGGGGAAATTAGTAGCCCCGAAGAAGAGGAGATTTGTCGCTGGGCGACTAATCTCCCCGAATCTGGCCATGTGTCTCTGCCTTTACACTGCAAGGAAAACAGGCTAATGCTTCTTTAAGAACAAATTCTCCATTAGGTAATGTAAATATCAAATGTAAGAAAGAAGTAGTAACCTCCGATGTTTGTTGGCAAATGCACAGAGTTGGACAGGTAAAATGAGAGAGCTAGAGTTAATTGCATGTGAAGAAAAATATTATATAATTGGTATAACTGAGACCTGGTTTGATGAAAAATGTGACTGGGCTGTGAACTAAAATGACTACACCCATTTTAGGAGGGACAGATGGATTAAAAAGGGTGGTGGAGTTTTTGTAAAGCCTGAATTAAAGCCATGCAAAGTAGTAATGGATGGCACTGGGGAGGGGTGGAATCCCTCTTGGTAGAGATTTCAACTGCACAAAAGGTAACAAAGAAAATTATTTGGTGTATGCTCCAAACCACCTCTTATAAGTGACGTGAATGAAGCCCAGCTACTTTTACAAATTGAGGCGAGTTATTATGGGTGACTTCAATTATCTAGAAATGGACTAGGGTAATGAGGTTGCCAATGGGGGGCAGTTGGTTGATGAGAACCTAGAAAAAGCAGAGATTCTGAACTGTTATTTTTTGTCTGTATACACAACTGAGGAACCTACTAGTCCCAATTCTAGTAATAGAACTAATGATGCATTGTTCACACAAGAGGAAATTCAGAGTAGTTGTAAGTTAGGTTAAAAAAAGACACACGTCAATCAAGTTCAACCTTTTAACTCTATTTTAACCTGCCTAACTTTAAAAGAGACTAGAACATGTAAACATAAACAAAGGTCCGGTATCAGATAGTATTCATCCCACGGTAATAAACGAGCTTACCTCTGTGATCGCCAAACCTCTTTACTTAATTTTTCAGAATTCATTGAGGTCTGGCAGGGTTCCAAGAGACTACCGAATTGCTAATGTGGTGCCGCTATTCATAAAGGGAACCTAGCCTCAGCCTCAAAACTATAGTCTGGTTAGTTTAACGTCCGTGGTAGGTAAACTTTTGGAAGGGGTATGAAGGGATAAGATACTTGGCTCCATTGCAAATAGTAATACTGTGAGTTTGTACCAGCATGGATTTATGCATAATAGATCTTGCCAGACTAATTTAATTGCCTTTTATGAGAAGGTGAGCAGGGACATCAACTCTGTGATGGCAGTGGATGTGATCTACTTAGACTTTGCTAAAGCTTTTGATACAGTGCCACACAGAAACTTAATTAAAAGATAGACTAGAGAGAATGGTGGTAAATGGAACATATTCTAATTGGACCAATGTTGTAAGTGAAGTACCGCAGGGCTCTGTACTAGGTCCTTTGCTTTTTAACTTGTTTATTAATGACCTGGAGGTGGGAATTAAAAGTACCATTTCTATTTTTGCAGATGATACTAAATTGTGCAGAACTATAGGTTCCATGCAGGATGCTGCCACTTTGCAGAGTGATTTGTCTAAATTGGAAAACTGGGCAGCAAACTGGAAAATGAGGTTCAATGTTGATAAATGTAAGGTTATGCACTTTGGCAAAAATAATATAAATAAGTTATACACTAAATGGCAGTGTGTTCGGAGTTTCCTTAAATAAGAAGGATCCAGGGTTTTTTGTAGATAACAACAAGTTGTCTAATTCTGGGCAGTGTCATTCTATGGCTACTACAGCAAATAAAGTTCTGTCTTGCATAAAAAAGGGCATTAACTCTAGGGATAAAAACATAATTATGCCTCTTTATACTGTAGGTCCCTGGTGAGGCCTCATCTGGAGTATGCAGTGCAGTTTTGGACTCCAGTCCTTAAGAGGGTTATAAATGAGCTGGAGAAAGTGCAGAGACTAAGTGCAACTAAACTGGTTAGAGGGATGGAAGACTTAAATTATGAGGGTAGACTGTCAAGGTTGGGGTTGTTTTCTCTGGAAAAAAGGTGCTTGCGAGGGGACATGATTACACTTTACAAGTACATTAGAGGACATTATAGACAAATAGCAGGAGACGTTTTTACCCATAAAGAGGATCACTGCACCAGAGGCCTCCCCTTCTGGGTAGAGGAAAAGAACTTTCATTTGAAGCAACTTAGGGGGTTCTTCACAGTGAGGACAGTGAGGTTGGGGAATGCACTGCCGGGTGATGTTGTGATAGATGATTCTGTTAATGCCTTTAAAGGAGAACTACACCCCCATGTTGATAATTCCCCACTGTCCCCCCTCCGCTGGCCCCCCTCCCTGCATCCCCCCTGCACAATCCCCACAGGGGGAGACAGGGAAGGGGGCCAGTGGGGATTTATCACCATTGGGGGTTTAGTTCTCCTTTAAGAGGGGCTTGAATGATTTCTTGGACAAGCATAATATCCAAGGCTATTGTGATACTAAAATCTACAATTAACATAGATATGGGTAGATATAGTTTATGTGAGTGTATGGATGGATGCTTGGTTTCATTTGGAGGGGTTGAACTTGATGGACTTTGGTCTTTTCAACCCAAATTAACAATGCAACTATGTTAACTATGTAACACCAAAAATGCTCAGTATGTAATAACACAATCGACGCTGTTATTGCAGGGGGGCGTGATACTCATTTTGGTACTTAGGGCCCATACACTTCTAGTTACACCACTGCTGCCTATCACAACTGCCATAGACAATGGTGGGTGAATAACATGCCCTTTCTGTATGCCTGTATCAATACATATATATTTAAGCTGCCATACTAGAGATATGAATATGTCTTCTATTAATATTTGTATGTATAAATGAATTGGAGCTGCTGTATTGGTTGACTTAGACTCACAGCTAGCCATAGCAGCAGCTCCATTTATTTATGACCCTAATGGTCCTGTTCAGCTCTATTTCTGCTAAGCAAAGTCAGAATGGCTTCTCCCAATCATATGCTTAATAAACTATGCAGAGAAGTAATGTTCTGTACAAAAAGCTATGTCCATATACAAAAGGGCAGATTCTTCATCTAAAATACAGGATTTTCTTTGGCTGCAGTGGCTCTGCATAAGACACGTCCATCATTTGTAGGTATAAATTGTTGGCCCTTTTTTTTTTCTGAACGTATATTTCTGTCGTGACCTTGTTTCAGCCCTTGTGATGTACGAGCAGTCGTTTGCTCCATCCACAAATGCACAAATCATGGCGTAGAGCTGACAGGCAATTCTACAGTACTAATCTGCGTCTAGCCAGCCCTGGGAAAACCCACTGCATATTATTCTGGGTACTTTCAGACCAGAAAGGCGCAAGCAGCAGGGACGATGGAACAGATTTAAAGTGTCCACATGAGATGATTCACTGATATACTCTCAAGTCCAGCAGAAGACTCTGGAGAGTTTAATGGTTGTCTCTGGTCTAGTCGTGTATATATGAATCAAAGCTACGTTGAGGCGGTCTTAAAGAGTCCCCCACTA